>NW_004444027.1:7182296-7255742 GCF_000243295.1 Trichechus manatus latirostris
TCTTGGAGAATTCTGAGTATTAGAGATTTGAATTCCCTATCAGGTAGTTCTAGTGCCTTTTCTTCCACTGGAAAGTCATCTGGTGTTTTATTTTGGATGCCTACTGCAACCATCCTGTCCTGTTTTTGTAAATGTTTTGTTAATGCCTGCTGTCTTTGGGGCATTCAGTAGTCATTTTTCTCATTTATTGATTGTAGATTTGTTTCATCCTTTTTTTTATTTGGCTATGTCTGAGCAGGCAGGCTGTGTGTTCTTTGTTATTTGCTCATCTGAGAGCACGATACTTTTCACCTCTTTCTCCAATTCGCAGGGTTAGTCACTCAGATATAGTATAGCAGAGCAGGTCTATCTGAAGAGGAGTTGCTTGGATGGATTGTTTGTGGCACTTACTACAGCCACCAGGGCGGGTCGGTAATCAGTGAAGGGCCAATTCCGGGAGGCCGTGCCTGTGCTGCTTGGTGGTGTGATGTTAAGCGCACGGTACTGGTAGCAGGATGGAGGGGGGAGGTTGTGATTTGTGGAGCTAAGATGGTTATGGGAGAGAGGAGGGAGGAATAGGAGCCAAAAACATACAAATAAACAAAAAAGAGTGCTAGGGGAGCTTTCCGTTGGAGTGGAGAGATGAGAGACTGTGAAATGTAGAAAAACAAAAAGCAGAAGAAGATGGAAAAAAAAGAAAAGGAAAGATTAAATAAATATAAATTAGAAAGAAAAAAGAACAGCAAAGCTCCCAGGGATTCCACCGGTGCGGCTACGAGGTCTGCGGAAGTTGTTCCCAGGTGTTGAAGTACAACCTGGCTATAAGGCATAGAGGTATTCAGTGCCAGGTATTCAGGGGACAGGAAGAGAAGGAAGTTATACAGAGACAAGGAACTGAGTCATAAAGAAAGACAAAACGAAAAAAGAAGGAAAAGAAAACAAAACCAAAAAAAAAAAAAGGACAAGAAAAGCCCCTAAAAAAAACCCCACAAAAAATAGAAATGCCTTCAGGGATCCCTCTGTGTGTCTGCATAAGCTGAGGGGGTAGGTCCCAAGCCATGTAGCACTGCCTGGCCAGAACGGGCTCACAACTCGAGAAGAGAAAAAGAAAGCAAACAATCAATTCAAAACAAACAAAGAAACAAAATAGCCCTGGGATCCCACCAGCGTGGGAGCACAGTCTGGGAAGCAGTTCCACACTCCAGCAGAGCTCTGCAGCCCCTTACGAAGAAGCAAAGATGGAGCACAGAGCCAGGTATTTGAGCGAAAGGAGGGGGGGGTGGTGGTGAGAGGTAAGGAAGAAATCATAAGAAGCTGAAAAAAGCAACACCAGCAGCCATCAAATGGCTCTCAGGGAGGCGGCCAGTGTGGGCCAGTGGAGTCCAAGCAGCCAGTGCTTCCTGGCCAAGAGACAGTGGCTGCGGGAAGCCGAGGAGGCTAGGTGGAGGTGAAGAAGGGTGAGGGATGGGAAAGAGTATATCGCCAGTTACCGGTTATTCTGTCTCCTGCTGGAAGCCCTGTGAAGCTGCTTTCTCGTACCCTGTATTTGCTGGTGTCTGATAGGAGTCCAAGATGGCAGATCCATGCTACGTTAGCTGGTAGAGGACCTCTGCATGAATCTCTCCTCGTTCTCCATTCTCTGTCAGTTTCTCAATCCCTTTGGTGCTTGGTTGAGTTCTTTATCTCTTCATTTGATGTTTTAGGGTTTCAGGATTGCTGTTTTCTCTGTTGGGCTTAGTTTTTTGGATCTTTGCTGTGGAGGGACTGGGTGGTGCTTCTGCCTGGAGCACCATTTTGCCGGAAGTCCTCTAATGGGTTATTTTAGTAACTCTGGTTTTGTTTCTTCAGTTGAAATTTACCGTAACCCAGGTTAATATGTAACCCATAATGTTGAAAGATTGGCATCTCTAGATTTTATCAAGGATTGAAATGGAATTGAAATGTTGTGAGATGTTTTACTAAATAAAGAGGTAGGGGAGACAACTGTTGTTGTCTGTGATTGAGAAGAAAAAGATGGCACTGGTATCTTGACCTATTGCTCATACTTATTGCCAAATGAAGAGGTTCCTTAATTAAGGCTTTTGTTTGTTTCGTGGTAATTTTGTTTTCTGTTTTTGCTAGAGGGACATGACTCTTAGTACTTAAACCTGGTTGCAAGTTTCTGGATGCATTTGTTGATTCAGGGACATTATACTTAAAACACCTTTTTAATAATAATATCTCCCTTGGCAGTATCCAGTTTACTTTGCTAACTATAGTGAGTCAGTGTCCTATCCTATTTAATAATTGAATTTTTTTTCCCTATAGTAGTGTGGTGTTAAGACAGGATTTTCATCTATTTTAAAAAATATGTCAAACCATTCAAGTTTGAATCAATTAAGTTTCTTGTACCAAACCAAAAAACCAAACCTGTTACTGTGATAGAGACCCTATGTTTGTTGTTGTTAGGTGCTGTTGCAGAGGCGACGGTAATCGGCACGGCGAAGACAGTAACCAACTGCACAACTCTTACAGAGAAGTGGGGCCAGGAGGGTCACTCTGAGGAGTCGACCCCCACTTCAGTCCCAGGAGTTTATTTTATAGTCAACACAGCAATCAATAAGGAAATTAAGAAAACAATGGGCTTTGAATGCGGGCAAGGGAGAAGGAATTCAGGTAAACAAGTCAATCAGTAAAGGGACAATAGGTTTGGGAAAACACATCCTGACAAATCCCAACATGTTGGGGACAAGTCTCAACATGCTGTGCAGCATAGAGGCCTGTGGGGGCTGCAGTTGTCAATAGTGCAACCATGTTTAAATGGCATATATCCCCACAGGTGCAGTTGAGAGTTAGGTGCAAGTCATAGTGACCTTATGTGCAACAGAACAAAACACTGCACAGTCGTGTGTCATCCTCATAATCATAGAGACCCTATAGGAGAGAGTAGAACTGCCCCATAGGGTTTCCAAGGCTGTAAATGTTTATAGAAGCCGACTGACACATCTTTCTCCCGCGGAGCAGCTGGTGGGTTCCAACTGCCAACCTTTCAGTTACCAGCTGAGTGGTTTAACCACTGCACCACCAGGGTGCCAAGTGTCTTGTAGGAGCTGCAAATATTTGGGTCTGCACACTGAATAGGTGCTAAGGAGCAAAGACAAGGGGTTCACCTTCTCTCTTTAATGGCGGGACTCTGGGCTCTGGGACTTGGTCCCTTTGTCTTTCAGGTAAAGGATGGGACTGAATGGTCTCTATGGTTACCTTCGGCTCTAACAGTCATTTATGATTATAATGCTTGTTGCATCTGTGCATTTCAGTCATTCTGAAAAGAAAGAAGGTTTTGTCTTAGAATGGTTTTGTCTTGGAGTGGCAATGAGAAGAATATGAATTCTAGACTCTAAGAATGATGTTTATTTTAAGAATATAATGATGTTTTATTCTATTATATTCTGAAGCCAGTGTCCTCTCACACGTTCTTGTATACTGCACAGCACCTAGTATATTAATTAAGGTATCCATCGTTGTTGTAACAGATAAACTCTGAAATCTTAGTGGTCCAACAAAACAAATTTATTTTTTTCTCCCATAAAATCCAGTTGGCTTGGGATGGGTGCCTTTCTGTTCCATTTAGTTGTTCAGGGATCCAGTCTGGGGGAGATGTGGGATTGCCTTGAGAATCATTGCTCCATTGTTGCCCTGGCTTCCTTTGGACCACAGCTATGGCTGTGCTGGGGTCTGTATGCTTCTCCAGCCCCTACCGAGGTGGGTGTCTAGATCCCAGGATGCCATGTATGTAGAGCTGGCCTGGTTGTCATTTTCCTTTCCCTGGAGGTAGCCACCTACTGATCCCTTGGCCCTGAGCATGATAAAAATACTCCATTTGGATGTGATTCTCCTGGGTTTCGAGGAAGAGCTAGTACCCTTGATCCTACTTGGATCCAGCCTTAGAATATATGCACCTGTGGGACACTTGTTTTTCTTTTGATGCTGTCACAGCTAGGAGTCATAGAGTGGGGACTCTATTTTCTGTAGTGAACGTTGGAATACATGGCCTGATACAGTCTTGCTTTCCTGGTTTGCTCTTAGTGAATTGTTTTATTTGAAAAGAATGAAATTTTACCTACTTGGAAAGATCTAGGGTATGTGTTCACTAAAGCCTTGACCCATTGGAGCACAACAAGGCATTCCAAAAATGGCAGATGGAAACAGTCTCTTTCCTAAGATTCCCCCCATGCTTATCCTGGGGTCTCCTGCTCAACAGTGATATTATTTTGGACCCTCTGTCCATGCTTGCTTGGTTCCCTGCCACCCTAAAGGTTTTTATATGCTCAAATGTGAACTCCTAGGTTATATACATTTCACATTTTTATTTATTTAGTATCAAGCATTGTTTGAAATTGTTTTTTAGTTTCCTTCATTTGAGTGCATTGAAGAAGCAAACATGAAACCAGATGTTTTCAGAAGCAAAAGGATTAAGAGCTGTGCTAGTATGTTCTGTGTACTTCTTCACCACTTCCAAATATTGCCAGAGTTCAGAAACCTACCACTACCCTTCTCTTTAGCTGATTTGCTGAACTTGACTTCTTGCCCATGACATCTGCCTTGATATCTTCCATTCCAGTCTTCTTCTCTGGGTTTACCTATCAAATTCACAGTTAGTCCAGCAAATATTTATTTAACAGTAAGCACTGTCTTAGCCTTTGAGGATAGACAAGAACAAGATAGCATCTGTCATGGATTGAATTGTGTCCCCCAAAAATATCTGTCATCTTGGCTGGGTCATGATTCTCAGTAATGTATAATCATGTACCATTCTGTAATCCAATGTGATTTCCTTATATGTTGTAAACTCAATCACTATGATCTAATAAGATGGATTAGTGGCAGTTATACTGATGAGGTTTACAAGATTGGAGTGTCTTAAGCTAATCTCTTTTGAGATATAAAAGAGAGAAGTGAGCAGAGACACATGGGAACCTCATACTACCAAGAAAGCAGTGCCAGGAGCAGAGAGCATTCTTTGGACCTGAGGTTCCTGTGCAGAGAAGCTCCCAGACCAAGAGAAGATTGATGACATAGACCTTCTTTCAGAGCCGACAGAGAAAGCGTTCCCTTGGAGCTGATGCTCTGAATTTGGACTTGTAGCCTACTGGACTATGAGAGAATAAACTTCTGTTTGTTAAAGCCATCCACTTGTGGTATTTCTGTTACCACAGCAATAGATGACTAAGACAGCGTCTATAGCCTCAATAAACTTGCATGCAGATGGAGGAGACAGAAAATAACCAGTATATAGTAATCTTTGAGCAGGGGCAGATTAACCAGTAAGCAAGATATGCACAGGCTTATAGTAAGCAAGGTACACATGGGCTTAATTGTGTTTCACCACATCTGAAATTGTACACTACAGGTTAGTAAGTAAGCAAAAGTAACCCTGTGTGTACCTTGCTTATTGGGGCCTCCATCCCTGTTTTTGAGTAGTGTTTGAATAGAAACCTGAATTAAGTGAGAAACTAAGTCAGGCAAATATGTGCAGGAAGAGTGTTCTAGGAGGCAGCTGGAACAGCAAGTGTAAGGACCTTGTGGTAACAATCTTGATAAGCTGAAAAGACAGTGTGATGGTCGGTATGGCTAGAGAGGAGTGAGCAATGGGCAGAAGAAATGAGGCTGGAAACCAGTGAGGGACAGATAGAGGTGGGGCAGGCAGGAGCTTTAGGTCAAAGTGAAGACCAGAATGTAACCTAAATGTGATGCGCAGCCTCAGGGAACTTTGAAGCTGGAGGCTGATGTGATTTTATTTATATTTAAGAGAATTATTCAGGATGCTCAGTGAAGAATAGACTGAAGTAGAGGGGGACCCAGAGAGAGGGAAAAAGTGAAATCAAGAGGCACTTTCATTAGTGGCAGAAAGTAGATGCTGTTGGACTGAAGGCCTAGTTCCTTGATGAACTGGTTGAGCAGTGATGGAGATGGTGAGATTTGGTTCTACTCAAATATATTTTGAAGGTTGAACAAGTGGTATTTACTACTGTCAGGAAGAGATCATTTCTTTGAGAATATTTAGTGCCCTGGAGCCTAACTTAAATCTGTGCTCCTGCATGTGAATGGCCCTTCCTCCGTGCTCTCTGTGCCTTGGCCTGACAACATGGTAGGTGTGGATTTGGGGTCATTTTGGTTGTTGTAAAGTGCCATGAGTGGGTTCCAACTCATAGCGACCCTATATACAATAGAACGAAACACTGCCCAGTCCTGTGCCATCCTCACAATCATTGCTATGTTTGAACCCATTGTTACAGCCACTGTGTCAGTCCCTCTAATTGAAGGTCTTTGTCTTTTTCACTGACCCTCTACTAAGCGTGATGTCCTTCTCCAGGGACTGATCCCTCCTGATAACATATCCAAAGTACGTAAGACAAAGTCTCACCATCCTCCCTTCTAAGGAGCATTCTGGCTGTACTTCTTCCAAGACAGATTTGTTTGCTCTTCTGGCTGCCTATGATATATTCAGTATTCTTCGCCAGCACCACAATTCAAAGGCATCAATTCTTCAGTCTTCCTTATTCATTGTCTGGCTTTCACTTGCATATAAGGTGACTGAAAATACCATGGCTTTGGTCATGTGCATGTAATCCTCAAAGTGACATCTTTCTTTTTAACACTTTAAAGAAGTCTTTTGCAGTGGATTTGCCCAATGCAATACATTGTTTGATTTCTTGACTGCTGTTTCCATGGGCGTAGATTGTGGATCCAAGTAAAATGAAATCTTTGACAACTTCAATCTTTTCTCCATTTGTCATGATGTTGGTTATTGGTCCAGTTGTGAGAATTTTTGTTTTCTTTATGTTGAGGCATAATCCATACTGACGGCTGTAGTCTTTGATCTTTATCAATAAGTGCTTCAAGTCGTTTTTCAGCAAGCAAGATTGTGACATCTGCATAATGAAGATTGTTAATGAGTCTTCCTGCAATCCTGATGCTGTGTTCTTCTTCATACAGTCCAGCTTCTCGGATTATTTGCTCAGCATGCAGATTGAATAAGTATGGTGAAAGGATACAACCCTGATGCACACCTTTCCTGATTTTAAATCATGCAGTATCCCTTTGTTCTATTCTAACAACTGCCTCTTGGTTGATGTACAGTTTCTGCATGACCACAATTAAGTGTTCTGGAATTCCCATTCTTCACAATGTTATTCATAATTTGTCATGATCCACACAGTCGAATGCCTTTGCATAGTCAGTAAAACACAGGTAAACATCTTTCTGGTATTCTCTGCTTTCAGCCAAGATCCATCTGACATCAACAATGATATCCCTAGTTCCACGTCCTATTCTGAATCCACCACTCATTTGTTGGTTTGTTGTACTGTGGTGGCTTGTGTGTTGCTGTGATGCTGGAAGCTATGCCACTGATATTTCAAATACCAGCAGTGTCACCCACGGTGGATGGTTTCAGTGGATCTTCCAGATAGGACAGACTAGGAAGAAGGACCTGACAACCTACTTCTGAAAAAATTGGCCAGTGAAAACCTTACGAATAGCAGCAGAACATTGTCTTATATACAGTAGTCTCCCTTTCAAGACCCACAGTGGATGCCTGAAACGATGGATAGTATTGAACCCTATAAACTATGTTTTGTCCTATACATACATACTTATGATAAAGCTTAATTTTAAATTAGGCACAATAAGAGATTAACAACAACAATAATAAAATAGAACAATTATAAGAATATACTATAATAAAATTTATGTGACGGAGCACAATGGCTCGAGGGTCCATCACGTTACTCAACATTTTCAGATCGCGGTTGACCACGGGTAACTAAAAGTCTCAGAAAGCGAAACCACAGATAAGGGGGGATTACTGTAGTGCTGGAAGATGAGCCCCTCATGTTGGAAGACACTCAAAATATGACTGGGGAAGAACTGCCTCCTCAAAGTAGAGTCGACCTTAATAACGTGGAGGGAATAAAGCTTTTAGGACCTTCATTTGCTGATGTGTCATGACTCAAAATGAGAAGAAACAACTGCAAACGTGCATTAGTAATCGGAACATGGAATGTGCAAAGTGTGAATCCACGAAAACTGGAAGTTGTCAAAAATGAAATGGAACACTTGAAGATTGATATCCTAGGCAGTAGTGAACTGAAATGGATTGGTATTGGCCATTTTGAATTGTACAATCATATGGTCAACTGTGGTGGGAATGACAGATTGAAGAGGAACGGCATCACATTCATCACCAAAAAGAACATTTCAAGATCTGTCCTAAAGTACAACGCTGTCAGTGATAGGATAATATCCATATACTTATAAGGAAGGCCAGTTAATATGACTATTATTCAAATTTACACACCAACCACTAATGCCAAAGATGCCAAAGATTTCTGCAGTCTGAAATTGATCAAACATGTGATCAAGATATATTGATAATTTTAGGTTGGATGGAGATTAATGTAAGAAAATATTTTTTCTCCTCCTCAAAATATGGATATGTAGGTGAAATATGGCTTGGTAGGGAGAGGAGATGCAACCCTCTTGGTATATGAACTGACCTACAGTTTTGGAGCTCTTTTCTTAGCCCCCATGCCCAAACCTTTTGAGGCTTGGGAGTAGACTGGGAAGTAATTGAGGGGCTTCAGAGACTTGCCTGGTTTGCCCACTAAATGGGCAAGTCAGGTTTCCTGGTTTCAAACCCCAATTTCAGATGATTCTTCATTTAACTTATATAATGCCATAGAATATCCTAAGTGAGAGGTAGGGGTACAACGTATCAAGGCCAAGAATACTAACAAAGCTGTGTGTATTATATATTGTTATGTAATAAATTACTCTAAAACTTAGTGGGTTAAAACAACACATATTTATTTTCTCACAGTTTCTGTAGCTCAGGGAATCCAGATATGGCTTAGCTGGCTTCTCTGCTTTAGGGTCTCTCACAGGCTGCACTCATGGTTCTGGCCAAGGCTGAGGCCTCATCTGAAGACTGAGGACCTCAGTTCCTTGCTGGCTGTTTCCTGGAGACCACCCTCAGTTCCTTGCCACATGGGCATCTCCAACATGGCAGCCTGCTTCATCAAAGCATGTAATAGAGAGAGAGTTTACTAGCAAGACAGAAATCATAATCTTTTGTAACTTGATCATGGAAATGACATACCCTCAGTGTTGCCACATTTTATTAGTTAGAAGCAAGTTATTCAAGGAGCAGGGATTACACAAGGTGTTATGGGTTGAATTGTGTCCCCCCAAATATGTGTTATAATCCTAACCTCTATGTCTGTGGTTATAATCCCATTTGGAAATGAGTTGTCTTTGCTATGTTAGTAAGACAGGGTTAGTGTAGGGTGTGTCTTAAGTCAATCTCTTGAGATATAAAAGAGATTAAACAAGCAAGTGAAAGAAGCAGAGATTGGGGATAACACATGCCAAGCCACATGTAGATCTCTAAGGAACCAGGAAGCGGAAGTTGAAGAGACAACTACATTCCTCCAGAGTTGACAGAGAGAGCCTTCCTCTAGAGCCGATGCTCTTAATTCAGACTTCTAGCCTCCTAAACTGTGAGAAAATAAATTTCTGTTTGTTAAAGCCACCCATCTGTGGTATTTCTGTTATAGCAGCACTAGATAACTAAGATACAAGGCCACAAGGAGATGGAGGTGGGGATCATAGGAGTCCATCCTAGAGACTGCCTGCCACATCTGTGAATCATGGTTTCACTCATAGACTATTAGAGCAGAATCATCCTGGACCCTTCTTATTTCTTACAGATGAGAGGAATACTCAAAAAGGTGATTTGCCCAAGACTATAGCTAGTATGAGGTAGAGCTGGGACTCATGACTTAGAACCCAGTGGAATGTAAGTGGATTATATTTAGCCTGCTACAAAGCTGGCATCTTATGGCTTTTAAGCTGGCAGTTTCAGCCTCAAGGGATTTTATTCATCTGCACTTTTTAAATGCCCTGTCACTACATGGTGATCCCAGGCCACAGTCCTGGGATGTAAATGCCACATCTTGGGCTGTGTTTGAGACCCAAGCTATTAAGGCTCTGTCTAAGCTTATCCATCTTAAATCCTGTGTTTTCTATGCTTTTTTCCTTCCTTACATCAGTATGTCTTTAAAGCATATAATGTAGTTTAGAGCAAGCCCTTAAAACAACACACAGCATGATCCAATTAGCTGTCTCACTTGTCTTTGACATTTTCTTTTATAGCCTCATTTAATGCCATGAAGAGACCACCATGTTAAGAGACTTCTATTTTATAGTTTAGTTTATCTTAAATCTGAACTTTGTGTTTTCTCCTAGCTCTTGAGGCCAGGGTGGCTCTCTAGACTTGGTGCTTCATTGGCCCTTCAGACCTGGCTATGAGTGTGTCATTTTAGGCCTTTGTCACAATAGGATGTAGGAGGTGATAGGGATAGGTTAGTTAAGGCCAGAACTGGGACTAGGTGAAGACTAATGGAAGGCAGATCTGTTGCATGCCACCTGGTACTTATGGCCTCAGTTTTCGAGGGACCAAATGCGAGTAATGAGTCAGGAAATGGAAGGTTTAGAAAATGGCTGGGGTGCCCCCTGGGATCTACTGTGAAGAGTCAGGGAAGAATCCTACAAAAAAGAAGCCAGAACAGTGCTTGGGAGTCCGTGGTAGCCACAGTCAATGAATGACAGGCCAAAAGTCTGGGAGCTTGAAGCAGTGGTGTTCAAGGCAAAAATGGTGTAAAATATGGAAGCTCGGATAGAGTAGAGTAGCAACACTGCTTTGCAGAGAGCAGTAGGCAGGCCAATCCATGACAAGGATATTTGCCCTTAGACTTTTTTTTTTCTCTTTTAAAAAAAGAATCTTTCGTGGAAGCCCAGGCCTAGATATAAAGGCATGGTGTCCCTTCTGTTAGTTAGAATGGAGGAAGGTGTGCATCCGGGAGGGAAAGCTGAGGCTGTTGCTGTTGGTGTTGGTGTTGGTTGTGAGTTTCAGTTCCCTCACTGCACTCTTTACATAGCCAGCTTTGAAATAATTTCACCCCTTAAAGATTTGTAGAATCCAAACCTCTTCCCATGAAGCATAAGAAATCAATTTTTGTCTCTAGGAACTGTAAACCTTGATAACTATATTCCCTCTAAATGTAGAAGGTTTTCTTACTATGTTATAAAAAAATCAAAACCAAACTCATTGCCGTCGAGTCAATTCCAGCTCATAGAGACCTATAGGGTAGAGTAAAACCCCATAGAGTTTTTAAGGCTGTTATCTTTATGGAAGCAGACTGCCACATCTTTCTCCTGCAGAGTGACTAGTGGGCTTGAACTGCTGACCTTTTGGTTAGCAGCCGAGCACTTAACCACTGTGCCAACAGGGCTTCTAATGTTATATTCATTGAAAATAGCAGAAGAGCCCCCTTCCTTTCCAGGCTGGAACCAAATGGCTTGATTTACATAGAATCCTAGGGTTGCTATTAAAATATTTCCCTGACCAGTTCTTTTAGAAACTGGTGAGAAAATTTTTAAAGTTAAAGAAATATTTAAAACAACAATAAAGATTCCTTAGATTTGTCTGATGCTTTAAGCTTACCATACTCATCTTCCCATATATTACTATCTGATCCACATAACAATCTGGGCAGGCAGGTAGAGCATGTATGAGCCAAATTTGAGGGATCACAAGATCTAGATTAAGAAAAGTTAGGTGATGTGTCAAAGGACACACGACTGTAAGTCATACAACTAATAATTTTATGCAGCCAGGCTTCATACCTATGTCTTCTGACTTCAAATCCAATGCTCAAATTGAACAGCCTGAGTCTATCACCCAGCCTATGAGAGAAAGAAAGGATGAAAGAAGGGAAAGAAAGTAAATGATGTTGAATAAAACATGAGAATAAATAGTTTGCATGCATAGCATTATGATCTTTACCGCAGCGCTGAGATCTGGTTTGTGCCTTCTGCTTTTTGTAAATATTCCCAACATTTACCATGAAATTCTTTCTCTGCAGAGCCTCTGCTGATCTCTCATCTCTGGAGATTGGCTGTGCCGTTAGTGAATGTGAATCCCCTTGTGGACAATTGGTAATTGAGGGACAGCTGGCTGCAAGAGGCAGTTCATCAGTATGCATCATGGCTGGGACCTAGAAGTCATTAGAATTCATTATAAATGACTCAGAGTCCCAGGAATGTCACTTAGTTCACACTCAGCAGCTGGAAGAATCTATCAGCTCTCGATCTAGGGTTTCCTCCAAAGATTTTACGTAAGATTCAGGGGCAAATAGGTCACGCGGTCTGATGATGAGTGGGTGGAGATAAGGCAGAAAAGCCTGTTTCTACTTCAGAATAGATGCTCTGAAGATGCTACTGGGGGAATTAATTAGAGCTGTGGGCACAGGTTAACCTTTAGTGCCCCTCATAGGCCAAGGAACACTCAAGAGTGTCTTTGAGAGTCATTGGAAAGAGGGGCATGAACAGAAAAGGGAGAGAAATAACCAAAGGAGAGTGAAGGAGAGAGTTGTACGTGGTATTTCATACCTTCAGGATATGATCCCTGATAGCTTTTCAAGACTGTGGTCACTGGTTGTGTTACCACAATAACCCGGACTGGAGCCGCCTGCCGCAATAGCCAGTTCTGAGACAGGGGTGAGGTGAGCAGCAAGAGTTTTATCATATATTGATATATAGGAGACAGAGGGGAATAGATTCCTCCAAAAAACCCATCTCCCCAACTGGAGATTGGCTGAAGGCTTTTATAGGGACAGGATTATGGATCTTAGAAGTTTGTGTTAGTTCCCCCTTGAGGTGGTCATGTCTCAGATGAGTTAATCTTTCACTGGTATTCTTGGGGGTTATCTGGTGACATTTTTGGGGATTATCTGGTGACATCCTGGTTATTCTTGTCACAAGATGGGTGCTTTGTTCAGTTTTCATACTTAGATCATTATCACTTGTTTTCCATCCTCCAAGGAGGAACGTCAGTTAATCTTAAAACTTTTGTAGAGACTGGAACCAGAGGGAGAAACAAGATCATGAGACAATGTGGTAGTTAGCAATGGGGAGTAAGTAATAGTGAGCTGGGCCTATGCAGCCTCTTCCAGTCCCTCCTTTTACTGGAAGTTTCTCAATCTTGGGAAACAGGGCGTTGCTTCTTTTCTGGCTACTTCCTGCTGGTTAGGAGCATTGGCTGGGGTGAGAAATCTCCCGATATCAACTCGGGGCCATAGGCGGGGGGTGAGTTAGAGTGGAAATTGACTGCATCCGGGTGAATTAGGTGATGTGTGTCCCCAGAGCCTGAAAAGGGGCATCCCGACTTACCAGAGTAAAAACTTCTCCAACCTTAAGGGTATTTGCAGTTCTTCCTGCCAATATTTTCATAAAACAGGGAACACAAAAACAAACTAGAATAATCACTATTCCTAAGGTTATTAAGGGTGTTAACCAAGATTCTAAGGAAGGAAAACTGCTGGAGAACCAGCTCCATGCATCTTCTTGTCTCAATTTGGGAGTTTGTCAATCTAGTTACCTTATGAATGGCATCTAACCCTATTTCAACTTCTCCTGTGGTATTTATCCAGGTGCAACAGGTTTTATTTGTTATAGCACATACCCCTCCTGACTTTGCCAATAAGAAGTCCAAGACAATTCTGTTGTCAAGGATCACTTCAACGAGGGAGTTCAAAGAGGTTTGTTGAGCTTTGAGTGCTCTCTCTGCCCCAAGAGCTAATAGGTGAAGGGTATCCGATAAATTTCTGGTAGCCATTTTCATGTGGTATTCTCCCAATCCTGGGATAATCGTTCTTAGGAACCACCACCCAAACCCAGTCTTTTGTAGGATGGGTTGTTATTTATCCCTGTCATCTCCAGGGAGACAGGATCTATGGAGAGGATATCCCGTCTCTTCCAAGGGACCTTTACAATCGCCTGAGTGGGTGGTGGATGAATCTTAGTGGGGAAAGTTAGAAACCCCAAAGTGCATTGTCCCACATAGTGACTTCCAGTCAGACACTGAATAGCCCATGTATAGGGTGATGCCTTTGGGATGGGGTTCTCACTAGTGGGGTATGCTTTTCCCCTGCATAGAAAGGTGTACCCTGATGGGGCACACAAGGACCAATTTCCTTTAGAGCTATCTGGGATGCTGATGTTAATATGGGACAATTGGGGAACAACTAGAGATTGATTACATGATGAGAGAGGTTGAAAATCTCAGAAAACTTGTTGGGCTACCTTTGTGCGGGGATCTTGTGATTTAATTTCCCATCTGTGCCCTGAAGTATGGTTATAGAGCTTGGTGAGGGAGAAACAGGATATAGAAAATGGGTATTAAACAAGCCTTGCTTGTATCAGAGCTTTTGGGGCACCATGGGTTAGGATGCAATTGGGTATATCTTTGTTATAGTTGAAAACTGGGGGCACTAATGGACTTAAGGGAGCTCCTGACCAGGGGAGGTGATGGCATACCCAGCAGCTGCTAAGGTTCCTTCTGGTAGCCACTGCTTGGGACTTGGTGACTAGGCCATTGGATGACCAGTCCCTTCCATCTGGAAGATGGGCAGGTTCTTGATAGCCCACAACAACAACTTGGATTCCCTCTTCCCTGCTGATCTCTGCATCTCGGGGTGACCTCTTTTTATACTTTACACACTACTGTGTTCCAGTGTCAGATAAGGTTATATCTGAAACCGTGATTGAAAAGTTTCGATTGTGTGACTGAGTGGTATCAGCCATAGGTGTTACCTGGTTGGAGCCAGTGGTCCTGAAGTCCCAAATAGTTATCTGTCCTCTTTGGGGCCCTTCCATGATCCACTTAACTAGATGATACTACACATGGGAGGGTTAAAGTGTCTCCAATCTGTAGGGTTAGAGCTCCCCTGGATTGTAGGACCACCAGAATTTTTCCCATCCACACTTCCTGGAGAGGTAAAAAGAAAACAAAGAACAGGGTTACGATCATCATTCTGTAAGTTTTTTGAACTTATATTTCAGATCTCGAATTGGAGTGCAGGAATATGCTTGTTCTTCGACTCTTCCTCCTTCGGGTGGAGCTGCCTTCACCCTCGAGTGATGTACCCACACGACCACTCCTGCTAATTTCAGAAACGAGTGGGTGGTCAGGAAAACTTCAAAAGGTTCTTCCAACTTAGGGGCCAGTTGATCCTCTGGGTGTTGGTTCTTCCAGATTTTCAACAGGACTTGATCTCCTGGGTGGAACCTATGAAGGGGAATGTCAGAAGGAAAAGACAAGTGGGAAGAAGCATATTGATTAACAGTGTTTATGACAGTTCCCAGAGAACAGACTCAGTCTCTTTTCTCCACCTCAGTCATTACGGAGGTGGGGAAAGTCGACTTTTTCAGGAATGGTCTCCCATATATTAATTCATAAGGGCTTAACTTGAGCCCGCTTCGAGGGGCTACCTGGATTCTGAGCAGGGCAATGGGCAAAACTTGTATCCAAGTGGAGTTTGTCTCTTGGCAACTTTCGCCAAGGTCTTTTTTGGAGTATGATTCATCTTTTCAGTTTTTCCAGTTAATTGTGGTCTCCAAGCTGAGTGTAATTTCCAGTTTATATCTAAAGCCTTACTGACTTCTTGTGTAATTTTTGCCATAAATGCTCCTCCATTATCACTTTGGACTGATTGGTAGACTGATACGAGGTATGATTGCCTTGAGTAATGCTTTGGTCACTTCTTGGGCTCGTTCAGTCTGACAAGGAAAAGCATCTACCCACCTCAAGTAAGTGTCCACGAAGACCAACAGGTACCTGAAGTTCCCGGGTGCCCGGGGCATCACTGTGAAATCTACTTACCAGTCTTCTCCCATGTTTGTTCCTCGGTGTTGGACTCCCGGTTCCACTGGGTGGGGCACAGTCTTCGGGTTGTTTCTTGCACATAGCTGGCATCTCTTTGTAACATCCCGGATGGTTTTTAGAAGATTCGGCCTGGTGACCACCTGTTGGATCCATTTGAGACTGGCATCTCTCCTGTAGTGAGTCCCTTCATGTAAAGCTGATACTATGCCCTATACTTGGGCCTCTGGTAACAGTACTTTCCCGTCAGAGTACATCAGCCATTTAGAATGAGAGGTGAGGTGATAGCCCCATTCTTTAGCCCTGTCCAGGTACTGCTTGGTGTAGATGGGTGTGGGAAGGTTGACAGGGTCCAGATGGGAGATCAAAGCCATTTCTGTTCCCATCCCATCTCCTCACATTGCAGCGTTGTTTGCTTCTGCATCTGCTTTTTGGTTCCCTATTGCCTCAGGAGATTGTCCCTTCTGATGTCCAGGACAATATACTACTGCCACCCTGAAGGGAATCATTATCTGCCTTCAGGAGTTCTAGGATTCTTGGTACATGTTTTATTTCTTTGTTGGCCAATGTCAGGAGTCCCCTCTCTTTCCACAAGGCACCGTGTGAGTGGAGGACCGGATGGGCATATTTACTATCAGTATACACAGTTATACGTTTTCCTGCTCCTAGTCACAGGGCTTGCCCAAGGGCTATGAATTCTGCCTTCTGAGATGAAGTGCCAGCAGGAAGTGGAGCTGCCTCTAAGACCTCAGTTCGTGTTACCACTGCATATCCTGCCTTGTGATGTCCTCCATACAGAAAACCACTGCCATCCGTATGCAATTCTATTTCTGGGTCAATCAAAGGGACATCTGAGAGGTGTGGTCTGCTGGAATACACTTCTTCAGTTATTTCCAAACAATCATGTATAGGAGCATCTTCTGAGATGGGCAGTAGGGTGGCAGGGTTAAGGGAAGAGACGGCCTTTAAGGTTACGTTTGGGTAATCTAACAAGATTGTCTGATATCTTCCCATCTGTCCTGCCATGAGCCAACCCCCGCCCTTTTGTTCTAAGAGGGGTAGAACAGTATGTGGTGTATTGATTGTTACCTTTTGTCCAAGGGTGAATTTTTCAGCTTTCTTGCAGCAAGTCGCATGTCGAAGCCACAGCTCAAAGACGGGGGCCATCCCCGGGCCACGCCGTCCGACTGTTTGGAAAAATAGGCCACCAGCTGACTGGATGGTCTCAAGGTTTGAGTTAGTACCCCCACAGCAATTCCCTGTCTTTCATGTACAAACAATTCAAAAGGTTTTTGAAGGTCAGGCAATCCTAGTGCTGGGGCTGTCATTAATTTGCACTTCATTTTCTCAAAAGCCTGTTGGCATTCTTTGGTCCATAGTAAAGGCTCTTTTTCTTCTCCTTTTAGGGCTTCATATAGGGTTTTGCCATAAGTCCGAACCCTGGTATCCAAATCCAGCAAAATCCAGCCATCCCCAGGAAACCCCGAAGCTGTTTGCTAGAGGTGGGGGGTGCCACCTGCATGATAGCCTCTCATCAGTCCTGGAGGAGACCCCGTTGCCCCTGTGATATATGAAATCCCAGATATTTTACTTGCTGGGATATTTGGGCCTTTTTCTTAGAAACTCGATACCCACAGTCAGCCAAATGGTTCAAAACCAATATAGTATTTTGGTCAGAGTCTTCTTTAGCCTCACTTACTATGAGGATATCGTCCACATGTTGTAGGACAAGACCTCTTTCTAGGCTTAATGCCCTCAAGTCTTTGGCTAGTATTTACCCAAAAATAGTGGGAGAATTCTTGAATCCCTGGACCAGAACCTGCCATGTGAGATGTCTCTTAGTCCCGGCCTTGATGTCAGTCCATTCAAAGGCAATCAGAGGCTGAGACTTGGGGTGTAGAGGAATGCAAAAGAAAGCATCCTGTAAGTCCAATACTGAAAACCAAGCACATTGACTAGGTATAGTAACCAAGAGGGTATATGGGTTGGGCACAACTGGATGAATATCTTCTACTATTTGGTTGATTTTCCTTAAGTCTTGAACAAACCTATATTCTCCTGTCCCTGGTTTCAATACCAGTAACATAGGGGTGTTATATGGAGACCGGCAGAATTTTAAAAGTCCGGTTTCTATGTATCGATAAACCAATGGTGCAATTCCTTCTAAGGCATCTTTATGGAGGGGTTATTGCCTTTGGTTTACAACAGGTGCTCTGGGTTTTAAAGTTATTTTAACCGGTGTGGCTGACTTAGCTCTCCCAGGCCTTTCTGATGCCCAGACCTCGGGATTCACCTTTTGTTGAATATAGAAAGGAATGTCGCTAGATGTCACTGTTTCCTCTTGTAACAGTGCTGCCTGCAAGGCGCATGCGCTTTCAGGCCGGATCTGCACCAGTATTCGGGATGGTTCGAAAGTGATCTGGGCCCCCAGTTTCAATAGGAGGTCCCTGCACAAAAGGGGGACTGGGCATTCTGGCATATAAAGGAACTCAGGATATAACAATTTCTTTCTAACTTCACAATTTACTGGTTGGAGGAGGGGTCAAGTGGCAAGCTTCCCTGAGACCCCCACCACTGGAGCAGTGCGCGGACTAAGAGGAGATTCAACAGTGTTCAGAACTGAAAACATGACCCCCGTATCCAGAATAAAGTCGATAGCGTGCCCTCCCACTTTTAGGGTCACCCGAGGCTAACGGTGGGAGATAGTCAATCAAGGTTCTAGCCCCAGACCCCGTCATTCTGAATCATCTCCCTGCAGCGACCTCTCCTGATAGGCTTGGAGGGTAGTGGGTCATGGCTGCCTTCCTCTGGGACAGTCTCGTTTCCAGTGTCCATGTTTCTTACACTAAACACACTGGTCAGGTCCTAGGGGTGGCTCTATCCTGTGCCCTGGGATTTTCCTTCTCCTGGCCTGCTGTTTCTCCCCCAGACTTGGAGGGGCTAGGGCAGCTGCTGGCAAAGCTGCTTTTTGCTTCATTTTTTGTTTTTCCTTTAACTCCGCTGCTTGATCTATATTAATGAAGACCTTAAAAGTAATCTCAAGTAATTGCCCTTTGGGCATCTTGAGTGCCCCCTCTAACTTCTGCAACTTCTTCCAAATATTGGGAGCACTTTGGGAAATGAAAGTCATATTTAGGAGCCAGGAATTGTTAGGGTCCTCAGGATTTATGTCGGTGTATTGGCGGAATGCTTGTGTCACTCTAAGAAAGTGGAGGGATCTTCCTTTTCCCCTTGAATGACTTCCCTAACCTTTTGCAAGCTTTTGGGCTTAGGGGCCCCATTCCTCAGTCCAGTAATCAAACAATCCCTGTATAGTTGAAGTCTATCCACCCCGTCCTCTCAGTTATGATCCCAGCCTGGTCTCTTGTTGGAATGGCCTCCATTCCCAAAGGTCGGGTTAACGCGTTCAGATTATGAAGCCTCTCCGCTTCTTTTCGAGCCTGTTTTTACACCATGTGACACTCCTCTGAAGCCAATAAAGTGGTTAAAAGGGCTTGTATATCTGCCCAAGTAGGGTGGTGAGTAGAGAAAATGGAGAGGAATAATTCTGTCATTCTATTCAGGTCACTCCGGTATGGGGGGTTGTGATTCTTCCAATTATACAAATCGGAAGTGGAAAATGGAGAGTGTACTAGCATTGTTCCTTGAGGCCATCCCTCAGTATCCATTCCAGCTGGGATCTCTCTTAAGGGAAATTGCCCTGCCCGGACCCCGACAGCACCCTCACCAAAAACAGTACCCTGACGAGTGTGATGGGGGGAGACCATACACCATGAAATTGGACTCTTACTTCCCGATTCCCTTCCTTCACCGGTTTCTCCCAAGCTAGCTGGACTAGAATCAGACTCGGCCTTTCATGTGGGGGATTCTGTCATCATTCTTTGACCCAACCTGTCAGCTTCCACCGCACCTTCCCCAGATGGGGGAGGGGGAGCCAAAGCAGTTGTCAGGGTTAGTCCTTCTAAGAGAGAATCCTCCGGTGAGGATTCGGGAAATACTTTTGTCTTTGGCTTTCCCTGGAAAAGAACCTGGTTAGAGGGATTCAAAGTTTGATAGACATGAAAGCTTGAATATAGGGAACTTTGTCCCATTTCTTTTCCCTTCTACAAAACAAGTCAAGCTGGAAAATTGTGCCGTAAGCCAAAGACCCATTTTGGGGCCAGTGTTCCTGGTCCCCCAGCTGGTATTGGGGCCATGCATTGTTACATAAGTATATCATTTTCTTCTTTGTCATAGGCTTATAGCTATACCTCTTCCAGTTTGCTAGAATGCAGCATAGAGGAGATTTGACTGGGATAGATGGGCCTCCTCCCATGATGGGTGTTTTTCCTGCATGTGCTTTTTACTGATGGGCGAGTCCCTCTTTTCTGAGCACAATGGTGATTTATTATAAACGGTCTATTTGAAAATCCACCTTCTTTTTTCTGAAGCTTTCTCTTAACAGCCAAATCAGGGTGCCCAAGTAGATGGTATAATATTAGTTACACACAGACAATGGACAGGACAGACACAGAACCACAGTAAACGAATGGACAGGACAGGCACAAAACCACAGTAAACGAATAAATCCCGCAAGCTGACGGAGGTGATCTTGACCCCTTCAACCTCTCAGATGGCCCTGTCTGCTGACGGAGGTGATCTTAGAGAATCTCAACCTCCCAGACACACTCACGAGAAATTCCACAAGCTGATGGAGGTGATCTCGACCCCTTCAACCTCTTAGATGGCCCCGTCTGCCGACAGAGGTGATCTTAGAGAATCTCAACCTCCCAGACACAGTCACGAGAAATCCCACAAGCTGACGGAGGTGATCTCGACCCCTTCAACATCTCAGATGGCCCTATCTGCCCACAGAGGTGATCTTAGAGAATCTCAACCTCCCAGACACACTTATGAGCACTCACATGCCCGGAACCAGGACTCTAGAGTCACCAGGAGTCCCTTCTTGTGACCCTACTCACGGGGATTGGTCATCTGAGGCGCCTCTTGCCCCAGAAACCAAGGGCTCAGGTCCTGCTCCGGAACCCTTGAGCCTGCCCTGTCCGCCCCAGCCCTGAGCGCAACAGGGAGAGGAGTCGCGGAGTCACCTTAGGATCCCTGTTATGCAGGTCTTGATTTTCTTTCACCCACCTCTTTTGGTGTGGTTGGGGACCAGCGGTGCCGTGGCAGACCCAGGTCTGGCCAACAGTCTCCCTAGAGACAAATGAAACCTCTTGTGGTCGCTTGTCGGGAGAGTTGTCTATCAGCCCCAGGCCTTACCCCAGGGTCACTGCATCTCAAGTGGCTGAAGCTTCCCATATGGGCCACCAAATTTGTTACCACAGTAATGGGGATTGGAGCTGCCTGCCGCAATAGCCAATTCTGAGATGGGTGAGGTGAGCAGCAATAGTTTTATTATATATCAATATATAGGAGACAGAGGGGAATAGATTCCTCCAGAAAACTCATCTCCCCAACTGGAGATTGGCTGAAGGCTTTTATATGGACAGGATTATGGATCTTAGAAGTTTGTGTTAGTTTCCCCTTGAGGTGGTCATGTCTCAGATGAGTTAATCTTTCACTGGTGTTCTTGGGGGTTATCTGGTGACATTTTTGGGGATTATCTGGTGACATCCTGGTTTTTCTTGTCACAAGATGGGTGCTTTTTTCAGTTTTCATACTTAGATCATTATCACTTGTTTTCCATCCTCCAAGGAGGAACATCGGTTAATCTTAAACCTTTTGTAGAGACTGGAACCAGAGGGAGAAACAAGATCATGAGACAATGTGGTAGTTAGCAATGGGGAGTAAATAATAGTGAGCCAGGACTATGCAGCCTCTTCCAGTTGCCTGTGGCATGTTTCACTGAATCCTAGCTGATGACTGAAACTAAGCATTCAGTTAATCCTCTGGACCTTTGTGCCCTACGTTCTCTCAATCTCAAATGTTGTCTTAGGCTGGGTTCTCTAGAGAAGCAAAACAAGTGAAGTGTGTATACATACATCTAGAGAGAGATTTATATCAAGGAAATGGCTCATGTGGTTATAGAGGCTGGAAAGTCCCAAGTCCATGGGCGAGGTGTCGGGCTGGAGGCTTCTCCTGACTCATGTAGCTTCAGGGGCTGACAAGCCCAAGATTGGCAGGTCAGACAGCAGGCTACTGGCTCACAGGCTGCAGAGATCAATGAATCCCAAGATCGTCAGGCAATATGGCAAGCCTCTGGCTCAAGTCCCAAGAACCGGAGGTCAGCTGATGACAAGCCAGATGCAGGATCCAGAGCGAGCAAAAGCCAGCAAGCTTTGCTAGAAAGTCCATATATATAGCTTGCAGGCCACACCCCCAAGGAAACTCCCTTTCAACTGATTGGCTGTTCTTAGCAGATCTCATCATGGAGGTAATTATATCATTACATAACTGCTAAACTACATCATAATTGCCAAACCATTGAGAATCATGGCCCAGCCAAGTTGACATACAACCTTAACCATCACAGATGTCTTTCTTTCTTCCCTAGTTTTTTACCTCTGGAAACCCTACTCATCTTTCAAAGCTTGACAGTAATTCTAGGGCCAAGTACTTTCACGTGGATTATTTTCTCTAAATTCTTACAGTAGCTTCATAAGTTGATATTGTTTTTGTTCATTTTTCAGATAAGGAAATTGAAGCTCAGAAGGTTATGTGATTTGCTCAAAGACACAGTTCTGGTAGGGAGTAGAGCCCACTAGAGCTCCACACACAGTTCTTTTGACTCTCCAGCCAAGGCTCTTTCCACATTATGCTGCACTCATATCTTATTGGACTTCCCCTTGCTGATAATATATTGCTGTACTAGGCTTAGACATAGTGGCGAAGTTAGCCAAGTTTGACTTCTATGCTCCTGGCCCTTTCTCATGAAGGCTTTTAAAACCAGTTACCTTTGAATTGATTCTGACTCATGGAGACCCCATAGTTTTCAATGGCTGATTTTTTGGTAGTACATCACCAGGACATGCTTCTGAGATGCCTCTGGGTGGACTCGAACCTCCAAGCTTTCAGTCAGCAGCTGAATGCATTAACTGTTTACACCACTCAGGAACCCCATGAAATACTGTGCTATAACTAGCATATTATTTACCTCTTTACTAAAACAGTGGCTTCCCCATGCACTCACATTCTCAACCTCTTCTGTCCTGCTTCTCAGAGTTTTGTTCTAGGACAGGGATCAGCAAACTTTTACTGTAAAGATGCAGATAATAAATATACTATACTTTGCAGACCATACTGTCTCTGTTGCTACTATTCACCTTGATGTCTCTATTGTGAAAGCAGCCATAGACTATATATAAATGAATGAATGTGACTATTCCAATAAAATTTTATTTAGATACTGAAATTTGAATTTAATATAATTTTCATGTGTTATAAAATAATCTTCTGATATTTTTCAACCATTAAAAAATACGAAAACCATTCTGAACTCATGGACCATACAAAAGCAGGTGACAGGCTAATTTGGCTAGGGGGCCATAGTTTGCCAACCCCTGTTCTAGGAAAAAATTGGATAATAAACGTACCTTTGGGTGAAATTGTCACTGTGTTAGGTCTGCTGGAAGCACTGACAATTTAAGTCTTTGATTGCAGGTGAAGGGCTTTGTCACATCCTAAAGGGATTTTTGGGCAGTTGTGGCCGCGATGGTGGGGTGGGAGAAGTGATAACAAGGAGATAGCTGCCTATGTGTAAAATAAAGCCAGACTTGCTGTGCTATTATTGTCTCTTTAGTGAAAATATTAGGTTTACATCCTATTTTGTCATTTGTATTTGAGCTCTGTATAGAGAAAAAGGTCTTGCTTTGTGTTTTGCAAAAATACTGGGCTTAGATCTTTCTGTGTGCACTGTCACCAGCCATTCTGATTGTTGTTCTTGTAAGTTCATACTTTTTAGTGCTGGTAGAGGGATTGCTTTTGTTTGAGAACAGTTTCATGGAGTGTTTCTTTCAGTGGGGACCTACACGGAGTTTCAGTTTTAGCTAAACTTCTAATCTCAACTAGATTTTAAAGACCATGGGCACCTGCCATTATAATACAGAGGACTGCTTTAGACTCCTTCTTTAATGTGAAACCTTCAGCAAAGGGTCCAATCAGCTGCTGACTATCTTCTTTTGGCCAGAAGATCAGTGGTTGACCTACCTTCACATGGTCTCCAAGTGATTCACAGTAATCGTGGAACCTGGGCCCTTGCCTTGCCTGAAACTTGTTTTGTGGTCTCGGGAGTCTCTTGAAGGTTTGCTTTTTACCCAGTCTTGTGTGCATCTTAGAGTAAAAGCTTTCGTAAAAAGTTACGCCTACTTGTGGAATTTGGAAAGAAGCATGGGAAAGGAAATGGAGATTTAATAAGGAACTTGACAACTCTCAATAGTCCCCAAGCTATCCTCCACACCCCGCCTCCCCCCTGCTCCAATGTTGTATGGTAGCAACTTTACTAGGAATGCTGCAACTGGGATACTATTTAGGTGCTTGACTTATACAGTTGCTGTTCAAAATGACCATTCCACAGCCCAAAAGGAACATTTATTTAATGTATTTGTGCAAATGAGTGCCTGGTAATCTGAGAAAATGAAAAATAGTTAGTTTGTCCATTGTAATAAGTTATTCCTCTGTATTTCTTCCCAAAGTGTTTTAATTATAGTTAAATGTTAATAATAAACACTAGAAAAATAAAATCAACAAATCATTATTATTTTTAAATTAAGCTTAAAGCTTTAAGTGTATTAGGTAAACATGTTACCTGTCAGCATGGAGTCTATACTCTGGCTATTTCTGTATTCAGAGGTAGTTCTATAGTAGTTCCACTGTACTAAAGGCCTCCTGGAGCCCTGGTGGCAGGATGGTTCAATGCTTGGCTGCTAAACAAAAGGTCGGTGGTTTGAACTCACCAGCGGCTCCACAGGAGAAAAGACCTGGAGATCTGCTCCCATAAACATTACAGCCTAGGAAACCCAATGGGCAGTTCTTCTCTGCCTGTAGGGCTTCTATGAGTCAGAACAACAAAACAACAAAGGCCTCTTGCCCCTGCTAGTACCAGGGCTCCCACTGCACACCTATGCCACGGGTTGTGGATGGCCTGCTCCCCATCTTGCATGCCAGAGTGTGGCCTATTGCTTGCCCACCATCTCTAGATCAGCTCTAGCCTGACCAAACCAGTGAATTTCTCAGCTTTATGGTGGGCCAAACCATATATTCTCCAGTGAGGTCCGAGCACCTTCCAAGTTTGTCCTTCCTTAGTTACTCTCACTAAGCCCGAGGGTGCCATAGAGAATTTCCTTCAGACCTTTGAACTGCTTTATTCTAGTTTGACCTGCTGCTGAGAATTTGCATTTGCACCCCAGATACACTGAATCAGAATGTACATTTTAACAAGCTCCCCCAGATGATTCTTATGTACCCTCAGGTGATACATAAGAATCACCTGAGGATCTTGTTAAAATGTAGATTATGATTCAGTATATCTGGAAGAGAAAGGAAAATTTTCAGCAGGGGGTCAAACTGAAATGAACCAGTTCGAAGCCCTGGTTTCCTTATATCGTATAGTTACGCTTTTATCATAGATGATAATTCTTTATGTTAAACTTCCCCTTTTTATCCCTAATGTATGGCATAAATAGATTACCAGGCATAACTAAAACTGTACACACCAAAGAAAATCAATAAATGGGACCTCCTAAAATTAAACATTTATGCCCAACAAAAGACTTCTCCAAAAGAGTAAAAAAAAACCTACAGCTTGGGAAAATTTTTTGGCTACGACATATCCGACAAGGGTTTAATCTCTAAAGTTTATAGAAAACTTCAACATCTGAACAAAAAAAAAAAAGACAAATAATCCAATTAAAAAATGGGCAAAGGAAATGAACAAACACTTCACCAGAGAAAACATTCAAGCTGCTAACAAACGTATGAAGAAATGCTCACAATCATTAGCAATTAGAGAAATGCAAATCAAAACTACAGCGAGATACCATCTCACCCCGACCTTACTGGCACTAATCAAAAAAAACAGAAAATAACAAATGTTGGCAAGGATGTGGGGAGATTGGAACTTTTATACACTGCTAGTGGGAATGTAAAATGTTACAACCACTATGGAAAACGGTATGGTGCTCCCTCGAAAAGGTAGAAATAGAAATACGATATGATCCAGCAATCCCACTCCTAGGTATATACCCTAAGGAAATAAGAGCTTTAACACAAGTGGACACATGCACACCCATGTTCCTTGCAGCATTATTCACAATAGCAAAAAGGTAGAGGCAAGCTAAGTGCCCATCAACAGGTGAATGAATTAACAAACTGGTACATACACACAATGGAATACTAGGAAACGATAAAGAATAATGACGAATCTGTGAAACATCTTACACATGGACGAATCTGGAGGGCATTATGCTGAGTGAATAAGTCAATTACAAAAAGACAAATACTGTATGAGACCGCTTTTATAAAGTAACAACAAAAGGTTTACACACAGGAAAAGAAAAAAAAAAAAAGACTCTTTGATGGTTACCAGGGACGGAATGGGGAGTGAGCGAAAATTACCAAAGAGATAGTAGACCTGAGTTAATACTGATGAAGGGAAAGGCAATACACAATATGGGAGAAGTCAGCACAGCACGATCAAGGCAAGAGAGGACACTGAGAGGAATGCAGGAATGAAAGACAACTATGGAGCCCTGCCTGGTGGCACAGTGGCTAAGTGTAGGGCTGCTAACTAAAAGGTCGGCAGTTCGAATCCACCAGCCACTCCCTGGAAATCCTATGGGGCAGTTCTGCTCTATCCTATATATGGGGTTGCTATGAGTCAGGATTGACTCAATGGCAATGGATTTGTTATTATTATTTGGATGCTAACTACTATAGCATAGACAATCCTGCTACAATAGAATCAACAAACAATAATCTATGAATTTATACATAGATAGATATGCCAAGAGGTGAGGGAGAGGGTAAGGGAACACACCCACCAGCAGATACAGGTTCAGAAGTGGAAATTTCTAAATACATGACTGTAGGTGCTCTTTATATATTAAACAGACAATACAGCATGCAAGTGGCACAGTCAGGAAAACCTCTTAGACATAACTAGACACCTCATGGGATGAAGTTCACAGGCTTGAAGACAAAGGACCATAGACTTGGGGGGGACATCTATGTCAACTGGCACAACATAGTTCTTAAAGACAATGTTCTACATCCTACTTCGGTGAGTAGCATCGGGGGTCTTAAAAGCTTGCCAATGGCTGTCTGAGATACAACTATTGGTCTCTTCTAGTCTAGAGCAAAGAAGAAGGAAAAATACTAAAGATCCAAGGGAGCAATTAGTCCCACCACTGACCACTCTGACAGGGATCACAATAGAGGGTCCTGGACGGAGTGGGAGAAAAATGTAGAACAAAATTCAAATTCACAAAAAAAGACCAGACTTACTGGTCTGACAGAGACTGGAGAAACCTCCGAGACTATGGCCCCTGGATGCCCTTCTAACTCAGACTTGAAGCCACTCCTGAAGTTCACCTTTCATCCAAAGGTTAGGCAGGCCTATAAGACAAACAATAACACAAATGAGGGACATGCCTCTTAGATCAATCAAGTATACAAGATCAAATGGGTGACACTTGCCCAAGAACAAAGATTAGAAGGTGGGAGAGGACAGGAAAACTAGACAAGTGGACACGGTGAACCCGGGGTGGAAATGGAAAAGGGAGAGTGCTGATACAATGTGGGATTGCAGCCAATGCCAAGAAACAATGTGTGTATAAATTTTTGAATGAGAAACTAACTTGCTCTGTAAACTTCCACCTAAATCACACACACAGACACACACACACACAAAACTTCCCCTTTTTAACCTACTGTGTCATTTCTGTCTTTTGATTGGACCCAGACTGCCACACAATGAATTTCTGGTTAACGCTATGTGAGTTGAGAAAAACCCCAGAGATTTTTGTAACCTGAGGTTTTTGTCTTCATTTTCAAGAAGGGTAGGAGACGTTGCTGTGTATTCAATGATATTTTTTCTCTTTCCCTCACTTCACTCCCTCCCCATGTTTTTTAACCAGGGATTTAACTAAAATGAGAGAAGGAAGATCAGAGTGTGGTGAGTAATATTTCTGCAAGAATAGAAAGTTCAGCAATTAGTCAGCCAGGAACACCGTTTTCTGTATCACTGAAATGACCAACTCCAGCTTTACCCTTGCAGTATTTCATGGTGGTTGCCAGAGATGTTTTAAAATTCTTCAGGTGCTGATGAGCACAGTATATAATAAAGTCACACTGTTTCACTGCCTAGACTAGAAGTATTATGACCTTAAACTATGGTTGAAGTATCCAGGCTAACAAATTACCTAGTTTAATATCAGCAATAATTTTAATTTTTAGATTTCATGTTTATTCTGATAGAAAATAGAGAAAGCATATTTCTTATAGTTACTGCTATGAATAGAAATAGGCCAAACATCTTTTACTTCCATCTAGTCAAAGAAAAGAGCCCCCAAACTCAGCAAACCAGCAAACTAAACAAAACTCAATAGAAATTCAGAAAAATCTCTCCATCTAAGTTTGGCCTTTGACATGAATTTAAATTTAGCCTCCCGGGGAATTTTGGAAAAACATTTTTCTTCATTGTTTTGGTAAGCTCTATGAGGCAGAGATAGAACATCCCCAAACAAAACAGCAGGAAAAGCAACTAACAATCCTCTGGATAATGCAAATGAAATAAAAATTGCCAGAATTATTGCAAAAGTGCTAAAAGCCCTACTTTGATATTTAATACACTGTTCCTAGACTTCAGTGATTCAGGAATGCCTGTTTTAGCAATCCCAGCATACTAGGGAACAAAGTTTGAGGAGAAAATAAACTATATATAGTTTCCAACTTAGAAATGGTCATGTTCCAAAGGTGGATTTGTAAATCAGTTAGACTGGAAATATTTTTTTCCTGTGGAAAACAACTTTATGAAAGATTATTTTATTTCCTGTCTTATATGTTTTATCTTACTGAAAATTATATTATTTTTCCTTTATTAGAACATGTCAAGGTATTAGTTATCTGTTGCTGTGTAATCAATTATCCCCAAACTTGGTGGCTTAAAATAGCAATATCTTAGTATCTCACAGTTTCCTTGGGTCAGGAATCTGGTTGTGGCTTATCTGGGGTTCTCTGGATCAGGCTCTCTCCCAAGCTGCAATCAAGATGTCAGCTGGGGCTGTGGTCTCATCTGAAGGTCCAACTGTGGGAGGATCCAATTTCATAATCACTCACATGGCTTTGGTAGGCTTCAGTTTCTTGCCACCTGGGCCTCTTCACGTGGCTGCCTCATGACATGGCAGCTGGTTTTCCCTAGAGTGAGCTATTCAGGAGAGAGGTGGAGAGCCCCAAGATAGAAGTTGCAGCCTTTTTTGCAGGGGTGTGGGGAGGGGGGCTTTAAAGAACAGAAGTGTATTTCCTCATAATTCAGGAGGCTAGAAGTCTGAATTCAGGGCAGGCGTGGCTCTAGGGGGACTTTGGAAGTTGCAATCTTTTTATAAATTACTCTCAGAATTGGCCTTCCATTACTTCTGTTGTATTCTGTTCAATAGAAACGAGTGACTAAATGCAGCCCACACTCAAGAGGAAGGGAATTAAGCTCTACCTCTTGACGGGAGGAGGATCAAAGAGTTTGTGGCTATGTATTTAGAACTGGGGTAGAATCTGCTCTCAAGCAACTAGGGCCTGAGAATAACCATGTGAGTGAGCTTGAGAGAGGATCCTCCCTAAGTTAAGCCTTCATATAACTGCAGCCATGCGGGAGACCCTGAGCCAGGGATACCTAGCTTCATATTCGAATATGAATTTAAATCTCGAATTTAGGATATATCATGCATTCAAACAGTGGTTATTGTGTAGTAAGACACTTCCTTCTCTCCTTGTGAGGAAACTCATAGTGATGAGTAGTATAGTGTGGGGATTGTCTTCAGTATGGTTAGTAGCTGGGTTGCTTGGGAAAGTAAGGAAATGTTTTCTTCACTCATAGCTTTCAAAAAACCTGACTACTATGAAAGGGCTCTGGGTGTTGCATAATACAACTTTAGAATATATTTTCCCGTTTAAATAGTATTCTGTAAATGATGGTTAGAATCTTAGGAAAGAGTCAAATATGAGACTCATAGATTGACTAGGTCCTTGTGGGCCAACTCACCATCATTTGTAACAGCGTGTTCGTGGCAAAATGGATTCTATATCCCATACGTCCATCTTATAAACATACTTTTGAAATGTGACTCATATTTAAGTTGGGGACTGCCTGTATTACAGTAGCTCCTCCCCAACAACGCTGCAGTAGTTTACATTTTGAGCTATTAGCCATTTGGGAATAGAACGTGACAGAAAATAGAGCTGACTATAAATTACTCTTAGTGTTAAGAGCCTGGCAAATCTATCAAGATACATTTCTACTCTAAATCAGATTTTCTGCAGGGCCTGTACAGAAGTCCCTTTATACTCACAGTTGTCTTCTCCATTTCTAGAATTCTAGGGTCTTAATCAGGTACTTCCAAAACACTTGATCGGATTAAATATATGAGAAACATTTTTGGCCTGCTGTAGATTCCCGCTTCAGCCCATATCTATATAGCAGCTTTCCACTTGAGCATGGCTACTATTCGGGTCCCTGACTGGGTTCAGTGGAAGGCTGCCTTTACCTCCCGCAGGTTTGATATTCTCAGACATGACTCTCACTTTATTTAGCCATGCTCCAGTCAATCACTAGAACATTCATTCAGGAATTGACTCATTTCTTGAATATCCAAGGATTTGCTTGAGTATATATTCTAGAAAAATAACCAAATAAACTTTGCACTGTCACCTCTAATCTCTATCCCTTATGTCAGATGACCAAAACAGCGCTCTTGGTCATGATTTAAGAGCCACCTCCATCTCCACTTAGCTTCCCCAGGCTATTTTGCATCACTTTCCTAGAATATGAGTTTAAAAAATGTCTTAAACATCTTTTTGTGTCATTCGTAGAACCAGGAGCCATGGTGATACAGTGGTTAAGAGCCTGGCTGCTAACCAAAATGTTGGCAGTTCAAATCCACCAGCCACTCCTTGAAAACTCTATGAGACATTTCTACTCTGTCCTATAGGGTCGCTATGAGTTGGAATCAACTCGATGGCACCAGGTTTGGTAGAACCATAGTTGAAGATTTTAGTCATTGTGTTTCTTAGTATGAATATGTACTGGGTAATCCAGTTTTATTTAATTAGCCACATGGCCAAGCCTGCTTTCTTGGAATGGCAAGTCCTTAGGTGAGATTTCAGAGTAGCTGATTTACACGTGCTGTCTTTCTAGTAAGAGCTGGGAAGATTTTTTATTTTTACAATTCCAGTGACTTATTGAAAATAAATTGAAACCCTCATAGTAAAAACTTGATTTATCTTTTTTCTTTTTTGAGGAAAATATAAAATGTTTCAACTGCTTGGAAAATTAAGGATGGTAAATATAAATCTCTATTCAATAGATCCAAAATAGATTTTTTAAAAAGCCCTCATTTTCTGTTATGGAGGAAAAATGCAAGAGAGAGAAACAGAAGGGATGGGAGGCAGGGGAGACAGAGAAATAATCAAATGTGTACAATATTCAGAAAGGCACACTGCTTGCTCATGTACTGCTATCTCTGTCTCTGTCTCTCTCAGACCTCTAAAATAAAAAGAAAGCACCTTTTATTTTTTAATTTTTAAGTAAATGATGTTTAATTCCATCTAAAAGTTGGAATACTGTAGTTGGTCCTCCTAAAATCCTTTTGCCCTGAATAAGAGAATATTAGAGAGGACATGAGGTGATATCTCTGTCTTGAGGCTTCTTAAACTCATTGCCATCAAGTCAATTCTGAGTCATAGGGACCCTATACGACAGAGGAGAACTGCCCCATAGGGTTTCCAACGCTGTAATCTTTATGGAAGCAGACTGCCACATCTTTCTCCTGCAGAGCGTCTGGTTGGTTTGAACTGCTGACCTTTTGGTTAGAACGCTTAATCATTGCACCGCCAGTCTCCTTAGGATACTATAAATTACAGAATTTTAAAGCTGGTTGCATTTTTGTTATCATCTGATACAAGTGGGATCCTCTTTGACATTTGTCCTGGGGACTGGATAAAATTTAAGCATCAGGGCTGATGAGAACTCAGTGGCTGCTTACTGCTGACCACTCCTCTGTGTTTTGGACTGATGCAAAATCGGCATGACCCACAGCCACTGGGAAGAGGCTCTTGAGGCTTCACAGGTGTTCCCCAGGGTAGCAAAGTCTCGGGACATTTAAAAAAATATATACATACATATATATATAGATATATAGATATATATTTGAAAAAGTAATACATCACATGGTACAGCATTCAAAAGGTAAAAAAGTAGTTTTTAAAAACACAAAGCATATTATACATGTTATCTTGCATTTTGATTTTTTTCCTGTTAACAGTGTATCTCACAGATTGTTCCATATCTGTCCTCATAGAGTTACCTCATTCTTTATAATGGGGAAATATTATTCTACAACAAATTATTTTATGCGAAAGTTTGGTGCCAATCTTTTTACCAGCAATCCTGTAATGACTATCTTTGTACATGAGCAAAAACTGTGTTGTAGCAGCTGATCTCTGATGAACCTTATTAGTATTCCGTGTTTTAATAATATTTTATTAGAATCTTTTATCCCTTTGTCCTAATCCCCAACAATAGATAATAATTTAATAAATTGGAAGCCTTATTATCTTTAATAGAGGCAGCCCAAACAAAATTGACATCTATGTTTATATCTATGACTATCCCTTTTTCTTTCTTCTTAAAGCTACATATTTAGCTGTATCTTTCTTTCTCCATTTCTAATGTGAAAAGAATTGAAACAAGTTTCCTGCAAGGTTTGTAACAACATATTCCATGTTCCATTAGTTTTCATTTTTGATTATTAGCTTCCATCAAGAAATAAAGTCATAAATTCTTTTCTTGAAAGAAGAGCAACAAGAAAGCCCATAGGTTTGACGTTACACTGTAGCAGGCCCTCTTTTTAGTGCTGATGGGGGATGTTCTGGGAGAAAGGTTGGTGTTGGTCTGGAACAGACTGGAAGGGGAGGTCTGGGCCTGTCAGGCTCAGCTGAGCCTTAGGCCTGATCATTTATCACTGTCAAAAGGGATGGGGGCATGGAGGGAAGTGGGGGTGTCACTAGACCACTCCTGTTCATCTGCTGAATGACAGCTGATGGCACTTCATGAAACATCCAGGCAGATGATGCACCATCAAGAGGCAGTGTGCTACCTGCTTAACGCCACTTACATGTTCACAAGGAAAAAAGAAAAATGATCTGTTGCATTCTGTGGTGCTTTCCTAAGACAATGCTTTACCTCATTTCCATGGTATGTATAGAACAGTTTGTAAAAGCAGATTTGACGGTATATTAGAGGTGTACAGTTAGGCTCAAAACTGATAGGATGATAGGGAGAGAAAATACTTCTGTGGGTTTTAGGCCGTGATTATATTCACGGAACTTGGGTACTCTGCACAACACTGATTGTTTTAATATGGCAAAACTGACATTGACAAATACTGGGGAGAAAGTAAGTAACTTTCCTTCATCTGTGTGCAGGGGACTAAAGCAATGCAAGCCAGGGAACCTAGGCTTCTATAAGTGTTTGAAGTGCAACATTTTTTAAACAATAATAAAAAGTATGGTTTCTGCATGATCCTTTATAGATATGTTTTACATTTTTTCTGTAAAAATATAAAATATGTTTTAGATCAACAGGAAACATGTACCTTAGAATAAAAGAAGACTGTTTTGGTTTACAACCATATTTTTCAGTACAACTGCTTTCAATACTGTTATTCACAGGGATGTCACATTTATCAGGCTGAAACATAGATTTTAATCCTTAAATAACCTTAAAATAACCTTATTTTAAATATAATTTCTATTTTAAAGATTATATAATTTTAGTAATCATTTCATATGTAAATGGGGATATATTTAATAAAAATTAGGTGGAAATTTTTCATCAAGTAATACTATATACTTATCACGGATGCCTAAGTTAGACGTGGTTCCTAAATGTGGTAATTAATGAAAGTATTGTAAAAATGAAAACTGAATTCTTCTAAAAATGAAATTAACCACAATGGAGTACTTTTATTGGAATAACATAGCATGAGTTAGGAATTCATGCTAGTCTGATAATAGTGGGAGTAACAGAATGCTTTAAGAGGTGTAGGCAGTGCTGTTAATGGAGAATCCTTGCATAGATATATTTGATCAGTAGCCCTAAGAAATGGGTATAGGATCATTACTGGTTGGTTAAAGATGAATACCATTGCCATTGAGTCGATTCCGACTCATAGTGACCCTACGGGACAAAGTAGAACTGCCCCATGGGGTTTCCAAAGAGTGGCTGGTAGATTTGAACTGCTGACCTTTTGGTTAGCAGCTGAGCTCTTAACCACTGCACCACCAGGGCTCCTAAAGATGAATAGAGGGCAGATATTATATGTTTAGAGGGGCAGTGTTGCTTAAGTGGTAGAATTCTCACCTTCCTTGAGGGATACCCAGGTTCCATTTCCTGCCAATGCACCTCATGTGCAGCCACCACCTATCTGTCAGTGGAGGCTTCTGTGTTGCTATGATGCCAAGCAGGTTTCAGTGGAGCTTCCAGACTAAGACGGACTGGGAAGAAAGGCAGGGTGATCTACTTTCGAAAATCAGCCAGTGAAAACCCTATAGGTCACAATGGTCTCATCCCGAACTAATCACGGGGATGGCACAGAACCGGGCAGTGTTTTGTTTTGTTGTATATGGCGTCTGCACAAGTTGGGAGCTGACTTGACGGCAGCTAATGAGAACATCATGTCTTAATATCACCAACGCTAAGTAGAGTGCCTGTCCCATAACAGGTGGTAAATAATTGTTTTCTGAACTATGATGTTATTTGGCCAGGATACGGATCCCAGTGCCTTGACTTGCTGGGGCAGATATGCCCTTCCACTTCCCTCTGTCAACCTCTAATTCTCCCTTCCCTCACATGCCTGCCTAAGAATTTATAAAGTCAAGAGCTCTGCCCAAGTCAGGAGCGATTTCCTAGATGGATCTCATCAGAGAAGATTTAACGTACCAATAATACAGCCGGCTTGAGTTAGTCTGGAAGTCACTGAACAGCTCCAGCGCTTATCACTCAGGGACAGTGTCTTATGTAGCAAGCTGCGACATTTCAAGATACTCAAAACCTGGTAAAGAAAAGGACCCTCTACTGAGTCCTGTGATTAAGGAGGAAATAATCTGGTCATTGATTATTTTCACTTCAGAGTGGTGTTATGCTTTCTTTTGTTCTTTCTACTCAAAGAAAACAGAGGAGTGGGTCTCAAAGGAAAATGTTTAGACTTTTATAACTTGAAAATATACCTGGTAAAGTCTGGCTTTTTCTTCAACTGTTGCTTTTTAGAGTTAAAAAAATATATATATCCATATTATGTGTGTGTGTGTGTGTGTGTGTGTGTGTGTGTGTATGTGTATAATTTCCTGGCTATCAAAGAAACACTTGCTTAAGAAAATTTAAAAGTACATAAAAGTGTAAAGAAGAAAAAACATCATCCATAACTCAGCATATAGAAGCAGCCACTATTATATTTTTAGCATATGTCCTTCTAGTCATTTTTTCTGTGTCTTTGTTCTTTACTTAATTGATAGGATACTTTTTTTGTTTCCTTTTTTTTTTCCCAATCAACTCTATATTATTACTATTTCCTAATGCATGAAAAGCTGTTTAAGAACATACTTTTCAAATTACTATATAATACTCCATCTTATCACTGTGTCACAGTTTACTGCATTATTCCTCTTTTGTTGGGTTATTTAGGTGGTTTACAGTTTTTCACTATTATAAACAATGCTGTTGTAAATATCTTTGGAAATCTTTTTCCTCATTTCTGGTTATTTCCTAAGATTAAAACATCAAAACCAAACCAGTTGCCGTCGAGTGGATTCTGACTCATAGTGACCCTATAGGGCAGAGTAGAACTGCCCCCTAGGGTTTCCAAGGAGCACCTGGTGGATTCAAACTGCTGACCTTTTGGTTAGTAGCCATAGCTGTTAACCACTACACCACTGGGGTTTCCATTTCCTAAGGTATATAGTAACCTGTAATTGAAATTACTACCTCAAAGGGTTTAAATCTTTTGACACTCTGGATGCATATTGTCAAATTGCTTTTCAAATATATTGTAGCCCTTCGTACTTCCAGGAACAGTGCTGAACCATCTCACCTTACCCACCATCAGTACTGAGCATTGTTTTTTGTAGTTTTTGCCATACTGATGAATTAACAATAGTATCTCACTATGTGATTGAGCATCTATTTGCATATTTATTTATTTGTATATTCTTGAGTTTTTGTGTGTAGTATCTGTTCCTGTCATTTCCCACTTATTTTGTGGTAATGGAATCATCATCTCTCACACAGTCAAGAAAGCCTGCTTGGAGAGCATGGAGAAATCATCTTAAAGCTGGTTTCTAGGGCCCCAGGCTTACCTCCTGCACCTAATTGTGGGTACCCCAGTGTTGCATTTTCTTTCACCATCCGGGGAAGTCTTGCAGCCTCAAGGAACACAGGGCACAGTAGGATCATTCTAGGCACGATCATTTTAGGCCATTTCTTCTTAGGAAAAAATAGGGGTTTGTAGCTGAGGATAGCTGCACTTGGCATTGCTGTTCAAAGTTTGTAAGTATATTCGTGGTCTTGTGCACTGAGCAGACCTCAGAAAATATGTAAAAATGTCCTATATTTGAATAACGCTTTATAGTTTTTAAAGCATGTTCTCATCCTCATTCCCTCACTATTCTGGCTGGAAATCTTCCCTTAGGATTTCTCTCAACAAGTTTGTTGATTAAATGGATGTCCTTGAATGTACGGTCTGTGATACCTATCTTTGCCCTCAAAACACCTAGCATTATAACTGGCACATACTAAATAGTCAAAACATAATTGCCACTGCAAAACATGTGACCCAAAGGCAGGAGCCCATCTATGGAAAATAGTGTCTATGGCAATTAGTTTTAAATTGCTGGATGACCTCTCAAGGCTGGCAGTGGAAACTGCAATGGCCAGTAGAAACTGTTCATTAGCGCTCTTCTTCAGGTGGTGCCCAGGCCATGTGCCCTAGCTGCTATACCTTAGTTATGCCTCTGCAAAGACCTCACCCATAACTGTTAGTTTGTGCCTCACCAAAGCTCGTTATTGTATAAGCTGAGGTTCAGGCCCTTGCCTGGTCCTGCCTCATCCTGCTCTGACATACTAAAGTTCTGGCTCCTCTACAGAGGATGCTGAGAGGTGCAGGATTGCCTGAGGTCCCTTACTGGCCAAGATGTGCATCTTAGATTTACTGCATCTGGAGCGAAGGTAGAAGGGGGAATCATAGTGGTGAATGGGATTAGTAACTGGAGGAAGGCTAATGGTCAGGCCATAAAATGCTGAGTGATACATGAATCCTTTTTAGTGCTGCAATCTTAAACTGTTCTCATCTGATTTTGCTTTTTTTTTTTTTTTAATCATAGCCATCTTTCATCTTTAGGGAGGCTCCACTTATATAGTCATTGGCAACCATGTGAGGAAGACAGTAAGAACTGGCCTTCCCCTTCTCCTCAGGGCTTTGAGAATAATGCCCACCTTCTGGGTGCCACAGGAGTTGGGGACTCCCCTCTCATTCCCACCCTTGCCTTTGTCAAGGGTTCTCTTTCTTATCTCTCCTAGCCATGGTTTCCATCTGTCTATTGTCACATGTGCCTTTCTGTTCACCCCAATCAGTAAGAAGTACTTGGACTTCCTTGGACACAGCCTCAGGCTGAGGATTGTCCCCTGGCAACTTGCCCACCACCCTGTAGTTTCCTAATATTCCCCCTCCTCACATACAGAGCCCACTACTGAGGGCAAACCTACTCTTGGTTAACTTTCACCTTAAAACACCATAGTCAAAAATGATAGGAACTGTAAGTGACAAAAGCATTAATATAGAACCACAGTTCTGTATTAACACGTATGAATAGAAACATCATTATTTATCCTCTCTGCCCTATCCCAATGCCCCTGTTTCATGTAAAGATATCTATGTATTTTGTGATTGGGCAATGAGTACATCCTCAGGACTCCTGCTTTATTTCTTTAAAAATCAGCACCCACAGCAGTCAAATCATCTTTAAAATGCTAGAGAAGGCATGTTGGGCAGGACCTGGGCCCAGAATGCTCAGTTGGTCTGCTGAGGGCCCCCGTCTGCTGGAGAAGGATGAGGGTGGTTCAAGGCTAGGGAGTGTGAGCCAAATATGATTTCAGTCTGATTTGTACCCTGAGACACAATGAATTTGACAGCTAGAGAAAGAGCCACAGAGAGACAATGGGAGAGACTGTGAGACCATATTTTATTTTGGGGATTGACAGATTTTTATTACCATATTAGTGAAAAAAAATACACGTTTACTCCAGCCAAAAAATGACCTTAATCACCCCTGATAAGCTTAGTAGCAGCATGAATGATCAGTAGTAAAACATGATAAGTCCAAACAACTCAATAGTGTAAAATGTGGGTTGGGTTTTACGGAGTTAATAACATGTCTGGGGTGGACTTGCACTGCTAACTGGCTGGCAGTTCTGAGGATTTCATCTGATCCAAGTCTGTTCCAGTCCTGTGATGATTTTGAGTCCAGTGACTGGCCATGACTCCCAGGACAGCAGCAGCAGTTCCCAGAATCTCTAGCTAGTGTCCTCTTGATCACCTGGTCTGAAGGAGATTGGACCTACGGAGGGTTTGGGGAACCACCCAACATTTCCACTGCCCTGACATTTATCCACCTTATTATCCCCCCATCCCCGCAGCTTCCCGCCCCTTACCTAGAAGAATTTTAGCCAGCCCCATTTGAGCACAGGACATGGAACTAATAACTAGTTAGTTTATGTCTGAATTTGCATTATTGCAGGTATGATATCAAGCAGTTTTACTGTACCGTTTTAAAGGAAGAAAACAGTTATAAAGTCTTAAGTGTATTAGACATACACAAAACAAAATTTAAAAAAGTATCATCTTCTAAAGCTTTTGAACATGCCCCTAAAATCCCTTTCAGAAATCTCCACAAAAGTTGACTTTTACCTGATCTTGCTCTAATTAGCCTCGCTATTCCTCAAGCACTAGGCTTTCAAGATAAATTAAAATCTATTTCTCATCTTCATATACCTATGACTAATGACGAGTCATTGCCATCAGTAGAGGTTGTCCTCCTGGAGCATGTGGCTTTGGAACATGCACACACAGAGCAGAGAGCAAGGACAGGGACATCTGCCCAACCAGCCAGGCTGGCCAACAGATATTCCTGTCAGAGACCCTCCTGTCTCCATTTCATACTCTGCTGGTTTGTTTTCCAGTAATCAATAATTAGTATCCAACTAATGAATGGCTTTTCTATTTAGTAAGTTTGATTGCTTCTGCAGTGAAACATGCCACCAATTTTGAAAACAGAATTTATAAATGCTGGTTAAATAATTAATGTCACTGAATTGTTTATGTAAAGAATGTTGAAATGGCAACTGATTTGTTACATATATATTTATCACAATTAAAAGAAAAGGAGGAGGCGAAGCCAACATGGCACCACCTAGACAGATACATCATGCTATCCTTCCACAGCAGAGACCTGAAAAACTAAGTAAAATGTCAATACTGGAACCCTAAGCATCAAATGAAAGGATAAAGAACTAGATCAAACACCGAATGTAAGAAGAAACTGAATGAAAACAGAGAACAAGGAGAGATACAGAGTGGAGGTCACCTGCCAACTAAAACGACACACCTTCACTATCTTAGAGCACAGCCAGAAATGACCCCAGACATGGAGTACAGGAAAGGCAACTCCAAGGAGCTCCCAAAAGGAGACAGAGCACCCAGTAACCATAGAAACATGCTTTTCTACCCCTCACACTTTTGCCCTGTATGCCACCCCCAGCCCATCCTGACAGGCCATGCTGTGCCACTCGGCTAGAGAGCTGCTGTCCTGCTGTTGCCTGAGTCTGCCCCACCCCGACCCACCGGCTCCTGTCATGCCATTTTTCCCCCTTTCTTCCATTTCTCCCCCCATCCTAGCCCTCCACACCACCTCTAACCCCTTCCCACTGGGCCTTGCTGCACTGCCATGGGTAGAGAGCTATAGGCCTGCTGCTGCCCTGGGTCCCCATTTCCCCACCCACCAGCTCCCACACTGCCATTTTTCCCCCTTTCGTTTTCTTTCTCCCTCCCACCTAGCCCTGTATGCCGCCTCTACCCCTTCCCGCCGGGTCACATCACACCGCTGCAAGTAAACAGCCAGTGGCCTGCTGCCAGCTTGGGTCTGTCCTGTCCTGTCCCTGCCTGCCAGCTCCCATTGTGCCATTCTTCCCCCCCCTTCTTCCTTTTCTGTCTCCCTCCCACCTAACTTCACCTCTACTTCTTCCTGCCAGGCCACGTCACACTGCTGCAACTAGAAAGCCACCTGCCCGCTGCTACCCCATGTCCACCCTGCCCCCACCGAAGAGCTCCTGCTGCATCTTTTTTCTTTCCCTTTTTATTTTTTCTCCCTCCCACCTAGCCTCGTACAACACCTCACACCCCCTTCCACTGGCCCCCAAGTCCACCCCATCCCCACCTGCCAGCTAACATTTCCCCCCTTTTTTCTTTCTCTTTTCTCTGTTTCCCCTACCTAGCTCTGTATACCACCCCCCTTCCTGCTTGTGCTTGGGGTGCCACCACAGCTAGACAAACCTCAGCTCAGGCCCACTGCCACATCAGGCTCACACTGCCTCTACCCTACCACTACTTGACCAGCTGCTGAATGGAAGGAAGCAAGCCAATGCCACTCCCCACCTGACACCCTGGCCTCTCTGGCCACAGGCTGTTAATGCCCCCACACTGCTGGACCCATACCAGGAGGCAGACAGTGCCCACACAGTCCACCCTCAGCCACCTTGCCAAACCAGTGTACAGTGAGTGGGCTTGCCCTGCCTTCTGATGCCCTGCCCACCTGGATAAGGTATGAGAGCTGTTGTGCCCACAGATGAGGAAGTAGCAAAGCACACCCAGACTGTCTGCTCTGACATATCAAAATAAAACAAAGAAGCAGGAGGAAACAAATGAACACACAATCAATAAATACAGAAAATAGTACCTTAATGTCTCAGAGACAGCAGACAATATCAAAATACATAAAAAAGCAGAATAGTATGGCTCCAGCAAGTGACCAAAATAAGGAAACAGATGACCTTCTGGTAGAAGAAAAGACAGTGGAACTACCTGATACAGAATTCAAAAGACTAATATTCAGACCTCTCCAAGAGATTAGAAAAGAGATCAGGGAAAACACAGACAAAACAGAGACAAAACCAAATAAAGCATAGCCAAAATCAAGAATAACACAGACAAAGCAATAGAAGAATTCAGGAAAATAATACAAGAACAAAATGTCAAAATAAATAAACAATTAGGAATCATACAAAACCAGCAAGTAGAAATCTAAAAGATAAACAACAAAATTTCAGAAATGGACAAGTCAATAGGAGGTTTTAGGAGCACATTTGAAACAATGAAAGAATCAGCAAGATTGAAGAAAAATCCATGGACAACAGTTTGAGGAAAAATCAGAGAAAAGAATGAAGAAAACCTAAGAATTATGTGGGATGCAATCAAGAGCAAAAATGTGCACGTGATCAGAGTCCCAGAATAGGAGGAGAAAATGGAAAACACAGAAAATATTGCTGAATATTTCCTGGGAGAAAACTTCCCAAATATCATGAAAGACGAAATGCTGACCATCCAAGAAGCTCAATGAACCCCATATAGGATAGACCCCAAAAGAAAGTCACCAAGACATACAATGACATTTGCCAAAACCAAAGACAAAGAATCCTGAGAGCAGCTCGAGAAAAACGAAAAGTCACTTACAAAGGGGAAACAGTAAGAGTAAGCTCTGATTATTCAGCAGAAATCGTGCAGGGAAGAAGGGAATGGGATGAATAACAATATAAGATTTGAGAGAAAAAAACTGCCAACCAAGAATAATATATTCTGCAGCGTTCTCTCAAATATGATGGTGAAATTAGGACATTTCCAAATAAACAGAAATTAAGGGAATTTGTAAAAACCAAACCAAACTTACAAGAAATATTAAAGGGAGTCCTTCAGTTAGCAAAAAAACAATATCAGACAACAACCAGAGTCTAGGACACAGGACAGCATCAGACAGATACCAACCTAGGTAAAGAACTCCCAGTAATAAAACAAAGCTAAAAGACTTAAAACAGGGAAAGACATGTCAGTCTGTAAATGACTAAACGTCAAAACAATAGAAAGGGGAATAAATGATGTAGGTATAGAACTTTCAAATGAAGAGGAAGTCAAGGCGGTATCAAGTAATGAAAGACTGGTTCAAACTTAGAAAGGTAAGGGTGAATTTCAAGGTAACCACAAAAAAAGCTAACAAACCTACTAATCAGAATAAAAAAGAAAAACATAAAGTCTCAGTAAACAGAAAATCTATAAAAGTGAAAGAAAATCTACAAGCAAAAGGACCTCAGCACAGGAGAGTAAGAGGAACAAAGAAAACATCAACACCACAAAAAAATCACACCAATATGACAACAATAAACTCATGCCTACTGCCAACCACACTGAATGTAAATGGCTTAAATGTGCCTGTAAAAAGACAGAGAGTGGCAGAATGGGTTAAAAAACACAACCCATCGATATGCTGTCTACAAGAGACACACCTGAGACTCAAAGACATAAATATATTAAAAACAAAAGGATGGAAAAAATATATATCAAGCAAACATTAATCAAAAAAAGAGCAGGTGTGGCAATCCTAATCTCAGATAAAATAGACTTTTAGGCAAAATAAAAAAAAATCAAAAAAAAATCAAAATAAAAAAATCATAAAAGACAAGGAAGGAAGTTATATAATGATTAAAAGGGGCAATCCACCAAGAAGACATAACCTTAATAAATATCTACACACTCAACGACCAGGCTCCAAAATACATAAAACAAACACTAATATCTCTGAAAAGAGAAATAGATCATTCCAGTTCCACAATAATAGTAGGAGACATCAACACACCACTCTCAGTAATGGACAGAATATCTAGAAAGAAGCTCAACAAAGATACAGAACATCTAAAGGCCAAAATCAACCAACTTGACCTCATATATATATAGAGTATATATAGAATGCTCCACCCAACATCAGAAAGGTATATATTCCTTTCCAGTGCACATGGAACATTGTACAGATTAGGCCACAAAGCAACCCTCAATTAAATCCAAAACATCGAGATAGTACAAATCATCTTTTCTGATCCTAACATCATAAAAGTAGAAATCAATAACATGAAGAGCAAGGAATAAAAAAAAATACATGTAAATTGAATAACACCTTGCTTAAAAACAACTGGGTAATAGAAGAAATCAAAAAGGGAATAAAAAAAATTCTTAGAATCAAAGGAGAGTGAAAATGCATTATACCAAAACCTTTGGGACACAGCAAAGGCAGTGCTCAGAGGTCAATTTATAGCAGTAAATGCACACATCAAAAAAGAAAAACAAGCAAAAATCAAAACATTAGGCCTGTAACTCAAACAAATAGAGAACAGCAAAAGAAGCCCATAGCCACCAGAAAAAGGAAATAATAAAGATTAGAGCAGAAATAAATGAAGTAGGTTACAGAAAAACAATAGAATCAACAAAACCAAAAGTTGGTTCTTTGAAAAGATCGACAAAATTGACAAACCATTGGCCAAACTGGCAAAAGAAACACAGGAGAGGATACAAATCATCCAAATAAGAAATGAGATGGGGGACGTTACAACAGACCGAAGTGAAATAAAAGGGATCATAACAGAATACTATGAAAACTTATACTCCAACAAATTTAAAAACCTAGAGGAAATGTACAAATTTCTAGAAAAACGCTGCATACCTAAACTAACACAAACTGAGATAGAAAATATGAACAGACCCATAACAACAGAAGAGATTGAAAAGGTAGTAAAAAAATAAAAAAATAAAACAACAACAACAACAAAAAAAGCCCGGGCCCAGATGGCTTCACTGGAGAATTCTACCAAACATTCAGAGAAGAGCTCACAACAGTACTAATAAAACTATTTCAGAGCATAGAAAAGGAAGAATACTCCTAAATTTATTCTATGAAGCCAGCATAACCCTGATACACAAGCCAGGCAATGACATGACAAAAAAAACTACAGACCAATATCTCTCATGAATATAGATACAAAAATCATCAACAAAATTCTAGCCAATATAATTCAACATCATATCAAAAAAATAATACACCATGACCAAGTGGGATTCATACCAGATATTCAAGGATGGTTCAACATTAGAAAATCAATCAACATAAGCCACCACATAAATAGAACAAAAGAAAAGAATCACATGATCATCTCAAATGATGCAGAAAAGGCGTTTGATCAACACCCATTCTTGATAAAAACTCTCAATAAAATAGGAATAGAAGGGAAACTCCTCAATATAATAACACCAACTCCTCCTTGGAAACCAAATGGGGCAGTTCTACTCTGTTCTATAGGGTCTCTATGAGTTGGAATTGACTTGATGGCAACAGGTTTTTTTTTTTTTTTTAAATACAAAACCCACAGCCAACATCATTCTCAATGGAGAGACTGAAAGCACTCCGCTGAGAGCAGGAACAAGACAAGGATGTCCTTTATTACCACTCCAATTAACATTGTGTTGGAAGTCCTAGCTAGAGCAGGAAAAGGCAAGAAAAAGAAATAGAAGGCATTCAAATTGGAAAGGAAGAAGTAAAATTATCCCTATTCGTGGATGATACGACCCTATACATAGAGAACTGCAAAGAGTCCACAAGAAAACTACTGGAACTAATAAAAAGATTCAGCAGAGTAACAGGATATAAGATCAATATACAAAAATAAATTGGATTCTTATACACACAAAGAGAACTTCCAAAAGGAAATCAGGAAAACAATACCATTTATACTAACCCCTAAAAACATAAAATACTTAGGAATAAATCTAAACAAGGATGTAAAATACCTATACAAAGAAAACTACAAAAGACTACTGCAAGAAACCAAAAGGGAGGCAGAGCCAACATGGGGCTATAAACAGAAGCATGACACCATCCCTCCACAGCAAAGACCCAAAAAACTAAGTAAAACTAAGACAAACATCAATCCTGGAACTGTAAGCATCAAATGAAGAGATAACTGAGCACCAAACGGAATAAGAAATTGACAGAGAACAGAGAGCGAGGAGTTACGAGCAGAGGTCCCCTATCAGCTAACGCAGCACGGATCCACCATCTTGGACACCTTTCAGAGATTGGCGGACAGGGAGTACGGGAAAGCAGATTTATGGAGCTCCCAGCAGGAGACAGGGCACCTGGTAACCAGTGAGACACGCTTTCCCACCCCCCATCCTGCCTCTACCTACTCAGCCTTCACCGGTTCCCAGCTGGCTGATTCATGGCTTCCTGGCAGGCTAATTCGCTGCTTCCTAGCAGGCCAATTTGCTCCTTCCCGGTGGCCAATTCACTGCTTCTTGGCAGTCCGATTCTCAGCTTCCTGGGGGGCTAATTTGCTGCTTACCAGCAAGCTAATCTGGGGCTTCCCAGTGGGCCATGACTGCGGCACAGGAGGTGCCGGTTTCATACTGTGTGGATTTGCCCTGCCCACATCAGCTAGGTTATTCACTGCCATTTATTTGTTGCCAGTGTTGCTTTTTTCAGCCTCTTTTGGTTTCTTCCCTGCCTCTCACCTCCTTCCCCTCCCTTCTCTCAAACACCTGACTCCATGTGTCATCTTTGCTTCTTCTTGACAGACTGTGATGTGCCACTCAGCTGGGGAACAGCTTCCCCAGTCCGTGCTGCCATGTTGGTCAGATCCCTGGGGACTTTTGTTTTCTTTTTCTTTTTTTGTTTGTTTTCTCTTTCTTTTTTCTGTTTCTTAATTTCTTGGTTTCTCATCTCTTTCTACTTACCTTCTTTGCCTGTCTCCTGAATACCTGACACTGTGTATCATCTCCAATCCTTCCAGCTGGGCTGTACTGCGTGGCTTGGGAGCTCCTTTCCCATTCTGCACAGCCACGCCTGTGGGATTCCTGGGGCAATTTTTAAAAAAATTTTCTTTTAGGTTTTTTTTTCTTTTCTGTTTTTTTCATTTCTTGGTTTCTTGTCTCTCCATTCCAACAGTAGGCTCCCTCAGCACTTTTTTATTTGCTCCTATTTTTCTCTCCTCTCTCTCTTCTTTTGCATACCCAACCTAGCTCCACACATCACAACCTCCCCCTCCCCCTGCCTCCTGCCTGTCTACACTGTGTGCTGAACATTGCACTCCCAAGCAGCACAGGCACAGCCTACCAGAACCTGCCCTGCACTGACCCCCAGCTCACCTTGTCAAACCCAGTACGTGCCATAAACAACCCATCTCAGCAACTCTCCTTCAGCTGGACCTGCCCTGCTGCAACATAGCTGAGCGACTGGCTCTGCCCATTGGACAAGGAGGTGAAAATTATTGTGTCCACAGATGAACAAACAACAAAGAACGTACAGCCCACCTGCTGAGACATAACCAAAGAAAACAAAAAAGCATGATGAAACAAACAAATCTACCATCAAAAAAAATGAAGAAAACAACTACTGAATGTCCAGAAGAAAGCAAACAATATCAAAACATATAAAAAAAACAGTACTGGATGGTTCCAGTAGGTGTCCAAAATAAAACACCAGATGACTTTCCAGTAGAAAAGGCACTAGAACTACCTGATATGGAATTCAAATTTCTACTATTCAGAGCTATCCAAGAGTTGAAGGAAAAAGGACACAAAAATGAGGAAAAAATAGACAAATTCATGGAAAAGGCAGACAGATTCATGGAAATTACAGACAAAAAATGGAAGAATTCAGGAAAATAATACAGAAACAAAATGCCAAAATAAATTCACAACTAGAAATCCTACAAAAACAACAATTAGAAATCCAAAAGATAAACAATAAGATTTCAGAAATGGGCAGTGTCATCGAAGGGCTGAGGAACAGCTATGAAACAATGGAAGACAGGATCAGAGAAATTGAAGACAAACACTTGGCTACAACTTTGAGAAAAAATCAGAACAACGAGCAAAGAAAAATGAAGAAACCCTGAGAATTATGTGAGATACAATCAAAAGCTAAATTTATGAGTGATCAGAGTTCCAGAACAGGGGGATAAAATGTAAAACACAGATATGATCGTTGAAGAAATGCTGACAGAAAACTTCCTAATATCATGAAAGATGAAAAGCTGGCCATCCCAGAAGCTCAACGAACCCCGTATAGGATAGACCCCAAAAGAAAGTCACCACGGCATATTGTAATCACACTCGCTAAATCCAAAGACAAGGAAAGAATCCTGAGAGCAGCTCAAGAAAAATGAAAAGTCACATACAGAGGGAAAATAATAAGACTAAGCTTTTATTACTCGGGAGAAACCATACAGGTAAGAAGGCAGTGTGATGACATACATAAAAACTTGAAAGAAAAAAAATTGCCCAAAACAATAATATATCCTGCAAAACTCTCAAATATGATGATGAAATTAGGACATTTCCATACAAACAAATTAAAGGAATATGTAAAAACCAAATAAAACTTACAAGAATTATTGAGGGGCATCCTTTGGTTTGAGAAAAACATCATCAGATGACAGCCTGAATCTAGGATGCAAGATCACACCAGTCAGATACAAACCTAGGAAATGAACTCTCAAGGACTATTCAAAACCAAAAGAATTACAGCAGGGAACCAGAGAGGTTAATCTGCAAATGACATCAACATCAGAACAATAAAAGAGGGAATAAATGGTGTAGGTATAGAACTTTCTAATGGAGATGAAGGCAAGGAGATATCAAGTAATAATAGACTGGTTCAAACATAGGAAGATAGAAGTAAATTTCAAGGTAACCACAAAGGAAGTTAACAAACCTACTTATCAAAATAAAGAAGAAAAACATAAAGTCTCAGTAAATACAAAATCTATGAAAACAAAAGAAATGAAAAAAAAATCCACAAATAAAAGGAATTCAACACAGGAGAGTAAGAGGAACAAAGAAATCATGAGATCCACAAAAAAGAGCACTACAAAATGACAACAATAAACTCACACCTATCAATAATTACACTGAACATAAATGGCCTAATGCACCCATAAAGAGACAGAGAGTGGCAGAATGGATTAAAAAACAGGATCCATCAGTATGCTGTCTAGATGAGACACACCTTAGAAACAAAGACGTAAGTTTATTAAAAATCAAGGAATGGAAAAAATATATATCAAGAAAACAGCCACCAAATAAGAGCAGGGGTGGCAATACTAATCTCAGATAAAATAGACTTTAAAAGAGAATACACCATAAAAGACAAAGAAGGGCACTATATCATGATTAAAGGGACGATCCGTCATGAAGACATAACCATAATAAACATCTATGCACCCAATGACAGGGCTCCTAAATACATAAAACAAACATTAACAGCATTGAAAAAAGAAATAGATAGTTTCACAGTAATAGTAGGAGACTTCAACACATCACTCTCAGTAAAGGATAGAACATCTAGAAAGAAACTCGACAAAAATACAGAACATCTAAAGGACACAATCAGCCAACTTGACCTCATAGACATATATAGAACACTCCACGCAACAGCTGCAGTTTACACATTCTTTTCCAATGCACATGGAACATTCTCCAGAATAGACCACATATTAGGCTACAAAACAACTCACAACAAAATCCAAAACATGGAGATAATACAAAGTATCTGCTCTCATCACACCACCATCAAAGTAGATATTAACAACAGGAAGAGCAAGGGAAAAAAAAATCAGTTACATGGAAACTAAATAGCACCCTGCTTAAAAACCACTGGGTAATAGAAGAAATCAGAGATGGAATCAAAAAAATTCCTAGAATCAAATGAGAATGAAAACACATCATACCAAAACCTTTGGGACACAGCAAAAGCAGTGATCAGAGGTCAATTTATAGCAATAGATGCACACATCAAAAAGGAAGAAAGGGACAAAATCAAAACATTAGCTACACAACATGAACAAAGAGAAAGAGAACAGCAAAGAAGCCTTCAGCCACGAGAAGAAAGGAAATAATAAAGATCAGAGCAGAAATAAATGAGATAGAGGATAGAAAAAAAAAAATCAATAAAACCAAAAGTTGGTTCTTTGAAAGGATCAACAAAATCAACAGACCACTAGCCAACCTGATAAAAGAAAAACAGGAGAGACACAAATAACCCAAATAAGAAATGAAATGGAGGACATTGCAACAGACCCAACTGAAATAAAAAGGACCATAACAGAGTATTATGAAAAACTATACTCCAACAAATTTGAAAACCTAGAGGAAATGGACAAATTTCTAGAAACACACTACCTACTGAAACTATCACAAATTGATGTTGAAAATCTGAACAGAGCCATAACAAGAAAAGAGATTGAAAAGGTAATAAAAAAAACTTCCAACAAAAAAAGCCTTGGCCCAGATAGTTTCACTGGAGAATTCTACCAAACATTCAGAGAAGAGCTTACACCAGTACTACTCAAACTATTTCAGAACATAGAAAAGGAAGGGATGCTTCCAAACTCATTCTATGAAGACAGCATAACCCCAGTACTAAACCCAGGGAAAGACACAACAAGAAAGAAAATTACAAACCAATATCTCTCATTAATATAGATGCAAAAATTTTTAACAAAATTCTAGCCAGTAGAATTCAGCATCATATCAAAAAAATAATACACCACGACCAAGTAGGATTCATACCAGGTATGCAAGGATGGTTCAACATTAGAAAATCAATCAGCTAATCCACCACATAAAGAAAAGAATCACATGATCATCTCAATTGACACAGAAAAGGTATTTGACAAAGCCCAACACCCATTCCTGATAAAAACTCTAAATAAAATAGGTATAGTAGGGAAATTCCTCAACATAATAGAGAGTATCTAAACAAAACCAACAGCCAACATTATTCTTAAAGGAGAGAGGCTGAAAACATTCCCCTTGAGAACAGGAACAAGACAAGGATGTCCTTTATCAACACTCCTATTTAACATTGTTCTGGAAGTCCTAGCTAGAGCACTAGGGCCAGAAAAAGGAATAAAGGGCATCCAAATTGGTAATGAAGAAGTAAAACTGTCTCTATTTGCAGATGATACGATACTATATATAGAAAACCCAAAAGACTCCGTGAGAAAACTACTGGAACTAGTAACGATTCAGCAGAGTAGCAGGATACAAGGTAAATATACAAAAATCAATTGGATTCCTATAAAGAAAATGATGAAAAGGAAATCGGGAAAACAATATCATTTATAATAGCCCCTAAAAAAATAAAATAGTAAGGAATCAATCTAACTGGGATGTAAAAGACCTATACAAAGAAAACTACAAAACCCTACTGCAAGAAAAAAAAAGAAATCTACATAAATGGAAAAACATACCACGCTCATGAATAGGTGGACTCAACATTGTGAAAATGTCAATTCTACCCAAAGGAATCTACAAATACAATGAAATTCCAATCCAAACACGAACAACCTTCTTTAAAGAGATGGAAAAACTAATCATTAAGTTTGTATGGAAAGGGAAGAGGCACTGGATAAGTAAGGAATTATTGAAGCAGAAGAATAAAGTAGGAGGACTCACACTACCTGACGTCAGAATCCACTATACAACTGTGGTGCTGAAAACAGCCTGGTAGTGGTACAAGGACAGATACATTGTTCAATGGAACAGAATCGATGACTCAGATGTAAATCCATCCACCTACGGCCACCTGATCCTCAACAAGGGCCCAAAGTCCATCATATGGGGAAAAGAGAGTCTTTTTAAGAAATGGTGTTGGCAAAATTGGATGTCCATCTGCAAAAAAATGAAACAAGGCCCATACCTCACACCATGTACAAAAACTAATTCAAAATAGATCGAAGACCTAAATATAAAACCAAAAACTATAAAGATCATAGAGAAACAATAGGATCAACGTTAGAGACCCTAATACACAGCATTAACAGGATATATACCATAACTAACAACATAGAAACTGCAAAAGATAAGCTAGATAACTGGTATCTTCTAAAAATTAAACACTTAAGCTCATCAAAAGACTTCACTAAAAGAGTAAAAAGAAAACCTACAGACTGGGAAAAAAATTTGACTATTACAAATTTGACAAAGTTCTAATCTCTAAAATCTGCAATAAAATCCAACATCTCTACAAAAAAAAAAAAAATCCAATTAAAAAACGGGCAAAGGAAGTGAACAGACACTTCACCAAAGAAGACATTCAAGTGGCTAACAGACACATGAGGAAATGCTCACGATCATTAGCCATTAGAGAAATACAAATCAAAACCACAATGAGATACCATCTCACCCTGACATTACTGGCATGAATCAAAAAAACAGAAAATAACAAATGTTGGAGAGGCTGTGGGGTGATTGGAATTCTTATGCACTGCTAGTGGGAATGCAAAATGGTACAACCATTTTGGAAAATGATGTGGCACTTCCATAGAAAGCTAGAAATTGAAATACCATATGATCCAGCAATCTCACTCCTAGGAATATATTCTAGAGAAATAAGAGCTGTCACACGAATAGACATATGCACACCCATGTTCATTGCAGCATTACTCACGATAGCTAAAATACGGAAACAACCTAGAAGCCCATCAACAGATGAATGGATAAACAAACTATGGTACATACACGCAATGGAATACTATGCAACGATGAAGAACAATGATGAATCTGGGAAGCATTTCACAACCTGGATGAATCTGGAGGGCATTATGCTGAGTAAAATAAGTTAATCACAAAAGGACAAATATTGTATAACAGCACTACTGTAAAAACTCATGAAAAGTTTTACACAGGAAAAGAAACAATCTTTGATGGTTATGAGAAAGAGGAGGGGTGGATGTGGAAAAACACTAAATAGACAATAGATAACTGGTAACTTTGGTGAAGAGTAAGACTGTACACAATACTGAGGAAGCCAGAACAACTGGTTCGGGTAAGGTTATGGAAGCTCCATGGACAAATCCAAACTCCTTACGGACCAAATTACTGGTCTGAGGGCTGTGGGGACATGATCTCAAGGAACATCTAGGTCAATTGGCATAACATCGTTTATAAAAAAAAGTTCTACATTCTACTTTGGTGAGTAGCATCTGGGGTCTTAAAAGCTTGTGAGTGGCTATCTAAGATACTCCACTGGTCTCACCCCTTCAGGAGCAAGGGAAAATAAAGAAAACTAAAGATGCAAGGGAAAGATTAGTCCAAAGGACTAATAGACCACAACTACCACGGCCTCCACCAGACTGATTCCAGTACAATTAGATGGTGCCTGGCTACCACCACTGACTGCTCTGACAGGGATCACAACAGAGGGTCCTGGATAGAGGTGGAGAAAAATGTAGAACAAAATTCTAACTCAAAAAAAAAAAAAAAAAAAAAAAAAATTCCAGACTTACTGGCCTGACAGAGACTGGAGAGACCCGAGAGTATGGCCCCGGACACCCTTTTAACTCAGTAATTAAGTCACTCCAGAGGTTCACCTTTTAGCCAAATATTAGTTCAATGGTAGAAAACGAGACTAAAGGGGGAAACCAGCCCAGGCGCAATGACTAGAAGACAGGAGTAGACAGAAAATCTGGTAATAGGGAACCCAAGGTTGAGAAGGGAGAGTACTGACATGTCCTGGGGTTGTTAACCAATGTCATAAAGCAATATATGTACTATTTAATGAGAAGCTAGTTTGTTTTGTAAACTTGCATCTAAAGTACAATAAAGAAAGAAAAGTTAAAAACAAAACAAAATAAACATAAAGAAACCAAAAGAGACCTACAAAATGGAAAAACGTACCATGATCATGGATAGGTAGACTGAATATTGTGAAAATGTCAGTCCTACCCAAAGCAGTCTACAGATACAAGGCAATACTGATCCAAATACCAACAGCATGGAAAAACTAATCAACTTTACATGAAAAGGATGGAGGCTTTGGATAAGGAAAGCATTACTGAAGAAGTAGGAGGCCTCACACTCCCTGATCTCAGAACCTACTATACACCTGAGGTGTAAAGGGAAAGGCGGCGGGGTGGGGGGGAGAGGAGTTCTGACACATTGTGGGGGTTGCAGCCAATGCCAAAAAATAATTTGTGTATAAATTTTTTAATAAGAAAGTAATTAGCACTGTAAACTTTCACCTAAAACGTGCACCCACATACACACACACACACACACACACACACACACACACACACGCTGGTTAAGTTACCAGGTTAGCCCTTCCCTTCCCCTAAATCTTATTTTTTAAATAAGTGTTTTAAAAGTGTTTATGTGTTTAAAGAATAGGACTTCTGGTTTTTTGACCTCCAAATAATTTGCCTTAAGAGAGTTTCAACTGAACAATGCCTCAGAAGCTCCCCTTTGGTTTCCAAGGAATAGAAATGCCATTGCTAGTTGCAGGAAATTGAAAGTAGCGCTAAATTCTCCCCCCAGTTTTTTATCCCTAAAGCTATAAATAAAGTTTTGGAGATTTTCAAAGGGTTTTTATTGGAATTGATCATGTAGAAATAATAAGGAAAATGGTTTCTTTCTTTGTACCATGTCTGTTTAACTTATACCAAGAATGGCAAAATGATTTCATGCCATCTCTAAATGATCAAAGATTTTGTGGAATGTTATACTGAGAAAGGATTTTGTAATCACATTTGATGTCATCATGAAAGTATGCTGTGGCTTATTAGTGATGTCTGCCATGGTTATGGAAGTGGAGGAGAGGCAAATGCGTGCCATATGTTTGCCATTTTCTGTCTTAGATTTTGTGAAAAATAAAATGCATACGTAGTAGTAATAGCTTAATGGTTAACGTAGCGTTTGCTGTCTGCCAGGCACTGTTCTAAATGATTTACATATATTAACTCATTTAATTCTCAAAACAATCTACAAGATTACCAACCAATAACTGTTTGCTGTCAAGTGCACACCAACTCATGGCAACCCCATGTGTGTCGAAGTAGAACTGTACTCCATAGGGTTTCAAATGGCTGAAGTAAATCACCAGGCTTTTCTTCCGAGCTGCCCTTGGATGAACTAGAACTGCTAACCTCTTGATTAGCAGGTGAGTGTTTGCACCACTCAGGGACTCCCTAGTTATTTTAATTTTTGCATATTTCTTTGCCAGTCTTTTTCCATAATCATTCATATTTAATTAGTTGTAATTATAATCTACAAGCAATATATAATCAGATTTTTTTTTACTTACCATTATCCCAAATATCTTTCCATGTTTTCATATATCTCTCAAATGCTGTATTTGAAATATGTTGCATAATATTCCATTCTATAAAATCATGAATTATAGTTTTGGAAGTGTCTTAGTTATATGGTGCTTCTATAACAGAAATACCACAAGTGGATGACTTTAACAAAGAGAAATTTATTCTTTCACAGTCCAGGAGACTAGAAGTCTGAATTCAGGATGCTAGCTTCAGGGGAAGGCTTTCTTTCTGTCTTTGCTCTGGTGGAAGGTCCTTGTCATCAATCTTCCCTTGGTTCTAGGAGTTTCTCAGCACAGGGACCTCAGGTCCAAAGGACGCCTTCCCTTTCTGGTTCTTCATCTTTGGTGGTAGGTGGTCCCTCTGTCTCTTTGCTCACTTCTCTCTTTTATATCTCAAATTTGATTGACTCGATTTTTCGAGATAACAACCTAATCTTTAGATTGAGTCTAGCCTCATTAACATAACTGCTTCTAAGTCTGCTTCATTAACTTTATAGAGGTAGGATTTACAACACATAGGATAATCACATCAGATGACAAAATAGTGGACAATCACACAATACTGGGAATCATGGCCTAGCCAAGTTGATACACATTTTTGGGAGACACAATCCATAACATTCCACCCTTTGGCCCCCAAAATTCATGTCCTTGCCACGTGTAAAACACATTCACCCAATCATATCATAGCAGAAGTCTTAATTCAACTCCAAGTCCAAAATCCAAAAATTCCTCTTCATCTGTGAAATCTAGAATACAAGTTCTTCTGCTTCCAAAGTACAATGGTGGAACAGGAACAAGGGAGACATTTCCATTACAAACAGGAGAAATTGGAAGGAAAGAAGCAATAACAGGTACAAGCAAGTCAGCAGAACACATTACGTTCACTTTCCAGGCTTGAAAGTAATCCTCTGTTCTCTGAGACCATTTAGGCAATGGCTGTGCCCTCCAGACTCTGAGTATTGGCCAACTCTCCAGATTCTGGGTGGGGGCCCCTCAGCCCTGGGCTTCAGCTCTGGTTTCCAGGCCCAGTAGAACAGCAACTCTGCTCCCATGCATTTGGGTGGCCCTATTCTCATAGTCCACCAGAGTAGCAACTCCATCCTTTGGTCCCAGCAGGCCCAGTTCTTCAGCCCGTTGGGCATGGCAGCCCCACCCCCTCAGCTCTGGGCATCAGTTCTGGCCCTATCCCACTGGCACTCATGAAAGGCAGCCCCACACTCCAGAACTGAGTTGGTGAAGATCTGATTCTTTGAAACCTATGAGGCTGTGGCCCAACCCTTTGAAACCCCAGAGGCCATGGCTCCACCCTTTGAGACCCCAGGAGTTGTGGCCCTACCCTTTGGTACTGAGACAGCTTTGCTTCCTGTGTTCCTTGTCTCTTCAGCTTCTGCTTCCTGGTTCCTTGGCCTCCTTGGCCCCTTGAGCCCTTGGGCCGGCCTGTCTTCTGCCCTGCTTGGGTAAGTGTTTCAAAGCTCTTTAACTCTACTGATAAGTGCCTGGAGGCACCCTACTCTACCAGTAAACCTCAGCTGGAAGGCACTCAGCACTCTTGCTCCATGGGTTGGCAAGCCTAGCTCCATCAATAAGTGCCCAGAGGCACCCCCCTCTGGCAGGAAGCCACCTGCACAAAGGCATTCAGCTCTCTCGCTCCATGGTTCGGCTCCAGCACTGTCCTGTGCTGGTCTCCTTGTTCCGCTGCTGCTGTTTCTCTGCTGCTGCTTCTCACTGTCTGTGCCATCTCCAGTGTAACAGCTCTCTTCACTTCCTTCTGAGTCCTCACCAGAATTGTCTTTGATGTCCATAATTCCAGTAACAGTCTCTTCAAGGCAATCTAGGCTTTTACTATTAGGCACTTTAAAACTCTTCCAGTCCCTACCCATTCACAGTTTCAAAACTGCTTCCACATTTTAGGTATCTGTTAGAGCTGCACCCCCCTCTCCTGGTGCCAAATTCTTAGTTATCTAGTGCTGCTATAACAGAAATACTGCAAATGGATGGCTTTAATAAAGAGAAATTTATTCTCTCAGTCTAGGAGACTAGAAGTCCAAATTCAGGGTGCCAGCTTCAGGGGAAGGTTTTCTCTCTCTGTTTGCTCTCATGGAAGGTCCTTGTCATCAATCTTGTCTTGAGTCTAGGAGTTTCTCAGCTTAGGGACCCCAGGTCCAAAGGATGCGGTCCCCTCCTGTTTCTTCATTTTTGGTGGTACATGGTCCCTCTGTCTCTCTGCTCACTTCTCTCTTTCATATCTCAAAATTGATTGACTCAAGATACAACCTAATATTTAGATTGAGTCCTGCCTCATTAACATAACCAAGCCAAACTCATTGCCAATGAGTCAATTCGACTCATAGCAACTCTGTAGGACAGAGTAGAATTGCCCCATATGGTTTCTAAGGAGGGACTAGTGAATTCAAACTGCTGACCTTTTGGTTAGCAGCGGAGCTCTTAACCATTGTGCTACCAGGGCTCCAAACTACCTGTAATCCTGCCTTATTAACATCATAGAGGTAGGTTTTACAACACATAAGAAAATCACATCAGGTGACAAAATGGTGGGCAATCACATAATACTGGGAATCATGGCCTAGCCAAGCTGACACACGTTTTGGAGGGATGCAATTTAATCCATACCAGGAAGGAATTTCTCTACTTTTGGATAAGAAAGCCACTTCTTGGAAACCCTATGGGGCAGTTCTACCTGTCCTGTAGGGTCGCTATGAGTTGGCATCAACTCGCTGGCAATGGGTTTGGTTTTTTTTGGTATCTCTATAACCATTGAACAGAACTGTGACCTCCACATGGGGCCTCATTTCTTTGGATTTAGTAACCATCGGTACTAACCATCTGAGTGTGCACTTGACAGGTTCACATGGCTGCCTGGGACCTTCCTTCATACATCTGCTAATTGTGCCAATTAATGGCTAGAGACCACTTTCAGGCCACTAAAACTACTAGCTTGTACTCTAAACCCTGGAATGGCTCCTTCCCATTTCCTAAGTTTTCTGTTTTTAGGATAATGCCATAATTACTTAGGAGCCAGGGAAGCCCCTGAACTCCAGAAATGATAGACTCACCAAAGGATTGTTTGAACTAGATTGAACCTTGAAAACCTTCAGATTTACAAGACTTTCAGTGGTTTGGGAGACTGCCTAGGGTTCCTATCGGTTTGAATAGGGTTCTCAAGGCCTTCCATGGTGTGATGCCAGCCTACCAATCCATTGTTAATTGCCATTGCTTCTCAATATATCACCTCTACTACACTCAGACCAGATTCTTCTCTGGCCCAGGAAGATGTGATGGTTATATTCTACTCCTGGCCTTCACTCAAGTTGCTTCCTCACTCTCTGCCTTTTCAAACCCTACCTCTCCTTTAAGACTCTACACTACTCTCAGTTCCTCCATGTTGTTGACTCTGACTTCCCAACTTACTCTGCCTCTGCTAACTCCTATAGTACCTGTAGTCTGTATTCCAGTACTTGGCACATAATTAATTATAAGATTTCTGGTATTGTTTGCTTTTAAATGTTTACTTCTTGAAAATAATTGTACTCTCCTTGAGGACTTTCTCCCTAGATCCCTTTTCTCCTACGTCATATTTTACCCCAAGGTCCCTGATCCTAGCTTTAGTGCTGACCCCTTTGCTGGAGCTTAGTACATCTAATATAACTTATCAAATCAAAATATATGTGCTCAATGATGCAGTGTCACATTGTTTTAGCTGTTCTTCTCTTACGTATTTCCTACATAAATGCTCACATTAAAAAATTACTGAGGATATTATTAAACTACTCATAAATGGGATATACTCAAATATTTTCTATACGGTCACTGTGTTAGGGCTATGAGAACATGTTAATACTGGAAAAGCGTAATCTGGTCACTTTATTTCTAAGTATTTGAAATGCACCAGGGTGGGAAGGATGATTGGTTGAGGGGGCTGGGGGATGAAGAGTAATAAGAAGAACTGGAATATCCATCTTATCTTTGAGAGAGCTGGTGTCTTAGGCCCTGGGAACAGTGCTTGAATTGTGGTAGAATGATATGCTCTGCTATTCTGTTTCTTGAAAAATTGGTCCCACTATGTTTATTTCCCACTTTAAATACTGATTGGGTCAATGTTCTGATTGTCAGGAGTCTTCAGGGGGAAGCCACCCCCAGTTCACCCCGGAACTAGAGTTTCCCCTGTTTTCTAAGGGACAGCCTGGCACAGTGGGAACCCTCTGGCTGGGAGTCAGGAGCTTTCCTGCTGGACTAACTCTGCTACCACCTGCTGTACTACTCTGCACAAGCTCAGCCTGGGCACACACGTTTATAAAATGAAGTACACCTTAACTACATGATCTCTATCCAGGGTTTTCTCTAACTATGAGATTAAAAACAAAATAGTCGAAACTCTCCGAAGAGGGCAAGCTTTGATGCTGTTTATAGCTAAAAATGACAAATAGGTTCCTTGACACATTTAATGACATGTGTTAGTATCTGTGTAGAACTTTACACTTAGACTTGTATTTCTTTCTTTTTTCTTTCTAGCCAAACATCATGTCAATGGCAACAGAACAGTTGAACCTTTCCCAGAGGGAACACAGATGGCTCTATTTGGTAAGGTATCAATTCTGAAAGAAACCCCAAATTGTATGCAAAGACTAGTGCCAAATTTCTTAGTTTTAGCAAGTGTCCTCAGGGCTTCAAAATCTGGGCTCTTCTAGATATTTACAAGTCATTGCAGCCAAGAAAACTATTGAGTTCTTAGTAATTTCTGGGATCAGAAAGGCTTATTCTATAGACTTGAGTATTCTTTCTTTTCTCACTTTGACAACCTAAATATCAAACTGTGTGTTAATATTTCTTACATCCATACTGTGAATTAACCTAACTTAGAGTTTGAGTTTTTCTCTACTAGGAGGATTTTTTTTTTCCCACATTGATATATGACCTTGTTAAAGACTGAGATTCAAGTAGTTTTGAGTTGTCAAAACTCCTCTAGCTTCCATCCTATTCTGGTGTTGATGGTAGTCTCCTGTAAGGGCTTTTGATTCAAAACTACTTTGAAGCATTAATATGTACTTGAACTGGAAAGGAACCCCAGGACAACCCTGTCACTAGATTAATGTATTCAGGATATGTGTTTCCTTAATCCTAGAGATGGAATCAGAATTAGTAATCAATGTTGATTTTGTTGTTGTTGCTGTTAGGTGCCCTCAAGTCGGGTCTGACTGATAGCAACTCTAGGTACAACAGAGTGAAACACTGCCCAGTCATGCACCATCCTCACATTCATTGTTATGCTTGAACCCATTGTTACAACCACTGTTAATCCATCTCCTGGAGCCTCTTCCTCTTTTTCGCTGACCCTCTACTCTTCCAAGCATGATGTCCTTCTCCAGGGACTGGTCCCTCCTGACAACATGTCCAAAATATGTGAGATGCAAGTCTAACCATCCTTTCTTCCAGTGAGCATTCTGGCTGTACTTCTTCCAAGACAGATTTGTTCATTCTTCTGGCAGTCCATGGAATATTCAGTATTCTTCTCCAACACCATAATTCAAAGGCATCAATTCTTCTTTGGTCTTCCTTATTGATCGTCCAGCTTTCACATGCATATGAAGTGATTGAAAACACCATGGCTTGAGTCAGGCACACTTTAGTTCTTAACATGACATCTTCGCTTTTTAACACTTTAAAGAGATCTTTTGTAGCAGATTTGCCCAAATGTAATACGTCGTTTGATTTCTTGCTTCCATGGGCGTTGATTGTGGATCCAAGTAAAATGAAGTCTTTAACGGCTGGAGAGTTATGCAAGAGGGACCTAATTCTACTTGGTTGTTTGTGAATCTTCCACTGTATGGGTTACCTTTTAAATATATTGATCTATGATTAGGAATTATTATGGTTAGAGATTTAATTGGAGAATTTGATTTTATGGAAAAAGACATAATGGACACCCCTAAAAGCATGCTAAAATGTTTGATTTGTTAACTCATCTGTGAGGAATTATGTTCAGATGACACCATTTTACCCAAATTGTAGGCCTAGGACAGTGTCTCTTACAATGGGGCAGTAATGTCAAATATTCAAGGTTCAAAGGGTTATTTTGATGATTTTGTTTTGTCTTTCAGATTTGTCAACCCCTAGACATGTTAGAAACTATGTTCTATGTCATACTGAGAAATATAAGATGAGGCTGACCTATCTTAGCAGGTTTCCCTCTGTTGTGATATTAGAGGAAAGCTTCCTTCCTGAAGGTCAAACTAGACCCATTACCAGACAGGCTGCTGACATTGTTTGGCCACAGAGTTGGAAACGTCAGTGAATAAAGTTCTGTGGTGATTTTTTTTTTTTGTTGTTCACAGGTTAGGTTTATAGTTGCTTTACTAAAAATCCTAACCCATTACCTCATTGTTTGACTTAGGGCAAGCAACTTCCTGTCTCTAAACCTCAGTCTTATTCACCTGTTGAATGAGAAGGCTAGATAGATGCCATAAGCTCTGAGACCTTTCCAGCTCTGAGTCTTTTGTTTCTGCCTCTTACATATTCAGGACCAAAGGCTCATCTGGCAATAATAGCCTCTGGCAAGCCCACTGTAGATGACCACCATGTGTAGTTTTAAAAGGGGTAAATCATATGCATAATTTCCATAAGTTAAGAATATATGTTGTTGTTGTGTGCTTTGAAGTTGATATCAACCTATAGCAACCCTATATGACAGAGTTGAACTACCCATAGGATTTCCTAGCTGTAATCTTTACAGGAGCAGATTGCCAGGTCTTTTCTCATGCTGAGTCGCTGGGTGGGTTCAAACCACTGACCTTTCAATTAGCAGCCAAATGCTTAACCATTGCGCCACCAGGGCTCTTTTAATGACAGAATTATGCTGATTGTAAAATAGAATCATCTTCTGACATCTAAGAATCTACAGTTTGTCTCTTCTAGATGCTTAAATTAAATTAAGTGTCTATTTTGGTTAAGTATATACAAGTATTTTATATTAGTGTTTTCAAAACTGTACTTGCTTTATATAACTTGACCACCTGATCTACAGTGGAATGAGGCAGCAGATGGTTTTTAGGGAGGGCTTCTTTCATTCTGGGTTGTTTGTAGCTTTATTGAAAAAGGCAAATTAAGCTTGGTGATTAGCCCTTTTACACATAGTGGGCTTTTAATTCTCCCAGTACTTTGTAAGGCTGATAGTATTATGTAATCCTCTTCTCAGAGAGGTCATGTAACTTACCTAAAGTCACACAGCAAGTGAGGTGGTAGAGCTAGAATTTGAACCCAAGTCTAACCGACCCTGAAGTCCATGCTTTTTTCACAATGTTACCCTACTCTCTTTTAGCATTGGTTGAATAAGTCCTGGAGAGCCTGGTAGATTTTAGAAATGCCTTTCCGCTGGATCCATGCACCTGTTTAAAAAATACCATTGCTGTTGAGCTGGTTCTGACTCATAGCAACCCTATAGGACAGAGCAGAACTGCCCCATAGGGTTTCTAAGGCTATAATCTTTATGAAAGCAGACTGCTACATCTATCTCCTGCAGAGAGGCTGGTGGGTTTGAACAGCACACCTTTCCATTAGCAGCTGAGTGCTTAACCACTGCACCACCAGGGCTCCTTGGATCCATTCACAAAGAGCATGATTTCCAGTCAAGCCAGTTTAGCAAATTGATTTGTAAACTTCTATGCATTCCCAGAGTGCTCTGAAGAACTCTTGACATGCAGTTTTGCTGGAAAAATACTGCTTGGAGTGACATCGTCTACTATTGACAGTTTTCCCTATTTGATTTTAGTTGTTGTTCTTGTTGTTAGGTGCCCTCAAGCTGGTTCTGACTCATAGCGACCCTATGTACCACAGAATGAAACACTGCCTGGTCCTGTGCCATCCTCACAATCTTTATTATGTTTGAGCCCATTGTTGCAGCCACTCTGTCAATCCATCTCATTGAGGGTGTTCCATTTTTCACTGACCTTCTACTTACCAAACACTATGTGCTTCTCCAGGGACTGGTCCCTCCTGATAACATGTCCAAAATAAGCGAGAAGAAGTCTTGTTGTCCTTGCTTCTAAGGAGCACTCTGGCTGTATTTATTCCAAGACAGACATGTTCGTTCTTCTGGCAGTCCATGGTATATTCAATATTCATCTCCAACACCATAATTTCAAAGGCATCAATTCTTCTTTGGTCTTCCTTATTCATTGTCCAGCTTTCGCATGAGTATGAGGCGATTTAAAACACTGTGGCTTGGTTCAGGTGCACCTTAGTCCTCAAAGTGACGTCTTTGCTTTTTAACACTTTAAAGAGGTCTTTTGCAGAAGATTTGCCGAATGGAATATGTCGTTTGATTTCTTAGCTGCTGTTTCCATGGGCATTGATTGTGGATCCAAGTAAAATGAAATCCTTCACAACTTCAATCTTTTCTCCATTTATCATGAAGTTGCTTTTTGGTCCAGTTGTGAGGGTTTTTGTTTTCTTTATGTTAAGCTGTAATCCAAACTGAAGGCTGTAGTCTTTGATCTTCATCAGTAAGTACTTTGAGTCCTCCTCGCTTTCAGCAAGCAAGGTTGTATCATCTGCATATTGCAGGTTGTTAATGAGTCTTCTTCCAGTCCTGATGCTGTGTTCTTCTTCATGTAGTCCAGCTTCTCAGATTATTTGCTCAGCATACAGACTGAATAAGTATGGTGAAAGGATACAACCCTGATGCACACCTTTCCTGACTTTAAACCACGCGGTATCCCCTTGATCTGTTCAAACCACTGCTTCTTGGTCTGTGTACAGGTTCTGCATGAGCATAATTAAGTGTTTTAGAATTCTTATTCTTCTCAATGTTATCCATAATTTTTTATAATCCACACAGTCGAATGCCTTTGCATAGTCAATAAAACACAGGTAAACATCTTTCTGGTATTCTCTGCTTTCAGCCAAGATCCATCTGACATCAGCAATGGATCCCTTGTTCTACATCCTCTTCTGAATCTGACTTCAATTTCTGGCAGTTCCCTGTTGCTGTATTGCTGCAACTGCTTTTGAATGATCTTCAGGAAAATTTTACTTGTGTGTAATATTGATGATATTGTTTGATAATTTCCGCATTCTGTTGGGTCACCTTTCTTTGGAATGGGCACAAATAGGGATTTCTTCCAGTCGGTTGGCCGGGTAGCTGTCTTCTAAATTTCTTGGCATAGACAAGTGATCACCTCCATCACTGCATCTGTTTGTTGCAAGATCTCAATTGATATTCCATCAATTCCTGGAGCCTTGTATTTCATTATTGCCTTCAGTGCAGCTTGGACTTCATCCTTCAGTACCATCAATTCTTGATCATATGCTACCTCCTGAAATGGTTGGTTGAATGTCGACTAATTCTTTCTGGGACAGTGACTCTGTGTATTCCTTCCATGTTTTGTTGATGCTTCCTGCGTCGTTCAGTATTTTCCCCATAGAAGCCTTCAATATTGCAACTTGAGGCTTGAATTTTTCCTCAGTTCTTTCAGCTTGAGAAGTGCTGGGCATGTTCTTCCCTTTTGGTTTTCTAACTCCACATCTTTGCATATTTCATTATAATTCTTGAGCTGTCAAGCTGTTAAGCTCTTTTACTTCATCGTTTATCCTGTTTACTTTAGCTACTCTACGTTCAAGGGCACATTTCTGAGTCTCTCCTGACATCCATTTTGGTCTTTTCTTTCTTTCCTGCTTTGTAATGACTTTTTGTTTTCTTCTTGATGTCATTCCACAGCTTATCTGGTCATTAGTGTTCAATTTGTCAAATCTCTCCTTGAGAAGGTCTCTAAATTCAGTGGGATATACTCAAGGTCTTTTTTTGACTCTCTTGGACTTGCTCTAATTTTCTTCAACCTTCACTTGAACTTGCATATGAGCAATTGATGGTCTGTTCCACAGTTGACCCCTGGCCTTGTTCTGACTGATGATATTGAGCTTTTCCATTGTCACTCTCCATAGATGTGTCGATTTAATTCCTGTGTATTTCATCTGGTGAGGTCCATGTGTATTGTCACCATTTATGTTGTTGAAATAAGGTATTTGCAATGAAGAAATCTCTGGTCTTGTAAAATTCTATCGTGTGATTTGATTTTAGTAGCAAACATTAATGTATAAGAGCCCCGGTAGTGCAGTAGTTAAGAGCTAGGCTGCTAACCAAAAGGTTGGAAGTTCCAGTCTACCAGCTGCTCCTTGGAAACCATAGGGGGCAGTTCTATTCTGTCCTATAGGGTTGCTGTGAGTTGTAATCGACTTGGCAGCAACGGGTTTGGTTTTTGGTTTACTAAGGTATAAGACAATGTCTTACATCTACTTGACTGCAAGTTATCCAAAGCAGCAATGGCACTTAGTATTTGTCTAAACTCCTTGTTCAACTTTGGAAGCCTTAATACTTTATGCCAAAATAGTATCACCAATTTCAATTTCACTATTTATTATTTAATAATTTGAATATACCTTACAGATTGATGCCTAAATAAGAACTTTTAAATTTAATCCACTCTGAAAGTGACCATTGTCATCAGGCTTTTAGATTAGAATGAATAATGCAAGGAAGGATAGAGTGAGGGACAAGGACACCTTCCCTTGTGAAAAATACATGAATGTGTTATTATTTCAAGTGATCAGGGACTATATAGATGATTTCTTAAAAACTGTTTCTGGCATACAGTCTTCACAGATTTTTTTTAAATTAAAAGCCTCATTTTTTTGGATTTTCTTTTGCAGCCAGTTGGTTAGTTTTTCCTTGTTGTATTTTGTTTTTATGCAGCCACAGTTCTTTAGCTTCTTTATTGCTCTTTCTGCCATCTATGCTTTAGGACAATGACAATGAAGGCAATAGGTTCTGTTCTCCTAGTGAGCTTCTCCTCTCTGTGTATGATGCTTTTTTTCAAGTCAGTGGGATCTCTTTCCTCACAAGCTGAAAAAGTGGAACTGAACATTATGCAATTACTTAATGTCTTTGTTCCTTGTATCTAAGAGTGCCATATAGATATCATCCCTTTAATCTTTACAATAGGGTAAGTGGAGTGGGCATTATTGTGCTCTTTTATCAACAGAGAAAGTGAGGCACACAAAAATTAAAGAAATATGGCCAGGTGGAAGGAAGGCTTTCTCAGGTATGAGGACATCCACATTACATTTGCTGACATGCTGTGCCTGTCTTAGCAAGGCTCTCTGCGGCTCTCAATCTCTTAATGAAAGTGATATCCTATTGGCAGTGGGCCACTCTGTGCAGAAAGCATAGGTTCTAGCCTCTCTCTGGTGATGGTTCTTAAGCATGGAGCAGCTGTTCACTGTATTAAAAATACTCCATAGTCAGAAAGATTCATCATTTAAAAAAATTAAAGCATATTAATTGAAAAGGGTGGGAGGTAGGGGACTGGAGATTCAGATCTTAATTTGTGAACATTTTTAGTACATTTTTTAAAAATGAAATATAATATCAAAAAACTTAAAAGTACAGTCCTTGACTGCATAATTTATCATCCACACTTTTACACTTTTGAGAGTGAAATGGGTGCTATTAAAAATTATGCTGAAATAATGCCGTGTAAACCTGGAAGTTTTCAGGCAACTGGAATATAATGTTACCCTCTATTGAGAGTGTATATTATAAAATTCTGAACCAAGAATAATAAATATGCATTGAGTAAAGCTGAAATTGAAAAATAATTATCTTAGATATGTAAAATGAAGTAACCTGTTGCCATTGAGTTGATTCTCACTTTTGGAGACCCTACAGGCCAAAGTAGAACTGCTCCATAGGGTTTTCAAGAAGCGGCTGGTGGATTTGAACTGCCAACCTTTTGGTTAGCAGCCAAGCTCTTAACCACTGCGCCACCAAGGCTCCAAAATATGCAGTGGACTTAAATTATATGTAATGTAGCATCTTTACCCAATCAATATTACACTCACTGTTTACTTGCCGACATGGTTAGCTTCCAAAGAAAAGACTGTGATGCGAAAATTGGTGTTATGCAAAAATGGAGATGATCACATCAGATCACAAAACAGGATGAATACATCATTACATAGCTGCCAAACCACTGAGAATCATGGCCCAGCCAAGCTGACCTGTAACCTTAACCGTCACTACCAGCATTACTCTCGCCTTGTACCTCAGTGTTCATTACTGTCAGATATATGTTGTTAATGCACAAGATAGTTGGATAGTAGATTTTTTACTATTGATGTAAATGCAGAATGTTGGATAACGAGTAGTCGATAAGTGAGGAGTAGGTGTATTATATTTTTTCTGAATGACTTTATATTTATAAAACTTGATTCATATAATTCTATATGAGATGGAGAATTAATCTGATTATACCTTTGGGATGTTGATATTGTACTAATGCTGTTCAGTGATGTAGGCTAATGAACTTCTCATCACTAGAGGTATTCAAAGATAGAAAGGTCATTCCTAACCAGTTGGACAATAGGACTAAATGGCCTTTAAGATTTCTTTCCTCTCAATTAATGAGAATCTACTTTGCTTCAGAATGTTAAACCTTTTAGTTACTTCTAACTCTCTCTAAATTCTTTTATCCTATCATTTGGAAACCCACATTCAGGCTATTTGGTGAGAGTAAGATTCTCTAGTGAGAATTTCTGCTGTTCAGAAACTGATACCAAGCAACAACAGCAGAAGTACCTTAATGAATTTTTTGAGTTGCCATGGGGTTTTAGGCTCTCAATAGCCTGACAATCATGGCAGTGTGACCTCAGACTCCTACCAAACTTGTTTTCTATGGCATTTCTCTTAAGGCTGTGAAAACAAGAGGGAGCAAAAACCAGTCTGAGCTGATGATATCATGACGTATCTCTGTTCATAGCTGAGGTGCCAAGAAATCACTGGACCCTTCTTGAAAAGCTGTGTGGATGGACTGATAACTCTGTCAATCCAGTGACTGTCAAAGGTCCCAAAGTTCATCCCACTCTGGGGGGGTCTCACTTTTGGCATCCCAAAGGAACATGAGATCAGTGACTGTAAGATCAATCAATCAAGAAATTTACCGCTGACTTGCATTTTAGGTGATTTTTGAAACAGCCACAGTTATTTGTCTGCCAGCCAAGAAAACAGCATTGAAAACAGCAGGCAATATGTCAGACTTCAAAGGAAAATATATTGGTGTCTCACTGGCTTGAATCCAACATTATGTTGGTAAATAATCGAATCCTGGTATGGCATATTTCTTTCTGAACCTTGACTAAAATCCACTGAAGATCATTCTGTGAGCTGCAGAGTGGCAGTCATTCCAGGAAAAAGGCCAGAAAGAAAGACTTTGAAATGTGTTTATAATTAACTAAAGAATCTAAATTCACAAGACTATAAGAACAGCAGGCTGCTAACTGGTGCAAACTTCTTAAATGGTGAGGCACTTGGAGATACAAAAATAGGCCTTTCTCCCATGGTAATTTAAAGCACCTTTAAGGGACAATTATTAGTCATTTGGAGACATTTTAAGTCACATTTTATTTTATGTATCATTCTTATGTGTTTAATGATCTCAATTTTCATTTTTTGGAGGACTGGGGGGCAAGGAAGTATGGAGAGGTCAGATAATATAGGGAAGGGGGAAGAGCCCTTTTAAAACCTGTGTTAAAAATCCCTTTTGGTTTTGCCTGGGATCATGGTCCTGGCCCTAGTCTAGAAAAGAATAGGTATGGCATCAGAGAGAATGTTTGTGGGTGGGGAAGGTGAGGGGGAAATATAGTTAGGTAGTGCAAATTGTTAAGTGCTCAGCTGCTAACCGAAAGGTTGGTGGTCCGAATCTACCCAGAGGTGCCTTAGAAAAAGGTCCTAATGATCAGTTCCGAAAAATCAGCCACTGAAAACCCAATGGAGCACAGTTTTACTCTGATACACATGGCTTCACTATTAGTTGGAATCGACTCTGTAGCAACTGGGTATGGAAACTACAGTATGGATAGAGATTCTCAGTGCTTGAAGAATGGAACTGAACCCATTGTAGAAAAGACTAAATTAAATAATATTTAATAAAGTAATACATCACTTCTTTAGAGGTCACTTATCCATCAACCTCAATGCAAGTCAGAACCAGAAACTCAGTCCTCCCTCAGAAAAAAGTTGTGGAGAGGTCCATAAATAATTTGGAATTCACAGAGATCTTTGGAGTCACATAAACCTTGATGTGTGACCCTAGACAAGTTTCTTACCTCTCCAAGCCTCATTCCTCATCTGAAAATGAGAGTTAAGAAGATTAACTTCATGGGGTTTTTGTTACGATGTCGTGAGAGAATGTATAAACATGTCATTGTACCTGGGGTCTGACACAAAGTGTGGTACTCACAGGGCCAGCCGGAGAGGGTGCACCCTGGTAGGCCACCAGTGGTCTCCCCAGTCAAGGCTAACTGTGACTAAGTCCCCACGAGAGTGACCACAACATTAATCAGTTCCATTTTATTTCCATGATCTCTCCTTCATAATACCTGATGAGTTCTTTAACTCAGGGATTTTGAAGGATAACAAATAGTGTTAGTTAAGAACTGATATAATACTGGCCAGCTCTTGTTATTAAACTTTCTATTAGATTCACTCTCACCACTGGTCTAAGCTAGACTGGTTGCTTCTTTTTGTATTAGTATGGGACTCTCAGAAAGTAGAGTTGATCAGCTGTGGCTAATCTGCACTATTATCATTAGTGTACAGTGATTACCTCTTTGTTTTTTAGTTTAAAAAATGAAAAAGATTATTTTACAAATGTGGCAGCAATTAAATTTTTATAGAGGAAATAAAATTGAATCTGCAGGAGAAACACTAATTATATTTTTACTACTCTGTTAATTAACTTTTTCTTAGAAGGGAAATTTGGATATAAGAACAACAAAAACTAAAAAAGTTACTCATTCTTCAGTTAAACTCAACCAGCATTTTTAAGAAAAATACTATGCCCTTTGTTGTAGATAATACAAAACAGAATATTCTCTCTCTTGCACTCACTCTCCTCAACTATCTTGGACTTTGTTATAAAATGGATTAAAGGGAACTTAAAATATATACAAGACACAGCATAATGACATACATTAGGTAGGTAAATATTAGAGTAAATAAAAATGAGATAAATGAAATACAGAGTGCATGCTATAATACTATACACTTATAAAAAATTGGCCACAAATATGGCTGTATGTTTTCTAACAGCAATGTGAAGAGAAATCAGTTAGTTATATGAATTTTTTTTTTCTTATTATACTGAAAATCTAAATGCTTGGGGAATCATAAAAATACCTAATTCTAGAACCAGAAAAAAATGTCTCTCATGTGTACTTATAAGGAGGACGCCATCTAATGTAATGTAGTAAGTAGTATTGTTGACAACACCTTAGAGTTAGCAACATGAGTTTTGTGGGATTGTAACACTGATTTTCTCATTAGGCTCATGACATCCACCAGGACACATTTCAGTACAAGCAATCCTACAGTGCACCAGTGTGCTTCTCTGATGGGCTCAAACTTAGTCCAGAAGTTAGTTTTATTGTATCTGAAACAGTAGATGGACTAGATATCTTTTAAGGAATTTTCTATCATTATTATTTCTCTCAGTTGAATTTTTAAAAATATTTACTTTTTAGTTCTTATGAAAAAATTCAAACATATATAAAAATGGAGAGGAGTATAATGAAGCCACACACAGCTTCATCAATTATCAGTTATGGCTACATGTGTTTCATCCATATTCCTGTTCATTCCGTCTCCCCTACCCCAAATTATTTTGAAGAAAATTTCAGATATCACTTTATCCGTAAATATTTTTAAAATTTATTTTTGTTGTTATTGAGAATATATACAGCAGAACATATACCAATTCAACAATTTCTACGCATACGATTCAGTGACATTGATTACATTCTTTGAGTTGTGCAACCTTTTGTACCCTCCTTTTTTAAGTTGTTCCTCCCTGATTAACATAAACTCACTGGCTCTTGAGTTTCCCATTTAATCTTTCGAGTTGCTGTTGTCATTTTGATCCCATTCTTAAAAGTGCACAATGCTCAAAGCAGACATTCTTTACTAGTTAAGCTAAACTATTTGGTTTTAAGAAGACTTCAGGGGATATTTTTGTTTTAAGGTTTAAAGATTATCTCAGGGCAATGGTTTTGGGGGTTCATCCAATATCCATGGCTCTAGAAAACCTGAATTTCATGAGAGTTTAAAATTGTATTCTGCATTTCTACCCTTTTGATCAGGATTCTTCTATAGAAGGTTTGATCAAAATGTTCAGTAATGGTAGCTGGGCACCATCCAGTTTTTCTGGTCTCATGGCAAAGGAGGCAGTTGTTCAACATCCATAAATGTTTTGATATATATCTCTGAAAGAGAAGAACAATTTTATTAGAAAACAATCATGCCATTATCTTACCTAACAAACGGTAGTTTCTTACTATCATAAAATCTCTAGTCAGTCTATACTTCCTCTATTGTATCATAAGTTTTTTTTATTGTGCTTTAAATGAAAGTTTACAGTTCAAGTTAGTTTCTCATACAAAAATTTATACACACATTTTTATGTGACCCTAATTGCTCTCCCTGTAATGTGACAGCACACTCTTCCTTTCCACCCAGGATTTCCCATGTCCATTCAACCAGCCCCTGTCCCTTTTTGCCTTCTTATCTTGTCTCCAGAGAGAGCTGCTGATTGAGTCTCATGTATCTACTTGAGCTAAGAAGCACTCTCTTCATGAGTATCATTTTATGTTCCATAGTCCAGTCTAATCTGTCTGAAGAGTTGGCTTCCGGAATGGTTTTAGTTCTTGGCTAATGGAGAGTCCGGGGAACATGTCTTCCGGGGTCCCTCCGGTCTCAGTCAGACCATTAAGTCTGATCTTTTTACTAGAATTTGAGTTTTGTGCCCCACTTTTCTCCTGCTCTGTCAGGGATTCTCTGTTGTGTTCCCTTCAGGCTGGTCATGGGCGGTAGCCAGGCACCATCTAGTTCTTCTGGTCTCAGGCTGATGGAGTCTCTGGTTTATGTGGCCCTTTCTGTCTCTTGGTTTAATATTTTCCTTGTGTCTTTGTTGTTCTTTATTCTCCTTGCTCCAAGTGGGTTGGGATCAATTGGTGCATCTTAGATGACCACCCGCTTGCTTTTAAGACTCCAGACACCATTCACCAAAACTGATGGAGAGCATTTTCTTAATAAACTTTGTTATTCCAGTTGACCTAGATGTTCCCTGAAACCATGGTCCCTGGACCCCCGCCCCTGCCTCTAAGCGTTTGGTTGTATTCAGTAAACTTCTTAGCTTTTGGTTTAGTCCAGTTGTACTGACTTCCCCTTTATTGTGTGTTGTCCCTCTCTTCACCTAAGATAATTCTTATCTACTATCTAGTTAGGGAATACCACTCTCCCTCCCTCCTCACCCTCGTAACCATCAAAAGAGTGTTTTCTTCTGTGTTTAAACTTTTTCTTGAGTTCTTATAATAGTGGTCTCAATATATGTCCTTTTGCGACTGACTAATTTCACTCAGCATAATGCCTTGCCGATTCATCCATGTTGTGAGATGTTTCACAGATGCATCTTGTTCTTTATAGTTGTGTAGTATTCGGTTCTGTGAATATACCATAATTTGTTTATCCATTAATGTGTTGATGGGCACCTAGGTTGTTTCCATCTTTCTGCTATTGTGAACAGTGCTACAGTGAACATGAGTGTGCATACATCTATTTGTGTGACGGCTCTTATTTCTCTAGGATATATTTCAAGGAATGGGATTGCTGGATTGTATGGTACTTCTATTTCTAGTTTTATAAGGAAGCACCAAATCAATTTCCAAAGTGGTTATACCATTTTACATTCCTACCAGCAGTGTATAAGTGTTCCAGTCTCTCCACAACCTCTCCAGCATTGTTCTGGCTAGGAACTCCAGCACAATGTTGAATAAGAGTGGTAATAAAGTGTATCCTTGTCGGGTTTCCATTCTCAAGGGGAATGCTTTCAGACTCTCTCCATTTAGGATAGTGTTGGCTGTTGGCTTTCTATAAATGCCCTTTATTATGCTGAGGAATTTCCCTTCTACTTCTATTTTCCTGAGAGTTTTTATCATGAGTGGTGTTGGACTTTGTCAAATGCTTTTTCTGCATCAATTGATAAGATCATGTGGTTCTTGTGTTCTGTTTTATTTATGTGATGGATTATACTGATTGTTTTTCTAATGTTGAACCATCGCTGCATACCTGATGTGACTCCCACATGGTCATGGTGAATTATTTTTTTGATATGTTGCTGAATTCTATTGGCTTTAGAATTCTGTTGAGGATTTTTGTGTCAGTGTTCATGAGGGATAATGGTCTATAATTATCTTTTTTTTAGGTGTCTTTGTGTGGTTTTGGTATCAGGGTTATGCTGGCTTCATAGAATGAGTTTGGGAGTATTCCATTCTTTTCTATGCTCTGAAATACCTTTAGTAGTAGTAGTGTTAACTCTTCTCTGAAAGTTTGGTAGAATTCTCCTGTGAAGCCGTCAGAGCCAGGGCTTTTTTTTTTGTTGGGAATTTTTTAATTACCTTTTCAATCTCTTCTCTTTTTAGAGGTTTATTTGGTTGTTTTAGCTCTGTGTTAGTTTAGGTAGGTACTGTGTTTCTAGAAGTTTGTCCATTTCCTCTAGGTTTTCAAATTTGTTAGAGTACAGTTTTTCATAGTAGTCTGTTATAATTCTTTTAATTTTAGTTGGGTCTGTTGTGATATCGCCCATCTCATTTCTTACTTGGGTTATTTTCTTCCTCTCCTGTTTTTCTTTCGTCAGTTTGGCCAGTGCTTTATCGATTTTGTTGATCTTTTCAAAGAACCAGCTTTTGGTCTTGTTAACTCTTTCAATTGTTTTTCTATTTTCTATTTCATTTAATTCTGCTCTAACTTTTATTGTTTGCTTTCTTCTGATGCCTGAGGGCTTCTTTTGCTGCTCTCTTGTACTTGTTCGAGTTGTAGGGTTAATGGTTTGATTTTGACCCTTTCTTCTTTTTGGATGTGTGCATTTATTGCTATAAATTGACCTCTTATCACTACTTTTTCTGTGTCCCAAAGGTTTGGGTAGAATGTGTTTTCATTCTCATTTCATTCTGTGAATTGCTTTATTCCGTCCTTATTTTCTTCTATAACCAAGTAGTTTTAGAGTAAGTTGTTCTTCAGTTTCCATGTGTTTGATTTTTTTTCCTTGCTTTTTCTGTTATTGATTTCTACTTTTATGGCTTTATGGTCAGAAAAGATGCTTTGTAATATTTTGATGCTTTGCATCTTGTTAAGGCTT
>NW_004444027.1:7262984-7264233 GCF_000243295.1 Trichechus manatus latirostris
ATCCCCCCGATGCAGCTATGGGGTCTGGGGAAGTCGCTCTCAGGTGTCGCAGTACAGACTGGCTAGAAGGCGTAGAGGTATACAACGCCTGGTATTCAGGAATCAGAAAGAGAAGGAAGATATAGAGAGATGAGAAACTGAGCAATGAAGAAAGACAAAAAGGGAAAAAGAGGGAAAAGAAAACAAAACAAGTTAAAAAAAAATAAAGAAGAACAAGAAAAGCCCCCCCAAAAAACAGGAAAAAAAAAAAAAAGCCAACGAAGAAAGAAATGCTCTTAGGGATCCCTCTGCATGTCTGTGGAAGCTGAAGGGGAGTTACTTGCCACGCAGGTTCTCCTGGCCAGAAAGGGCTCCCAACTCAAGAAAAGGAGAAGAAAACAAACAAACAATTCAAAATGAAGAAATGAACAAAAGCCCCGGGATTCACCAGCATGGTAGCCCAGACCAGGAAGCAGCTCCACACTCGAATGGAGCTCTGCAACCCCTCAGGAAGCAGCAAAGATGGCGTATGGAGCCAGGCACTTGAGCGAAAGGAGGGGGAGGCAGCGAGAGGCAAGCAAGAAATCAAAAGAAGAAGAAGAAAAAAAAAAAGCAACACCAGTAGCCAACAAATGGCACTCAGAGAGCCAGCTAGTGCGGGCTGGTGTTTCTGGGCAAGAGACTGTGTCTGCGGGAAGCAGAGGCGGCTGAGTGTGGGTGAAGAAGAGTGAATGGGAAAGCATATATCACAAATTGCCGACTCTCTGGAGCCCCTCAGGAAGAAGCAAAGATGGTGCACGGAGCCAGGCACTCGAGTGAAAGGATGGGGAGGTGGCGAGAGGCTAGTGAGAAATCAAAAGAAGCAGGCAAGTAAAGCAACACTAGCAGCCAACAAATGGCACCCAGATAGCCGCCTGCTTGGGTGTGTGGAATCCAAGCAGCCGGCGCTTCCTGGTCGAGAGACTGTGGCCGCGGGAAGCAGAGGAACCAATGAACAAAAGCCCCAGGATCCCACCAGCGCAGTAGCCCAGACCGGGAAGCAGCTCCACAATCGAATGGAGCTCCGCAGCCCCCCAGGAAGAGGCAAAGATGGCGCATGGAGCGAGGCACTCGAGCAAAAGGAGGGGGAGGCTGCGAGAGGCAAGCAAGAAATCAAAAGAAGCAGGAAAAAAAAAAGCAACACCAGCAGCCAGCAAATGGCACTCAGAGAGCCAGCTAGTGCGGGCTGGTGTTTCTGGGCAAGAGACTGTGTCCGCGGGAAGCAGAGGAG
>NW_004444027.1:7264842-7322660 GCF_000243295.1 Trichechus manatus latirostris
TTTTTGGATCTTTGCTGTGGAGGGACGGCGTGGTGCTTCTGCCTAGAGTGCCATTTTGCTGGAACTGGTGTTGCTGTTTTTTGATTGTTGTTTGATTGATGTATTTTTTTCCATCCTTTGAGTTTTAGTTTGTTTGTGTCTTTAAATCTAAGGTGTCTCTCTCGTAGGCAGCACATTGACAGATCTTGTTTTTTTTAATCCATTCAGACCCTCTCTATCTCTTTTCTTCTATTTTTTGTTTCACATACATATGTTTTTTCTTGTACTTTTGATGAAGGTTTACTTAACAAATAGTTTCTCATTAAACAGTTACTACACATACTGTTTTATGACAATGGTTCTCTGTCTCTTTATTGGTTCATTTATTCCATTTACATTCAGCATAATTATTGATAGGTATGAGTTTAGTGCTATCATTTTGATGTCTTTTTTTGTGTTGTTGGCAGTTTCTTTGTTCCACTTAATTTTCTGTGCTGAGTCATTTTTCTTTATGTATTTTCTTTTTCATTGTTGTTAATTTTTTATTTGCTGAGTATTTATGTTTTTCTTGCTTTTTATTTTGATGGGTAGGATTGTTAGTTTCCCTGGTTATTACCTTAACATTTACCCCTATTTTTCAAAATTTAAACCAGTCTTTTATTTCTTTATATCACCTTGGCTTCCTCTGCATATGAAAGATCTGTGACTACATTTTTTAGTCCCTCTTTTTTGTTTTAATATTGTCGTCTTTTACATATTGATATCTCTGTTTCCCTATTTTCAGTGTTTTAGCTTTGGTTTATTTTTGTGACTTCCCTGTCTGGGTTGATATCTAGTTGCTCTGTCTGTGTTCTAGTCTTGGGTTGTTATCTGATGTTATTGATTTTCTAACTGGAAGGCTCCCTTTAGTATTTCTTATAATTTTAGTTTGGTTTTTGCAAATTCCCTAAACTTCTGTTTACCTGGAAATGCCCCAATTTTGCCATCATATTTAAGAGATAGTTTTCCTGGATGTATAATTCTTGGCTGGCAATTTTTTTCCTTCAAGGCTTTATATATGTCATCCCATTGCCTTTTTTACTGCATGGTTTCTGCTGAGTAGTCCGAGCTTAGTCTTATTGACTCTCCTTTGTAGATGACTTTTCGTTTATCCCTAGGCACTCTTAAAATTCTCTCTTTATCTTTGATTTTGACAAGTTTGATTATAATGTGTCTTGGTGACTTTCTTTTGGGATCTACCTCATGTGGGGTTCGATGAGCATCTTGGATAGATATCTCTCATCTTTCACAATATCTGGGAAGTTTTCTGCCAAGAAATCTTCAACAGTTCTCTCTGTATTTTCTGTTACCCCACCCGTTCTGGTACTCTAATCACTGGTTGATTATTCCTCTTGATGGAGTCGCACATAGTTCTTAGGGGTGCTTCATTTTATTAAGTTCTTTTATCTGGTTTTTCCTCAAATAAGTTGGTATCAAGTGCTTTATCTTCAGTCTCACTAATTCTGACTTTCATTGCCTCAGTTCTGCTCGTATGACTTTATTGAGTTGTCTAATTCTGAAATTTTATTGTTAATCTTTTGGATTTCTTTTGGCTGTCTCTCTATGGATTCTTGCAGCCTGTTAAATTTGTCATTGTGCTCTTCTATAATTTTCTTACGTTCCTCTGTTGCTTTGTCTCCATGTTCATTGGCTTATTCTGTGTTTTACATGATCTCATTCTTGATCTCTTGAAGAGTTCTGTATATTAATCTTTTGTATTCTACCTCCAGTAATTACGTGAAGTTCTCTTCCTTCAGAAGATTTCTTGATTCTTTGTTTTGGGAGCTTGCTGAAGCCATCATGTTCTGCTTCTTTATGTGGTTGGATATTTACTGTTGTCTCTGAGCCATCAATAAGTTATTATATTTATTTATTTTATGTTTGCTTGCTGTGTCCCTGCTTCTTCTTCTTTTTTTTTTTTAATGTGTCCAAATAGGCTGCTCATGTGTGCTAGTTTGATTATTTGTGCCTTTGAAGCTCTAACGTCCTGTGACCAGTTGGTTAGATCTCTTCCTAGGTATGTGAACCCAAGAGTCCGTTTACTTTCCTTGTATGGATTCTGCTCAGGTGTTCAGATAGTCGTTCACCAAGTGTATGGTGCAGGCACTCACCTACTTTGCTAGATGGGCAGCTTTGATTGGAGTAGTCCTAGGTATCTGACTGCAGTAGGGGGTCATGTGTTGAGCAAGGCAGGGTGCTGACGGCTGCCCCTGTGTGTCTGGGAGGAAAGCGTGTCCCTCTTCCCTAGAGTGCGTAGGTGGGTGGGTTTTGCAGCCAGACTATGGACACCCATTGCTGTTGGCTGTAAGGACTGGGGGGCACCACTTATTCTTGGACCCCTGTTGCAGGTGGCTAGGTGGCGTACGTGGAACCACCAGTACTTAGGCCACTGGTGTGGGTAGGTGAGGACCTTTCTTAATGGGCAGAGCGATGTCAAATGTCACAAACCTGCCACTCCACCATATAGCTGATACAGTTGAAATCAAGCTTCAGGTGTATAACGTTTTGTGGTATGCTAATGAGGGCCGATGCTGTTGAAATGGGCCCACACAGGTATATGCAGTGGTGAAAGGCATTGAAAGTTCCCAGACCCCTTATGCCTGTGGCTAGGGAGTTCCTGGCTGCCCTGAGTTCCTGGCTTAGGGGTAGCTGGCAGATTATTTTTCCCTTTTTGTTAATGTGTTCCCTCTCCAAGTCCAGGAGAATGGCTCAGGGCACATGATAGGTCCTACTTCTGGCCCAAGGGATGTGGCAGTCGCTGAAGCAGGCCTGGGACCCAGTGCACAATGGGGAGGGAGCAGGTATATGGGAAATAGGTTCTTCCCAAATGGGGTGTTTTTTTTTATCTGCACGGTAGGTTGGACACATGTACTTATCTTTTGCTGATTGAGCACCACTTTTCACTGGTTCTGTAGGCTTGAGTAGACTCTTGGCCGCTTGGTCTCTCCTGATATGGAAAACATGTTCCGAACGCCACTGCTCACCTCACCATGCATGCCAGCCAGTCTGCCTTGCAGGGTGCCGGTTCCCTCTGGGTCAGGTCTGGCAACTCCTTTCTTGCTTCTGAACCATCTCTCCCTCCCCCTGCCATTCAGTCTGATTCCTCAACTTTGCCTTTGATGTTTAGAGCTCCTAGATTGTCATATATAATCAATTCACTTATTTTTTCAGGTCTTCGTTGTAAGAGGGACCACCAGAAACGTCTGACTACTCCGCCATCTTGGCCCACCTCTTCATAAAATTTTGTTAACCTTTTGTTTGAATCAGGATCCAAATAGAGTCCACAAATGTAGTTGATTAGGATCTAGAGTCCACACATTGCAATTGGTTGATAGGACTATTTAATCTCTCTCGATCTTCAAGTTCACCTCTCTTTTTTTTTTCCTTGCAATTTATTTATTCAAGAAATTAGATCATTTAGGTGGTAAAGTTTTCTCCAGTCAGAACTGAATTATCATGTTAGTCTCTCCTCTGCATTTTCTATAAACTGGAAGTTAGAGATTGATTAGAATTAAATTTGACTTTCTGGCAAGAATACTCCATAGTTGTTGGTGTGTAAGTCCTTCTAGAGAAATTTAATAACCGGTTCTCGCTCTTTTGGTGAAGTTAGCACCTTTTAATGACCATTGCCTAGATATATTATTTTATTAGAGGTTGCAAAATGGTAGTATTCTAATTCTAGCATTTCTCTCTATTTATGAGCTGGAATATTTCTTTAAAAGATAATGTCCCCTTATCAACTATTTGATTAAGTTGAGATTTAGTTTGATTTGGAAAGCAGGATAAATGCTTAGTTTTTTCCTCTTATTTGCCACTTTGCTCCGTGTATCTGAGCATGGGTTAAATGTATATTCATGAGTCAGAAGTGTATATATATGTGTATTATGTTTGTTTTGCTCAAATCAAAATTCCGTTAATAAGTGATGGAAACCCCTTCAATTTGATTGAATGACCATTTTTATTTGGGTGTTTAACCAAATTATTGAAATTTATAACCATTTGCTCAGATGCTAGAAAATACAGTAAGAGTAGACAGACTGTCTCAACAGATTTGTAAAAGACAAATAGGCATTTAGTCAGGTGGCAGAAGGTTGTTTCTTAGGCAAAGCTTGTATCCGAGGAGCAGCAAACTCCACTCATTCTTACCTCAGATCTCCTTCTCGGATGGCATTCTGCTGTGTGGGTTCCAATCTTGAACCTCAGCAGACAAGGTTAAAAAAACAAACTCAGGGGAAGGCCTGAGGGCTGGGGGAGGTCTTGCTTCTAGAATTGGAATCCTTTCAAAATATTGAAATGATGGAAATGGATAAGCAGCCAAGAAATTACAAAGCCTCCTCAGGAATGCTGCCCAGTGTGAAGATTAACAGCTGGGCTATTTCACCTGAAGCGCTTTTTCATGATTTGGCTTACTGTTGTGAATGTGTGTGAGGGTAGCAGGAGACATATTTATCAGGGTACATTTTCCATACTCTTGTCCTTCCAGTTTTCACAGATAGTGTAGGTAAAGCTATCTACAGTTATCACTGCCAGGTATTTTGGAATTCAAGAAGGGGAGATAGTTACTGACCTACATAATTTTTATCTCATTGTACTGTATATATTTTTGTAAGCTGTCTCAAATTTTTCTTTTAGAATAATATTTTGTATAAGTAAAGTGAATAAAAATAAATTAATTTCTATGAATGTCATTTTTTATGTCCAGTATAATATACAGTTTTCTTTTAGGCCATCAAAATCAAACAGTGCCAGTTCTGTTTTTCCAGGAATAACTGGAAATGTGTTATCACTGAAACCCTAGGGAGTGGGATTCAGTTGAAGCAACATCTTTGATCCATGCTGAGAAACAGTTATTTGGTTCAGCATACCTTTGGCCAAAATAGTATGAAAAAGAATGACAGACCCTGTGAACTTTTTCTAAATTCTTATGTATAGAGTGTCAGCAAAAACCTAAGTGTCCATATATACTAGGTGTTATTATACAAAATACTTATCATCTTCCTGTTGTGTCACCAGTGCCCTAGGCCTTAGACAAAGGATTATAGTTGACCAAGACCAAGTTTCCCATTTGAGCCTACTGATATTTGCACCAACAGTGGTGCTTGTCAGTTGGATATCTTTCTGGTAGAGGTCACACCTTATATTCTTCAAAATCTCAGCTGTGATTACAAGACTAATGATAATATGGAAAGAATTAATGATAGTTCATGGTAGACCTTATCATGGAGAAACTCAAAGACATATTTAAAAAAATATATTTACCATAAGATGACTGAAAGCATCTTCATATGTGGTTTGGAGAATCAAGCTTACTCAGGAGTCAGTGTTGTTTCTTTTATGTGAAAAGAAAAAAAAATTGTTTTTTTTGGCCACATCTATGGTCTCCCATAAAAACTCCTTTGCTGCATTTGAATCTTGAATGTCTTTCTATGTGATGAACCTTTTCCAACTTCTTAATTTCCTTAGTATTATCATTTGTCAGGTTAGGATGAAAATGTTTCCAGTGGAAGCCCACATCTATACTTGGTATTCCCTGGGTGATGCAAACGGTTAACGTGCTTGGCTGCTAACCAAAAGGTTGGAGATTTGAGTCCACCCACAGGTACCTCAAGAGGAAGGCCTGGCGATCTACCTCTGAAAAAGTCAGTCATTAAAAACTTTGTGGAGCACAGTTCTATTCTGACGCACATGGGGTTGCCATGAGTCTAAATCGACTCCACAGCAACTGGTAGAATTTCTCATTACCTTCTTTTCCACCATGGTTCCATTTCCTTAGCATATGACCTTTGTCCAGATGGCAGTGACATTTACACTAGGAAGAGCAGAAGACTTTGTATTTGCCTCTTAAGAAATACTAAGGGGAAGTGGTGATGGGGAGGATCATGTGGGAAAATTATAGGAATGTAATAACATTAGATTCGGAGCTTGGAGTGAGAGCTGAGGAGAAAGTGAGCTGTCAGGAATGCATGGGACAACTTTCTGGCATCCCCTTCTCTTGGCTGAATAACTTGTGATTAGCAGTGTGTCCTTTGTCCGGGCCTTACCTTAACAATTTTGCGGTAGAGATGTGCAAGTAGGAGACCACAATATGGAAAAGGCCTAGTGGGCATAGTTTCAGCCTATGGCCCTCCTTTCCCACATGCAAAAAATATGAACTGAGTTCCCAAGCAAATTGTCTGTGCTGTAATCCTGGTGCCAATAAATATGTCTGCAGTGACACATGATGAACAATCTGGTGGTTGCTCCAACTGAATGACAAATAGTTTTTCAATTGCTGTTACTGCAGTAATAACGGTACTGAAATTTTTGTCCCTGTCTTTTTCCTATGTAGGACATTTTTTAATCTAGCCATGAAGAGGCTGTAAAACAGCACCACCGTCAACGACCAACTTTTTACATTTGTGTAGCAATTTTTATATATAAGTATTTTCATATATATAATTTCATTTGTTCTTTGTATTAACTCTGAGAGGTAGGAAGAGCCTATTTTATAGATTAGAAAACTGAGGGTCAGAAAGATTAAGTCACTTTCCCAGGGTCAGGCTACTGGTTGAGGTAGAACTGGGTCTAGCACTCAGATGATTTATTCATTCGTTCATCAAATGTTCGTTTATTGCAGCAGGAGCTAAACAGTCAAAAAATACCTCCCCTCATGGAGCTTAAACTCTAGTAGGGTAAGACAGAAAATAAGATGAATATGCAAAATATATGTTATATTAAGGGTAAGTAGTAATAACTGAGATCAGAGACTAAGAAGAGTTAAATCATGAATGGTCTTCTAGGTAATTGTGAGGACTTTGACTTTTATTTTGCATGCTGTGGGAAGCCATTAGAGGATTTGGGGCAGGGGAGTGAGTGACATGATGTGACTTATTTTTTAAAAGAATCACCTTGGCTGCTGTGTTGAAGATAGGATGTTTAGGATGGTGAGAGAAAAAGCAGAAATATCATTTAGGAATATTTTTGCCTCCTAGTCCATTGCTTTTTGGCTTGAACCTACATTACCTTTAATTAAAAAAATAGTAATAATTAAATTTAAAAAGCTTCAACTATACCCTTGTGTACCTTTCTCAAATGCTATATATTTATAGTTTTAGAATGTTTTATATCCCTGCTTTTTGAGATTTTAATGAACCTTTTAAATCACCCTTATTCTCTACAAACTCTCCTTTATAGAGTATTTAGGTATTATTGTTGCTCTACTTATAGGTCAATAAACTTGCATTTTTAGATGAAATGTATTGAATTCAGCCACTCAGAATTATGTTGAATGTGTACACGGGATTCCGTTCAAAATGGATTTTAAAACAATTGAGAAACAGTTCAGATTGTACTTCTGTTATTTGTGAAGTATGGAATGGAAGCACAGGTCAAAGGCATATTGTGAGGTAATTAAAAAAATCAATGCATAAAATGAAATTGTAAAATGTATCAGTGAAGTAAATCACCATTTGCCTATATTTTTTAACTCTTCCAGCTCCAAATACTGGAAGAAGTGTCAAGTGTTTGTTTAAATCTAGGTTTAAATCTTAACTCTGCTACTTATGAGTTGTGAACTGAGTATGTTTCTGAACCTCTGACTAATAATAATTTTATCTCTGAACAAAATATAACTTTTAAAAAAATTTGTATGAAGGCACTGGAGAGCAGCCAAAAGTGGGAAGTAACCAGAGGTGAAATAATCCCTGAAAGAAGGGAAACAAAGTTGGTAAGCACAGCATTTAACCAGCATCTTCCTTGAGAGTACTTCCCAGTTCATAGTTGCTTATAAGAAAAGTGGGTGCAAACAGAAAGTGGCTACCTTATAACTCTAAAGAGAAGGAAGTTGAATATAGGGGCTGCTAGCATCCCAGGGTGGCTCAGATAGTTAAAGTGCTTGGCTAATAACTGAAAGGTTGGAGGTTCAAGTCTATCCAGAGGTGTCTTGAAAGAACAGACTGGTGATCTACTTCTGAAAAATCCTTTGGAGCACAGTTCTACTCTGATACACATGAGGTCACCATGATTCAGAATTGACTTGATGGCAACTAGTTTTAGAATATTGTCTTAGGTATCTAGTGCTGCTATAACAGAAATACCACAAGTGGGTGACTTTAACAAAGAGAAATTTATTCTCTCACAGTCTAGGAGGCTAGAAGTCCGAATTCAGGGCGCCAGCTTCAGGGGAAGGCTTTCTCTTTCTGTCAATTCTAGGTGAAGGTCCTTGTCATCAGTCTTCCCCTAGACTGGGAGTTTCCCAGTGCAGGGACACTGGGTCCAAAGGACATGTTCTACTCCCTGATGGTCCCTCTGTTTTTCTGCTTGATTCTCTCTTTTATATCTCAAAATAGATTGACTCAAGATACCACCTAATCCTGTAAATTGAGTCCTGCCTTATTAACATAAGTGCCTCTAATCCTGCCTCATTAACATTATAGAGGTTAGGATTTACAACACATAGGATAATCACATCAGATCACAAAATGGACAACCACACAATACTGGGAATCATGGCCTAGCCAAGTTGACACACATTTTTGGGGGATACAATTCAATCCATAACAAATAGCTTAAATCATGGGGAAATGTTCTGGAATTAAGGAGTCATAGAGGAGGGACCCCCGAATCTCTGTACAAATTTCTCTCAAATCCTTGGATGACTCTTAATTTGTACATACTCAGGGTGAGACTCCAAGGAGGCTGAGATTTCAGTAGCTACTTGGTTCTGGGGAGAGAGTTTGAGTTTAACTCCCATGAAATTAGCGGTTGTAGTAGTACATCGATAGGGAACTGCCAGAAATTCAAGCCAGATTCAGAAGAGGATGTGGAATGAGGGATATCATTGCTGATGTCAGATGATCTTGGCAGAAAGCAGAGAATACCAGAAAGATGTTTACCTGTGTTTCATTGACTACACAAAGGCATTCAACTATGTAGATCATGGCAAATTATGGATAACATAGCGAAGAGTGGGAATTCCAGAACACTTCATTGTGCTCATGTGGAATCTTGGTCTCATACATGCGAAACCTTGGTCTCATACATAGACTAAGTGGCAGTCTTTAGAGCAGAGCAAGGGGATACTGCATGGTTTAAAATCAGAAAAGGTGTACGTCAGGGTTGTATCCTTTCACCATACTTACTCAATCTGTATGCTGAGCAAATAATCTGAGAATCTGGACTATATGAAGAAGAACGTGACATTAAGATTGGAGGAAGACTCATTAACAACCTGTGATATGCAGATGACACAACCTTCCTTGCTGAAAGGGAAGAGGACTCAAAGCACTTACTGATGAAGATAAAAGACTACAGCCTTCAGTTTGGATTACACCTCAACAAAAAGAAAAGAAAAATCCTTACAACTGGACGAATAAGCAACATTATGATAAACAGAGAAAATATTGAGATTTTCAAGGATTTCATTTTACTTGGATCCACAATCAAAGCCCATGGAAGCAGTGGTCAAGAAATCAAATGATGTATTGCATTGGGCAAATCTGCTGCAAAAGACCTCTTTAAAGTGTTAAAAAGTGAAGATGTCAATTTGAGGACTAAGGTGTGCCTGACCCAAGCCATGATATTTTTTTAATTGCTTCATATGCATGCAAAAGCTGGACAGTGAATGGGGAAGACCAAAGAAGAATGGATGCATTTGAATTACGGTATTGGCGAGGAATATTGAATACACCATGAACTGCCAGAAAAATGGACAAATCTATCTTGAAAGAAGTAAAGCAAGAATGCTTGTTAGAAGTGAGCATGGCAAGACTTCATATCACTACTTTGGACATGTTATCAGTAGAGACTAGTCCTTGGAGAAGGATATCATGCTTAGTAAAGTAGAGGGTCATCGAAAAAGAGGAAGACCCTCAATGAGATACATTGACATGGTAGCTACAACAATGGGCTTAAACATAGCAGCAACTGTGAGGCTGGCGCAGGACCTGGCAACATTTTGTTCTGTTATATACAGGGTCACTATGAGTCATAACTAACTCAACGGCATCTAACAACAAGTTATAGGGACTTACTAAACACTTTAGGCTTCCCATAGAATCTGTATGAGGGCCATCCCTCAGAAAAAACTCAGGACCTTTTAGGGCTAAGGGAAAACTCAAAATAAGCCCACTCTTATGAAACATAAAACCATAAGATCAAGGTTCTTTTTTTGCTTGCCAGGACAAAATAAGTTAGCCCTGGTGGTGCAGTGGTTAAGTGCTCAGCTGCTAAATGAAAGGTTGGTTGTTCAAACCCGCCAGCTGCTTGTTGGGAGAAAGATTTGGCAGTCTGTTTTCATAAAGATTACAGCCTTGAAAACCCTATGGTGCAGTTCTATTGTCTTATGGGGTTGCTATGAGTTGGAATTGACTCAACAGGAATGAGTTTGTTTTAAGACAGAATTCAACATTTTTTAGAGGGAAATTATAAAATCTAGTCTCTACCAGGTATCATCCACAATGTTCAGTATACAATAAAAATTATCAAACTTGTAAAGAAATAAGAAAATATGATCCATAATCAAAGGGAAAAGCACTCAATAGATGCAGACCTACTGGTGACTCAGATATTGAAATTAGCAGTCAAAGACTTAAAACAGATACTGTGAATATGTTAAAAGTTTTACAGGAGAAGAGGAACATTTCAACCAAGAAATGCAAACTATACAAAAGAATGAAGTGGAATTTCTAGGACTGAAAAATGAAGCATCTAATAAAAAGTATTGGGAGGATGTATAACAGGAGATTGGACAGTGCAGAAAAAGGAATCAGTAAACTTGAAGAGAGGCTAATAGAAATGATCCAAACTGAAGCACAGGGAGAAAAAAAATATTGGGAAGCAATAATAGGAACAGAGCCTCAGTGACTGTGGGAGAATGCCAAGTGGTCTAATTAATATATGTGTAACTGGAATGTCAGAAGGAGCCCACAGAGATTATTGGGCAGAAAATATATTTGAAGGCGTAATGACTGTAAATTTGATGAAGAGTTATTGGGAGGCATTTAAGATGAATACCAGATCTGGAGGGTCAAACTCATTAATCAAATCAGGTTCATGGACATACAGTTTGGGATGGTGAAAAAAATGGAATAAAAATAGGTAAATATGAAATGAAGAGGGTTTGTCTTGCTCAAAGACCACCTCTATTCCCACTTCCCCACTTCAACTCCTATTAGAACAAATTGGCTTCTCTGGTCCCATAGTCACAGTGTGGTGAAGTGGAAAGTGCAAAGGCTTGGACTCAGACGTGGGTTCAAATCCCAGCCTACCTCTCACTGGTTTTGTGACCATGGGAGATCCTTACAACCTGCATTCTGGGATCATCATTTGTTAAATGAAGATAATAATATCTTTCCCACAACACAAGTATATGTAGGATTGTTGTTGTTACGTGCCATTGAGTCAGTTCCGACTCATAGTGACCCTATAGGACAGAGTAGAGCTGCCCATAGGGTTACCAAGGAGTGGCTGGTGGATTTGAACTGGCAACATTTTGGTTAGCAGCCCAGTTCTTAACCATGCACCACCAGGGCTCCATATGTAGGATAAACCAAAAAAAACAAACAAACCCATTTCTGTCGAGTCGATTTTGACTCGTAGACCTGATAGGACAGAGTAGAACTGCCCCCATAGGGTTTCCAAGGAGCGGCTGGTGGATTCGAACTGCTGACCTTTTGGTTAGCAGCTGAGCTCTTAACTACTGTGCCACTAGAGCTCCATATTTAGGACAGCATATGCAAATTTTACAGGGTGATGCTGGGCATATCCTAGCTAGGCCCTCAACAGATAACAGTTTCCTTCTCCTTCTAAATCAGTTCTTATGTTATCTGGCATTATCATCCACTCCTGGTGGCTCCCTCTTTAAACCCTTCCCAGACAGCTTAATTCTCCTCTTGTCTTTCACAACAGACCTTGATTTGCTCATTTAAACCACAGCCTCAATCATTATCAGCAATTAAAAAAAAAAAATTTTGATTTTCCTTTCCTTCAAAGGCTGAGATGAAGGTAGCCAGGACCAGGATGGTGGCAATGGGCATAGAGTAAACTGGACAGATCTGAGAGTCCCTCAGCCAGTCTGTTGTCATCTTTCTATCACCATTTCTCTAAGAGATTTGATTGCATCCCTGACAGAGACACTTCTCAAAGTACAAATATGATCATATCATTCCTTTGCTGGGGAAATGTATGTCTCAGGAAAAATATCTCCTACTTAATCTGGCATTTAACACCCTATAAAAACCTGATTCTAAGCTATGATACTAGCCTTTTTTTATACTGTTTATCTCATCCAAACTGTGTTGGAGCCTCATTCCATGTCTCTAACCACTTCACACAGTTCCATTCTTTCAGCTGAAACCCTGCTCATCTTTCAGTTCTCAGTGATTTTCCGTCAATCCTTTCCTCAGCTCTTTGTGTGCTTTGCTCTTCAGATCAAGTTTATTACCTTGTATTATGATTAGATGTTAAATTGATTATTTCTGCATGTTCTCTAAGATTTTTGATGCTAGGGATTATTTCTTACTATCTTTATATTGCCAGGACCTAGTCTCAAGTATAATATAAATATTATTATCTGTATGAATAAATAATATTCTATACATATGCACTGGAAATGGTGAAAATTCTTTATATTCTGTTATTTCATTTAGAGAGTCAAATTGAATAAAAAATAATTTTACAGATTCATTTGCAGAAAAGAAGGTTTGACTAGAGGAGTAAGAAGACGTAAGAAGAGACTTTTAGAGAAAGTCTTAGGAGGACTTCTGGAAACTTTTGAAGACTTTCATGATTGGTGATCCAGTGTTCGTCGTAGTGGATAGCATTTTCTCCTGTGTGGTGTAGCTGTATCGCCAGCTCCGTTCCCTGGAATTCATTGGATGAGGGACATTCAGGAGGCTTAAGGATGAGGGAGATGGGGTGAAGGTGCTAGGTGAAAGGAACATTTCACCTAACATTTATTGATTGTCTACTAGATGCCGGGCAGTGCTGAAAGGAAGATATTTACAAGTATTAGGGAGAAAAATGGTTGAGAGATTAAAAGATTGGAAAGTGAAGGAGGAAATAGTATATCCATACCAGAAATAAATGAAGAAGTGTAAGTGACTGTGAGACATGCCAGAGGGAAAAAGGAAAGGAGAATCTTACATGCCTCTGATTCACTGGATGGGTACTTAGGTAACAGCCTAAGACACCATTACAGTTATCTGGTTGCATCTGGGCTGTGTGGATATTGTCATGAGATCTGGGATAAGTTGGTGGTAGAGATCCACAGCTCCTGGTGTTTTTTTCACCTCTATTCCTAGAGCAAAAAGAAGATGCCTGACCAGGTCACTAACAGTCAGTTTAATACTGTTTGGTCTGATTACAACAGTATCTCAAACCAGTTGTCTTGTCTGGGCCTTAGTTTCACAACTGATAAGATGAAGGGACTGGTTTTTACTAACAGCCCACCCAGCTATATCTCTCCTTCTGTGATGAAGTGGGATAATCCAGGCTGACTCTATTGTTGTTAGCTGCCATCAAATTGGCCCCCATGGTGATCACACTATGGAAGTAGGTAGCCAGGCCTTTCTTCCTAATCCATCTTAGTCTGGAGGGTCTGCTGAAACCTCTTCAGCATTATAGTGGCACCAGCTTCCAATGGCAGATGAGTGATGCCTGTGCTTGAGGTGCATTTGCTGAGAATTAAACCCAGGTCTTCCACATAGAAGGTGAAAATTCTAACCTTAGCCTCCCTCTAATATTTTACTACTTCTCAAGAAAGGTATGAAGAGTCACATTGTGGCTGCAGATTTTTGGGGGGACCTTCTAGGAAAATTTCTCTGTCTTCTCAATGTTGTCCATAATTTGTTATTATCCACATAGTTGAATGCCTTTGCATAGTCAATAAAGCACAGGTAAACATCTTTTAGGTATTCTCTGCTTTCAGCCAAGATCCATCTGACATCAGCAATGATATCCCTCCTTCCACGTCCTCTTCTGAATCTGACCTGAATTTTTGGCATGATGTAGGTTTGTTAAAAGTAAAGCTAGCATAGAAAATATACTGAAACTGCACTTACATTTTTTCCAAACATGTTCATCTTTCTTGAGAGTGAGTCATAGCATTTTAGACTGAAGTCCATCTTCAAATTTGCCTTCTCCTGACCCCTCCACTGCTGGACAGATGACCAGCAGTGATTTGCCCCAGGTCATACACATTCAGTGCTGAAGTCAGGTCCCTGTACCCCCCTTGTCTTAGATGTTGCCTTTGTAGAGTTTAGCACAACACTCCCCGTCTCTGCCTGAGTTCCCTTTTTTATTTATTTTTATTATTCTGCTTTAGATGAAAGTTTATAGAGCAATTAGTTTCTCATTAAACAATTAATACACATATTGTTTTGTGACATTGGTTGCCAACTCCATGATGTGTCAACACTCTCCCCTTCTTGACCTTGATTTCCCCATTATCAGCTTTCCTGTCCCCTCCTACTTTCTTGTCCTTGCGCCTGGGATGGTATACCCACTTGGTCTCATTTTGTTTTATGGGCCTGTCTAATCTTTGGCTGAAGGGTGAACCTCAGGAGTGACTTCAGAACTGAGTAAAAGGGTCACCAGGAGCCATACTCTCAGGGTTTCTCCAGTCTCTGTCAAACCATTAAATCTGGTCTTTTTTTGTGTGTGTGAGTTTGAATTTTGTTCTACATGTATCTCCAGCTCTGTCCAGGATCCTCTATTTTGGTCCCAGTCAGAGCAGTTGGTAGTGGTAGCCAGGTACCATCTAGTTGTGTTGGACTCAGTCTGGTGGAGGCTGTGGTAGTTGTGGTCCATTAGTCCTCTGGACTAATCTTTCCCTTGTGTCTTTGGTTTTCTTCATTCTCCCTTGCTCCAGATGGGGTGGGACCAGTGGAGTATCTTAGATGGCCGCCCACAAGCTTTTAAGACCCTACATGCTATTCAAAGTAGGATGTGGAACACTTGCTGTATAAACTATGTTATGCTAATTGAGTCAGATGTCCCCAGAGACCATGGTCCCCAGTGCTCAGTCCAGTAATTCAGTCTCTCAGGGAGTTTGGCTCTGTGTATGAAATTTCCATGAACTTGCCTTAGTCAAGTTGTGCTGGCTTCCCTAGTATTAATATACTGTCTTACCCTTCACCAAATTTACCACTTATCTATTGTCTATTTAATGGTCTTCCCTTCCCATCCCCCTCCCCATAGCCATCAAAGATTTTTTCTTTTTGTGTGTAAACCTTTTCATGGGTTTTTATAGTAGTGGTCTTATACAATATTTGTCCTTTTGTGATTGACTTATTTCACTCAGCATAATGCCTTCCAGAGTCATCCAAGTTGTGAGATGTTTTGCAGATTCATCATTGTTCGTTATTGTTGTGTAGTATTCCAGCATGTGTATGTACCATAGTTTGTTTATCCATTCATCTGTTGTTGGGCATTTAGGTTGTTTCCATCTTTTGGCTATTGTGATTAATGCTGCAGTGAACATGGGTGTGCATATGTCTACTTGTGTGATGGCTCTTATTTCTCTAGGATATATTCCTAGGAGTGGGATTGCTGGATCATATGGCATTTCTATTTCTAGCTTTTTAAAGAAGCACCATATTGTTTTCCAAAATGGTTGTATCATTTTGCATTCCCACCAGCAGTACATAAGAATGCCAATTTCCCCCCAGCCTCTCTAACATTTGTTTTCTGTTTTTTTTTTTTTTTTTTTTTTTTAAATTCATGCCAGTAATGTTGGCGTGAGATGGTATCTCATGGTAGTTTTGATTTTCATTTCTTTAATGGCTAGTAGTTGCCAGCATTTCCTCAAGTGTCTGTTAGCCACCTGAATGTCTTTTTTGGTGAAATGTCTGTTCATACCCTTTGCCCATTTTTTTATTGGATTGTTTGTCTTTTTGTTATTGAAGTGTTGGATTTTCCTGTAGATTTTAGAGATTAGACCTATGTCGGATTTCTCATAGCCAAAATTTTTTTTCTAGCCTATAGGTTCTCTTTTCACTCTTTTGATGAAGTCTTTTTTTTTCTCACATAGATATTTTTTTTTTTTAAATTGTACTTTGGATGAAGGTTTACAGAACAAACTAGTTTCTCATTAAGCAGTTAGTACACATATTGTTTTTTATGACATTGGTTTTAACAACCCCCCAACATATCAACACTCTCCCTTCTCAACCTTGAGTTCCCTATTGCCAGCTTTCCTGTCCCCTCCTGCCTTCTAGTCCTTGTCCCTGGGCTGTTGTGCCCTTTAGTCTCATTTTGTTTTATGAGCCTGTCTAATCTTTGGCTGAAGTGTGAACCTTGGGAGTGACTTAAGTACTGAGTTAAAAGGGTGTCCGGGGGCCATACTCTTGGAGTTTCTTCAATCTCTGTCAGGCCAGTAAGTCTGGTCTTTTTTTGTGAGCTAGAATTTTGTTCTACATTTTTCTCCAGCTCTGTCCAGGACCCTATATTGCAATTCTTGCCAGAGAGGTTAGTGGTATTAGCCAGGCACCATCTAGTTGTACTGGAGAGAGTCTGATGGAGGCGGTGGTAGTTGTGGTCCATTAGTCCTTTGGACTAATCTTTCCCTTGTATGTTTAGTTTTCTTCATTCTCCTTTGCTCCTGAAGGGGTGGGACCAGTGGAGTATCTTAGATGGCCACTCACAGGCTTTTCAGACCCCAGATGCTACTCATGTTGAAGTCTTTTGATGAGCATAAGTGTTTAATTTTTAGAAGATCCCAGTTATCTAACTTATCTTCTGGTGTTTGTGTATTGTTAATTATGGTTTGTATCCTGTTTGTGCCATGTATTAGGGCCTCTAGTGTTGACCCTATTTTTTCTTTTATGGTCTTTATAGTTTTAGGCTTTATATTTAGGTCTTTGATCCATTTTCAATTAGTTTTTGTGTATGGTGTGATGTGTGGGTCCTGTCTCATTTTTTTGCAGATGGCCATCTAGTCTTGCCAGCATCATTTGTTCAAAAGACTGTCTTTTCCCCGTTTAATGGACTTTGGGCCTTTGTCAAATATCAAGTCACCATAAGTGGATGGATCTGTATCTGGGTTCTCAAATCTGTTCCATTGGTCAATGTATCTGTCACTGTATCAGTACCAGGCTGTTTTGACTGCTGTAGCTGTATAGTAGATTCTGAGGTCAGGTAGTGCGAGTCCTCCTACTTTATTCTTCTTCTTCGTTAATGCTTTACTTATATGGCCTCTTCCCTTTTCATATAAAGTTAATGTTTAGTTTTTTGATCTCATTAGAGAATGCTGTTGGTACTTGGATCGGGATTGCATTGTATTTGTAGATTGCTTTGGGTAGAATTGACATTTTCACAATGTTGTGTCTTCCTATCCATAAGCATGGTATGTTTTTCCATTTATGTAGGTCCCTTTTGGTTTGTTGCAATAGTGTTTTGTAGTTTTGTTTGTGTAGGTCTTTTACATCCCTGGTTAGATTTATTCCTAAGTATTTTATTTTTTTTAGTGGCTATTATAAATGATATTGCTTTCCTGATTTCTTTTTCATAGTTCCCTTTATTGATATATAGGAATCCAGTTGATTTTTGTGTTTTATCGTGTATCCTTCTACTCTGCTGAATATTTCTATTAGTTCCAGTAGTTTTCTTGTGGAGTCTTTTGGGTTCTCTATGTATAGTATCATATTATCTGCAAATAGGGTGTGTTTTACTTCTTCATTTCCAATTTGGATGCCCTTTATTTCTTTTTCTGGCCCTATTGCTCTAGCTAGGACTTGCACAGTGTTAAATAGGAGTTGATAAAGGGTACCCTTGTCTTGTTCCTGTTCTCAGGAGGAATGTTTTCAACCTCTCTCTGTTGAGAATGATGTTGGCTGTTGGTTTTGTATAGGTACCCTTTATTTTGTTGAGGAATTTCCCTGCTATACCTATTTTATTGAAAGCATTTATCAGGAATGGGTGTTGGGGTTTGTCAAATATCTTTTCTGTGTCGATTGAGATGATTGTGTGATTCTTTTCTTTTGTTTTACTTATGTGGTAGGTTACATTGATTGATTTTCTAATGTTGAACCTTCCTTGAATATGTGGCATGAATTCCACTTGGTTGTGGTGTGTATATATACAATATGATGCTAAATTCTATTGCCTAGAATTTTTTTGAGAATTTTTGCATCTATAGTCATGAGAGATGTTGGTCTATAATTTTTTTTTTTAATTATATCTTTACCTGGTTTTGGTATAAGGGTTGTGCTGGCATCGTAGAATGAATTCAGAAGTATCCCTTCCTCTTCTGTATTCTGAAATTGTTTGAGTAGTACTAGTCTGAGATAGTCTCTGAATGTTTGGTAAAATTCTCCAGTGAAGCCATTTGGGCCAGGGCTTTTTTTTGATTTGAGTTTTTTCAGTTACCTTTTCAATCTCTTCTCTGTTCAGAATTTAGACTTCAGTTTGTGGTAGTTTAGGTGGTTAGTGTGTTTCTAGAAATTTGTCCATTTTCTCTAGGTTTTCAAATTTGTTGGAGAATCGTTTTATAGTACTCTGTTATGATCCTATTTATTTCAGTTGGCTCTGTTGTAATGTCCCCCATTTCATTTCTTATTTGGGTTATTTGTGTCCTCTCCTGTTTATTTTTCTGTCAATTCTGCCAATGATTTGTCAATTTTGTTGATTCTTTCAAAAAAAAACTTTTGGTTTTGTTGATTCTTTCTATTGTTTTTCTATTCTCTATTTCATTTATTTCTGCTCTGATCTTTATTATTTCCTTTCTTCTGGTGGCTGTAGGCTTCTTTTGCTGTTCTCTTTCTATTTGTTCAAGTTATGTAGCTAATGTTTTGATTTTGTCCCTTTCTTCTTTTTTAATGTATGCATATACTGCTATAAATTGACCTCTGAGAACTGCCTTTACGGTGTCCCAAAGGTTTTGATATGATGTTTTTTCATTCTCATGTGATTCTAGGAATTTTTTTTATTCCATCTTTGATTTCTTCTATTCCCTAGTGGTTTTAAGCAGGGTGTAGTTCAGTCCATGTATTTGATTTTTTTTTCCTTGCTCTTCCTGTTATTATTTTCCACTGTTATGGAGTTGTGATCAGAGAAGATGCTTTGTGTTATTTCAGTGTTTTGGATTTTGTTGAGGGTTGTTTTGTGGCCTAAGATGTGGTCTATTCTGGAGAACATTCCACGTGTGCTGGAAAAGAATATGTACTTTGCTACTATTGGGTGCAGTGTTCTATATATGTCTATGAGGTCAAGTTGGTTGATTGTGGCCTTTAGATCTTCTGTGTCTTTGTTGAGTTTCTTTCTAGATCTTCTGTCATTTACCAAGAGTGGTGTGTTTTTGTGAAACTGGCAATGTCTCTTTTTAGTGCTGCTAGTTTGTGTTAGGTATTTTAGAGCCATGTGATTAGGTGCGTGGATATTTATTATGGTTATGGCCTCATGGTGGATTGTCCCTTTAATCATTATATAATGTTCTTCCTTGTGTTTTATGGTGGATTTTGTTTTAAAATCTATTTAATCTAAGATTAGTATTGCCACTCCTGCTCTTTTTTGGTTGTTGTTTGCTTGATATATTTTTTTCCGTCCTTTGATTTTTAATCTATTTATGTCTTTGTCTCTAAGATGTGTCTTTTGTAGCCAGCATATTGATGGGTCCTTTTTTTTAATCCAATCTCTTACTGTCTATCTCTTTATGGGTACATTTAAGCCATTTACATTCGGCATGATTATTAATAGATGTGAGTTTATTGCTGTTATTTTATAGTGCTTTTTGTGTGTGTGTGTGTGGTGCTGATGTTTTCTTTGTTCCTATTACTCTCCTGTGCTGAGTTCCTTTTGTTTGTGGATTTCTTTTTTTCATTTCTTTTTTTATAGATTTTGTGTTTATTGAGACTTTATGTTTTTCTTCTTTATTTTGATGAGTAGGTTTGTTATCTTTCTTTGTTGTTACCTTGCAATTTACTTCTATCTTCCTAAGTTTAAAGCAGTCTTTTATTACTTAATATCACCTTGATTTCCTCTCAATTTTAAAGTTCTATACCTACACTGTTTATTCCCTCTTTTATTGTTCTGACGTTGTTGTCATTTACAGATTGACCTCTCTGGTTTCATGTTGTAAATCTTTTAGTTTTGTTTTATCCTTAAGGGTTCATTACCTAGGTTGCTATCTGTCTGATGCCATCTTGCATCCTAGATTCAGGTTGTCTGATTTTGTTGGTTTTCTAACTGAGTCTCCATTTAATAATTCTTGTTAGTGTGGTTTGGTTTTTCCATATTCTCTTAATTTCTGTTTATCTGGAAATGTCCTAATTTCATCACCATATTTGAGAGAGAGTTTTGCAGGATATATTACTCTTGGTTGTAGATTTTTTTCTTTCAAAATTTTATATATGTCGTCTTATTTCTTTCTTGCCTGCATGGTTTCTACCAAGCAATCAGAACTTAGTCTTATTATTTCCCCTGTGTATATGATTTTTGTTTTTCTCAAGCTGCTTTCAAGATTCTTTCTTTGTCTTTGGTTTTAGTGATCATGGTTATGATATATCTTGGTGATTTTGGGGGGGATCTATCCTATATGGGATTCGTTGAGCTTCTTGAATGGTCAGCTTTTCATCTTTCATGATATTAGAGAAGTTTTCTGTCAGCAAATCTTCAATGATCCTCTCTGTGTTTTCCATTTTATCCCCCTGTTCTTGAACTCTGATCACACGCAAATTTGTGCTTTAGTGTATCCCACATCGTTCTCAGGATTTGTTCATTTTTCTTTCTTTTCTCTGACATTTCCTCAAGAATTTGTCTTCAATTTCACTGATCCTGTCTTCCATTGTTTCAAATTTGCTCCTAAGATCTATTTCACTGTCCATTTCTGAAATCTTATTGTTCATCTTTTGGATTTCTAATTGCTGTTTTTGTATGATTTCTAGTCGTTTCTTTATTTAAACCTTTTTGTCCTGTATTATTTTCCTGAATTTTTCCATTGTTTTGTTCGTCTTTTCCATGATTTTATGTGTATTTTTCATGATTTTATCTATTTTTTCCTTATTTTTGTCTGCATTTTCCTTCATCTCCTGGAGACCCCTGAATATTAGACTTTTGACTTCTGTATCAGGTAGTTCCAGTGCCTTTTCTTCTACCGGAATGTCATCTGGTAATTTATTTTGGTCACTTTCTGGAGCTAGTCTGTGTTGTTGTTTTTTATATGTTTTAATATTATCTGCTGTCTTTGGGATGTTCAGGAATTATTTTCTTTGTTTATTGACTGTAAATTTGTTTCATCCAGCTTTTTTGTTTTATTTGGTTATGTCTTGGTAGGCAGGCTAAATGTGCTTTGTTTCTTGCTTGTCTGTGGACATGATACTTCTTACCATGTTTTCCAGGTGGGTAGGGACAGTCGCTTAGCTATGGTGCAGCAGGGCAAGTCCAACAGAGGGGGAGTGTGGGGATGGGTCATTTGCGGCATGTACTGGGGCCAACAGGATGAAGCTGGGGGCAGTGCATGGCAGGGTCCGGTGGTCTGCATCTGTGTCCCTTGGTGGTTTGGCATTCGGCGCACGGTGCAGATAGGCAGGAAGAGAGGGAGAGGATGTGATGTGTGGAGCGGGTACTCTGTCTCCTGTTGGGAGCTCCATGAAATTGTCTTCCTGCACTCCCTGTCTGCCATTCTTGGTGGCTGAGGTCCGAGATGGCAAATCTATGCTATGTTAGCTAATAGGATGCCTCCACTCTGTAGTTCCCCTTGTTCTCTATTCGTTTCTTATTCCATTCAGTGCTTGGTTGAGTTCTTTATCCCTTCTTTTGATGCTTAGGGTTCCATGATTGAGGTTTGTATCTGTTTTACTTAGTTTTTCAGCTTTTTGCTCTAGAGGGATGGCGTGGTGCTTCTGTCTATAGTGCCATGTTGACTCTGCCTCTGAGTTCCCTCTTTTGATAAAGGGCCCACACCTGTCAGATTGTGACTGGAATTTGAGTTTCAGTTTGTTGCCCTGGACAGAGTTCTTATCTGAATGTCATCCCTGTGCCTTTAAAGAGGACAAAGTCACAGAAAGGAGTGCGTTAAGCATGTGCTGCAAATGGTGCACTGTGTCTTTGTTATTGACTTTATATATACTTTATTTATACCCAGTAAAATCCCATTACAGAAAATGGAATTCCAATAGAGTGCTCTATAAGTTGTGCTATCTTCACCAGATCCACATGAATGACATTTTATTTATCAAGTGCTACTGAATTCTCTGTAATGAATAATGTGATAGAACACAACCATCCTTCAAACCCTGTCTCTATAGTAGGGAGGCTCTTAATTTCCCTCATTTACAGATTTGCAGGTTTTCACAAAGACTCAGATTTTGAAGTTGTTTCCAGAGAGGCAGCACTACACAGTGGAAGGAACACAGGCTTTGGAATCCTGGTTTTGCCTTTGTTCTATGTCTTTGGGCAAGTGACCTAACCTTTCTGAATCTCTGTTTTCTCATCCTTAAAGTGGAGCTAATAATGTCTTCCTTGTAGGATTATTGGAGATTACATGTGTACAGAGATACTAATTAGTACAATATGTGGCTCACAGTAGGCAGTTGATAAATATAAACTCCTTTTATTTTTCCTTCCTTTCTTTACCTTCCTGTCTATAAGGAAAAGATGCCTGGTTATGTATTGTTTATAGGGAAAATTTTGTTTGCTAACTGATTACGAACATAAAGTCAGAGTTAAAGTTGAGGAAAAGAAAAGAGGAAAATAGATTTCAGTTCTTATTATTCACTCTACAAAGACATCACAGAGTCCCTGGGTGATGCAAATGGCTAAGAGCTCTGCTACTAACTGAAAGACTGGCAGTTCAAACCAACTCAGAGATGCCTTGGAAGAAAGACCTGGTGATCTACTTCTAAAAGATCACAGCCATTGAAAACCCTATGGAGCACAGTTTTACTTTGACACGGAGGGTCACCATGAGTTGGAATTGACAACAGATGGTTTAATGTTTTTTTACAGAGTCATTAGATCATTTAATCATTAAGCTGGGTGTTAGAAATAATTCATTTCTACCTGTTTTTCAGATGAGAAATTGAAGCTTAAAACATCTGAGTGAGGTATCTGGGGATACACAGCTTAGAGTTCCCCTGATTGAGGCTGTGTTCTTTGCGGGTTTGGGATGACAGAGACCTGGCTGGTGACACTGGGCAGGAGGCAGTCAGAAGGCAGAGATATGAAGAAATGTTAAATGTTTTTAAACGTTATGGATTCAGAGGTAGCTGTTAAAAAAGAACATCTCATTTGGGTGGTGACCAGCGAGATATGTCCTCAGGAAATGGAGAAACTGGCTCAGAGAAATTTCTGTGGGCAGAATTCAGAGAAGCTGCTAAGAGGCCACAATGTAGTCTGTGTCATTTGAGAACTGGGAAATGGCTCTGAGGCTCTATTGCAGGGATACTGTGGGGTCTCAGAGACCAAGTGTGATAGGAGAAGCAGCCCTGGCTGTGTGAATTGAGGAAGGGAGTTTTGAGTTGCATATGTGTATTTTGAGAAGGAGGAGGTGGAATAAGCAGGGAAAATAGAATGGAAACTAACATTTATTGAGTATCTACTATATGCTTGGAGTCCCTGGGTTGTGCAAACGGTTAACACACTTAGCTGCTAACCAGAAGGTTAGAGGTTGGACCTAGATGCCCATCAACAGATGAATGGATAAACAAAGTATGGCACATACACACAATGGAGTACTACGTAACGATAAAGAACAATGAAAATCTGTGAAGCATGTCATAACATGGAGGAATCTGGAGGGCATTGTGCTGAGTGAAATAAGTCAATCACAAAAGGACAAATATTGTATAAGACTACTACTACTGTAAAAACTCATGAAAAGGTTTACACACAAAAAGAAACAATCTTTGATGGTTAATAGGGAGGGGGAGGGGTGGGGGACAGGAAACACTAAATAGACAATAGATAAGTGGTAACTTTGGTGAAGGGTAAGACAGTACACAGTACTGGGGAAGCCAGCGCAACTTGTCCAAGGCAAGGTCATGGAAGCTCCATAGACATATCCAAACTCCCTGAGGGACTGAATTGCTGGGCTGAGGGCTGTGGGGACTATGGTCTTGGGAAACATCTAGTTCAATTGGCATAACACTGTTTATAAAGAAAATGTTCTACATTCTACCTTGGTGGGTAGCATCTGGGGTCTTAAAAGCCTGTGAGCAACCATCTAAGATACTCCACTGGTCTCACCCCTTTGGGAGCAAGGGAGAATGAAGAAAACAAGATACAAGGGAAAGATTAGTCCAAAGGACCAATGGACCACAACTACCATAGCCTCCACCAGACTGAGTCCAGTACAACTATATGGTGCCCAGCTACCACCACTGACTGCTCTGACAGGGATCACAGTAGAGGATCCCGGACAGAGCTGAAGAAAAATATAGAACAAAATTCTAACTCACAAAAAATACCAGACTTACTGGTCAGACAGAGACTGGAGAAACTCCCGAGAGTATGGTCCCCGGACACTTTTTAGCTCAATAATGAAGTTACTCTTGAGGTTCACCCTTCAGCCAAAGGTTAGATAGGCCCATAAAACAAAATGAGACTGATGGGGCACAGCAGCCCAGGGACAAGGACTAGAAGGCAGGAGGGGACAGGAAAGCTGGTAATAGGGAACCCAAGGTAGAGAAGGGAGAGTGTTGACATGTCGGGGGGTGGTTAACCAGTATCATAAAACAATATGTGTACTAAGTGTTTAATGAGAAACTATTCTGTAAAACTTCATCTAAAGTACAAAAAAAGGTTAGAGGTTGGAGGTTCGAGTCCACCCAGAGGTGCTTCAGAAGAAAGGCCTGGAAATCTACTTCCAAAAAATCAGCCATTGAAAGCTCTATGGAGCGCAATTCTACCCTGACATATGTGGGGTTGTCATGAGTTGGAATTGACTAGATGCAACTGGTTATTTGCTACTATATACTTGACACTTTTTAATGTGTTATCTGTTTAATCCTTTCAAGGACTCTGTGAATAATATTATCCTTATTCCTAGTTTATAGATTTAGAAACTAAGGTTTAAAGAATATAGGGAGCTTACCTGAGGCCATACAGTTCATGTTTCTTCATATAGGACTGATTGAAATAGAACATATTCAATACTTCTGAACCCATGTCTAGAAAAATCCAGGAATTTGAAAGAGGAAAGGGAGAGGTGAAATGACAATTTTTTTTTCCTTTCTGTGTTCAGCACTGTATTTTTTTCCCCATATAATAATTAAATTTCTACTTTGGAAGCCTCAAAGAAAGATCTTGAGCCCTCTGTAAACTGGGGAGTATGATTTCTAGAAATTCCTCCATTATGAACCCCATTACACTTACAAAAGATGGTTCATTCCAATTTCAAAGAATGCCAGTTCAATTTAACAGGTTCCCTCCCGCCACCAAACAAAACAAACAAAAAACCCCGATTCCGACTCATAGCATCCCTACAGGACAGAGTAGAACTGCCCCATAGGGTTTCTGAGGCTGTAATCTTTATGGAAGTAGACTGCCACTTCTTTCTCCAGCACAGCAGCTTGTAGGTTTGAACCGCTGATCTTTTGGTGAGCAGCTGAGCACTTAACCACTGTGCCACCAGGGCTCCTTTTCTTCCTCCTGCAGGAGCCTTATATATGCAGTGTGCTAGATGATTGAGGGAAAACAAACACCAGGGAGGCAGGTCCCATGTTCAGAGTTCACCGTCTAGGGAGGTTACAAGAATTAAGCCAATAATCATACCTGAGTTAAGAGGGGTTGTACATGCTTTGGAGTTCCCAGAAGAGAAACTTTGTGTCTTAATTGGGCCTCTGGAAAGTCTTAAGGAAGAAGGTGATATCTGAAATTATTCTGGATGGATGGACAGTATTTCCACAGGTGGAGATGGAGGTGAAGATGTACGGCCTGAGCAAAGTGTTCCAGTCTGGCTAGGGTAGAGTATGGGTATTAGAACTTTAAGAACTATCTTAACTTTGTTGGTTATAAAAGTGAGACATGCTTAATAGAGAAAATTTGTTAAGTATATAAAAACGCAAAAGATAACACCCAGAAACAACTATTACTTCATTTTATTGTATTTCCTTCCAGATTGTCTGTCACTCAATTTTTATAAACATTAAAAAAAAAAAACCCTCCTTTTGATTATGACAGTTGGAATACATATTACTGATAGAAATTTGGAAAATCCTGAAGCATATAAAGAAAAAAAAATCACCTATAATCCTATAATTGGAAATAATTACCACTATTAACATTTTGGTTTATTTCCCTTGCGTTGGTTTTTCAGGGTATATACATTGGAGTCCTGGTGGTGCAGTGGTTAAGAGCTTTGGCTGCTAACAAAAGGTCAGCAGTTCAAATCCACCAGCCACTCCTTGGAAACTCTATGGGGCAGTTCTCCTCTGTCTTATAGGGTCGCTGTGAGTCGGAATCGACTCAAGGGCAATGAGTTTGGTTGTTTTGGTTTCCTACATCAAGCCAAATATGAACAAATTCTTCATAAAGTTTAGTATCCTGCTTTTTTCCCTTAACATTGTATTTTAAACATTCTTCCATACAATTAAATAATCTTAGAAAACATGGATGCATAATACTCTAACTCCAAATTATGGGTGGACCATCATTTATTAAATACTTTTCTAATGTTGAACATTTAGATTGTTTAAAAATTTTTTATTATTATAAATAATGGTATTACAAATATTTCTGAATCTCACTGTCAATTAAAAATTTTCTTAGAACTGTTTCTTAGAAGTAGAATAATAGGATCAAAAAGCATTATTACTTTTAAGATTCTTATATATTACCTATTCATGGTTTGAATTTAAAAAAAATATTTGAAGCTATATTCTATAAAGATCAACCTGAAAGCAATGAAAAAAATGGGTTGCAGTTGAGGAAGGACGCTGAGGTGGGAAGACTATTTAGGAGGTTGTTGTCATCACCTACCTAATGAATACCTGAACTAGGATGGTGGTGATGGGAAGGGAGAGAATAAAAGGGATTATAGACTAGCAAACTATTTAGATGTGCGAGATGAGTCAGAGGGAAGAAACAAAGGTTGCTACCTAGGCACCTAGGAGAATGGTGATGCCATTAAAACAACTGGAAATATCAAAAGAAAGCTGGCTTGGTTGGCCAATTTAGTATTACATACATTGTATTTAAAGTGTCAAGGAGCCTTCCAGGTAGAGATGCCCAGCAGGGAGTTGGGAATGTGTGTCTTTCTAAAGCTTGCTTAGGTGAATGGTCAAGGGTTAGGCCTATAGATTTAAGAACTATTTTGAAACAGATACGTGGTTTGAACTATATAGAAAAAGACCTTTTAAAAATGTGAAAAAAGTGTAAATCGTATATAGCAAGTTAAAACAAGCAAAGGAATTTTCGTACCTCAAACTGTCAGAAAACTATCAAGGAATTGGGGGAGAAGTATACAGTCTCAAAAATGGGATATCTGTGTCACTCTTGTTCTCCAGTCTAACTTTCCAGGATACTAGTAGTGGAGGAAGCACTGGAAATTATTGTGAATGTGGCTGTGTTCCTTGCGAAGTCTAAAAGTGAGTAGAAGAGCAATAAGAGAGGGAGCATTTGGGTAAAATGTTAAGGGAGCATGTGGTGATTGCACAGGTTCTAATGAAAGCCAGTCCTCTCTGTTGGTTTCCATTCTGACAGGACAGACTGCTCGTTCTACCCCATGTGTTATCTGAGTGTTTGTTATTTAGTGACACCCCTAACAGGGAAGATCGGAGACTAGGGCATGCTAGTTAGCAGAGAATGGAGTATGCTAGTTAGCAGAGAATAGGGTGTGCTAGTTAACAGACAATGGAGTGTTCTGGTAAACAGAGAATGGAGTGTACTAGTTAACAGAAAATAGAGTGTGCTAGTTAGCAGATAATGGGGTGTACTAGCCAATTTGTGCAGTGAAACCTTAAGGACACTCTGGCAGACTATGGAAGACTGCCTTTCACTAGTGTTAAAGCTGTAGTGGTTGGCCTCTGAATTATTTTTAGAAAAACAGCATTTTAACAATAACAGATTTTTACTAGTCAGGTCAAAAATTACAGTGTGAATGTTACCGCAATAAAGCAGATAGGAGCCGCATGCCGCAATAGCCAATTCTGAGACAGGGGTGAGGTGAACAGCAAGAGTTTTATTATATATCGATATATAGGAGACAGAGGGGAATAGATTCCTCCCAAAACCCATCTCCTCCACTGGAGATTGGCCGAAGGCTTTTATACGGACAGGATTATGGGTCTTAGAAGTTTGTGTTAGTTCCCTCTTGAGGTGGTCACGTCCCAGATGAGTTAATCTTTCCTTGGGGGTTATCTGGCGACATCCTGGTTTTCTTGTCTCAAGATGGGTGCTTTGTTCAGTTTGTCATTCCTAGATCATTATCACTTGTTTTCCACCCTCCAAGGAGGAACATCGGTTAATCTTAAACTTTTTATAGAGACTGGAACAGTAGGGAAAACAAGATCATGAGACAATGTGGGAGTTTGCAATGGGGAGTAATGATAGTGAGCCAGACCTTTGCAGCCTCTTCAAGTCCCCCCTTTTCTTGGAAGTTTCTCAGTCCTGGGAAACATGGTGTCGCTTCTTTTCTGACTACTTCCTGCTGGTTGGGGGCGTTGGCTGGGGTGAGAAACCTCCTGATATCGACTAGTGGCCATAGGCAGGGGGTGAGGTAGAGTGGAAATTGGCTGCATTTGGTGAATTAGATGACGTTCGTCCTCAGAACTTGAAAAAGGGAAGTCCCGACTTACCAGGGTAAAAATTTTTCTAGTCTTAGAAGTATTAGTAGTTCCTTTTGTTGATATTCTCATAAAACAGGGAACCCAAAAACAAACTGGAATAATCACTATTCTTAAGCTTCCTTTTTCGGGCTCTTCTATGGCCCACTTAACTGGACCTGCTGGAGTTAGGGTTGAGACTACACACGGGAGGATCAGAGTGTCCCCAGCTTGCAGGGTCAGTGTCCCCTTTAACTTGTAGGATCACCGGCATCTTTTCTGTCCAGGTCTCCTGGAAAAGTAGAAAGATAGAGGGAAACAAGGTCAAAATCATTGTACTGTAAGCTTCTTGAACTTGTACTTCTATCCCTGAATTGGAGTACAAGAGTATAGTGGCTTTCTGTTTTCTGCTTCTTTCTCTTCCTCTGGTGGGGCTGCTTTTACTCATGAGTGATGCACCCATGCGGCTACTCCTGCTTATTTCAGAGACAAGTGGGTGGTCAGGAGAACTTCAAAATGTTCCTCCTACTGAGGGGCCAATTGATCTTCTGGGAGTTGATTCTTCCAGGTTTTCAACAGGACCCGATCTCCAATCTCTGGGTTGGAAGCTGTGGAGGGGAGTGTCAGAAGAAAAAGACAAAGGAGAAGAAGCATACTGATTAACAGTGTTTATGATGGCTCCCAGAGAAAGAACCCAGTCTCTTTTCTCCACTTCAGTCATCACTGAGGTGGAGAAAGTCTACTTTTTCAGGAATGGTCTCCCATATATTAATTCGTAAGGGCTCAATGTGAGCCCACTTCAAGGGGCAACCCAGATTCTGAGCAGGGCAATGGGGAGAACTTGTATCTAAGTGGAGCTTGTCTCCTGACAAAGTTTCAGCAAGGACTTTTTCAGAGTATGGTTCATCTTTTCGGTCTTTACAGTCGATTGTGGTCTCCAGGCTGAGTGTGATTTCCAATTTATATCTAAACCTTATTGACTTCTTGGGTGACTGTTACCATAAAAGCTCTCCCCTTGTCACTCTAGACTGAGATTGGAAGATCAAAACGGGGTATGATTTCTTTGAGTAATGCCTTGTTCACTTCCTGGGCTCGTTCGGTTAGACGAAGGAAAGCCTCCACCCACCCTGAGTAGGTGTCCACAAAAACCAGCAGATATCTAAACTTTCCAGGTGTCCAGGGCATTATACCACTGCCACCTGAAGGGGATCACTGATTGCCTTCAGGAGTTCCAGGATTTCTGGTACATGTTTTATTTCTTTTTTGGCAGATGTCAGAAGTCCCCTTTCTTTCCACAAGGACCAGATGGGAATATTTATTATCAGTATACACAGTTATGCTTCTTCCTGCTCCTAGTCACAGGGCCCACCCAAGGGCTATGAGTTCGGCCTTTTGAGCTGACTGAAGTGCCAGCAGGAAGTGGAGCTGCCTTTAAGACCTCAGTTTGTGTCACCACTGCATATCCTGCCTTGTGGCATCCTTCATATGGAAAGCTACTGCCATCTGTATACATTCCTATCTCTGGGTCAGTCAAGGGAACATCTGAGAGATCTGATCTGCTAGAATAAAATTCCTCAGTTATCTCTAGGCATCATGTACAAGGGAATCTTTTGAAATAGGAAGCAATGTGGCGGGACTGAGGGAGAAGACAGCCTTCAGAACCATGTTTAAGTTGTCTAACAAGATTGCCTGATGTTCTCCCATCCGTCCTGCCATGAGCTAAAAACCCCCGTTTTGTTCCAAAAGAGGCAGAACTGTCTGTGGTATGTTTACTGTTACCTTTTGTCCAAGGGAATTTCTCGGCTTCTTGTAACAGGTCACATGTTTCAGCCACGGCTCAAAGACAAGGGGGCCATCCCCAGACCACGTTGTCCAGCTGATTTGAAAAGTAGGCCACTGATCAACTGGCTGGTCTCAGGGTTTGAGTTAGTACCCCCACAACAATTCCCTGTCTCAATATCCGCCCATTCAGTGGCAAATAGAGGTTGAGACTTGGGGTGTAGAGGAATACAAAAGAAGACATCTTTCAAGTCCAGTACTGAAAACCAAGCACATTGACTGGGTATAGTAACCAAGAGGGTATGTGGGTTTGGCACAATCAGATGAATGACCTCTACTATTTGGTTGATTTTCCTTAGGTCTTGAACAGATTGATATTCCCTTGTCCCCGGTTTCAACACCGGTAAGATAGAGGTGTTGTACGGAGACTGGCAAAATTTCAAAAGTCTAATTTTAATGTATTGATGCGCCAGTGGTGTAATCCCTTCCAAAGCTTCCTTGTGGAGGGGATATTGCCTCTGGTTTATAATAGGTACCCCAGGTTTTAAAGTAAATTTAACTAGTGTGGCTGACTTGGCTTGCCCAGGCCTTTCTGATGCCCAGACCTCCGGATTCACCTTTTGTTGAATATGGAAAGCAATGTCACTAAGTATCACTATTTCTTCTTGCAACACTGTCGCCTGCAAGGCACATGCATTTTCAGGAGAGATCTGTAGAAAATGGAAAGGAACAACTCTGCCATCCTATTTGGGTTACTCTGATAAGGAGGATTGTGATTTTTCCAGTTATACAAGTCGGAGGTAGAGAAAGGAGTGTGTGCTAACATTGTTCCTCCTTCTGCTGGAACTTCTCTCAGAGGAAATTGCCCTGCCCGAGTCCCGGTAGTACCCTCACCGAAAACAGTACCCTGACTGTGTGTGTAGGGGGGAGACCAAACCTGATAAAGTCCGACTCTTACTTCCCGATTCCTTTCCTTCATCAGTTTCTCCCAAGCTGTCCAGACTAGAATCAGGCTCTGTCCCTTCTGTGGGAGATTCTGCCGTCATTCCTCAACTGGACCTGTCGGCCTCTACAGCACCTTCCCTATACGGGCGGGGGAGCTGAAGCAGTTATCGGGGCTATTCCTTCTAAGAGGGGACCCTCCAGTGAGGATTCAGGCAGCATTTTTGCCTTTGGCTTTCCCTGGAAAAGAAGCTGGTTAGAGAGATTTAAAGTTTTATAGACATGAAAGCTTGAATATAGGGAACTTTGTCCCGTTTTTTCCTACAAAACAAGTCAAGCTGAAAAATCGTGTTGTTAGCCAAAGACTCATTTTGGAGCCGATGTTCCTGGTCCCCCAGATGGTATTGGGGCCATACATTGTTATATAAGCATATCATTTTCTTTCTTGTCATAAACTTACAGCTATACCTCCTGCAGTTTGCTAGAATACAGCCTAGAGGAGCTTTGGCTGGGATAGATGGAACTCCCCCCATTATAGGTATATGTTTATGCATAAGCAGCATCGGTAACTGCTTTTCATGTGCCTCAGCAGCAACTATATTCTGCAAAGCCTCAGACTGAGTATTAATATAAATACAGCAACATTTATCTATTAAGGCACAAACTGTTTCTTGAGAGACTAACAGGGAGGCTAATACTATTCTATTTGGTAAAAATCATAGCTCAAATTTCAGACACTTCTCTGGTTATGATAGTTACAACTTTGCTAAGTTTACCAACAAAACTTCTAGTTCAGGAGTTACAATATCTAAACCCATTAGTTAGATAATTTAGGAGAAAGGAAAGTGTTTTCTTATATTCAGAAAGTAGGACCTTAAAACATCAGCAATATTCCCATGTAAAACCCATAGGTACCTTTTGTTTGCTCAGTCTTATGTAGTTAATTTCTGTTCCATGTGATTCTGGATCAGCAGCAGTGTGTGAGCTCATCAGCTTCTACATAAGAGTTCTGGAAATCTTGATTGAGTCTAGTCACAGTGCTTTTCGTAAGTCCACTATAGTTCATCTTTTTGTTGAGATATTTGGTCAAATGTTTTCAGCAAATCAGTAAAGTAAAAACTTATCTGCAGATGACAAAACTTAATATGACCATGATTAAGTTATAAAAATAATACTCTTAATAGTGCAAGAACTGATAGAAGTTAATTACAAGCATAACGTAAAGGCCAAATAAAACAAGTTAAAAAAAATACTTTAGCTAAAAATATTTCTAAATATAGCCATTAACCATATTTTTAAAGAGCTTTAGATAATAATAATGCATAGTAATCTTGAGACAAAATACTGTATAGTAAGGATATATTAAGAATATACCAAGTGTCCAAATACCCGAGTAGTGACAAAAATGCTTCATAGGTAAATGATGTGAATTCTTCAGTTAAACTATTGGCTTTGATAATGCTAGATTCAAAAATAAATTTGTGACCAAGTTAACAATAAAGAGATAATAATAAAATTATGACATAATATTATGTATTTGCTCTCTAATACCATGCAAAAACATAAGAGGAAATACTAACATATAAATTTTAACCCAACGAGAATCAGACATGTCTCTTGATTTTGACAACACTTTCCATATAATGTTAAATAAACCTTTTCACACGTTTCCTTTATGAAAATTTTTTTTTGTGGCTTTCCATGAAGTTTCAGAGATGTCAGGAGTTGATTATAGGTCATTGTGAAACAATACTTAAGTTATTTAACCAAAGATTTTAAAGATAAAAGAAAAAACTTTAAGTTTTTTTTTCTAAAGCCATGTGGCTTGGTTTTCGATGGAGGGATCTTATTCTAATGGGAAACCGAACCTTTGTCTTCGAGGCAGATTACCCAAAGAATAAATTAACCCTCACCTCAGAAATCAAAGAAAATTTTGATATTTTAACAGCAAGAAACTCAATTCTTTGTTTTATATCCTATTTAACATTAAAGCTTGTAAAAAATCTCATAAATTATAAACTAAACCATTAAATTTTAGTCAGACAGATAAAATTTTTGACCATATCAAACAAATTTCTTTTTCAATAAACCTCTTAAACGTTGTCTTTGTTGCATACCTCTTATAGTGCATTCTTTTAAAATGGCAAAAAGGAACACACTCATTAGCAGACTTTTCACTTCTTGTGGCATAAAAAGCCAAAGGATATAAGCTAAAATTATGACAAATATCTGTTAACTAAATTTAATATCAATAAGTTACATAAAATGTCTTGGGAATTATTTTAAGCCTGTATATAATAAAACATAACTGTTGTTGAAAGAGAGTCTGTTTAAATATTCTAAGTTTCATTTAACTTTTACTATTTCTCATATTTTTCCCAATCTAATTTTAGCCCTTAAAAATTTTATTAAGTGGCTTTGGAAACCACAAAGTCTCTGCTCAATTGACCAATTCATTGATATGGATATAACCTTAAGTCTCTGGCTACTGCTGGAAACATTTTTCCAGGCCATTTCAGGTGTGTCTTATTGTGGTTTCTTTCTTTCTTTCTTTTTGGACTTCTTAGAGTTCCCCTATAATAGAGAGAGCTTGTTTACAGTTTTTTTCTGACTGGGATCCACCCAATTTCTGATAACTATAGCAAGGCAGTAATATTTCTAATTTTTTGTCTTAAAAGGATCTCTACCTAGTTGGAAAAGGTCTTTTAAAAGCTTCCCTGGAGCTACACAACCTTGGAGACTGGGAGCTGGGGGCTAAAGAGGCCTGATCTTGCCCACCTGCCTTTACTCTCTTGACTCATGGAAGACATTTATATATGTTTAAGTTGACCTAGGCATTTTGAAGGGCAAAAGGTAACTAATTTCTTTTCTTTTCTTTTTTTTTACTATTCTGGAACTGTTGCTTTTACTGTAAGGCAAAATTATTCTTTTTCCTTTAATAAAACACATTTCATATAATATTTAGCTTAGGTTACTTCCTATTCTGGGCCCCCAACCTCCTTGGAGACATTTCTCTCAGAACTAAAAAAAATCCTGGAACCACAAATATTCACGAATCTGCTGACAGGTTTTATACAGGTAAGGGTTAATGGGACGATGACACAAGAACACTGGGGCTTCACAGGGACAAGTACACACAAATAACGGTAAACAAATACAAAACGTGATCCTACCGAGGAGGCGAAAGTGATTTTGGCAGCTTCAACCTCTCAGACAACCCCCACCAGGTTATAGCAGTGATCTTGGCAGCCTCAACCTCCCGGACAATCCCCGAGGAATTTGCACGCTACACACTATGAACAGACAAAAATCCTGAAAGAAGTGATGGAAATAATCTCGGCAGCCTCAACCTCTCAGACAACCTTTTCGGGTGACAGAGGTGATCTTGGCAACCTCAACCTCCCAGACAATCCCAGGAGCATTCACACACCCTAGAACAAAGACTCTAGATTCACCAGGAGTCCCTGCTTGTGAGCCTACTCACAGGGTCCGTCATCTGAGGCACCTCCCGCCTCAGAAACCAAGAGCTCCGGTTCCGCTCCAGAACCCTCGGGGCTACCCTGTCTGCACTAGCCCTGAGCACAACAGGGAGAGGAGTCGCGGACTCACCTTGGGATCCCTCCTATGTAGGTCTTGCTTTCTTTCACCCACCTCTTTTTGCACGCTTAGGGATTGGCAGTGCTATGGCAGATCCAGGTCGGGCCAGTAGTCTCCCCGGAGGCAAATGAAACCTCTCGCAGCCGCTTGTCGGGAGAGCCATCGATCAGCCCCAGGCCCTGTCCCAGGGCTGCCACGTCTCAAGCGGCTGGAGCTCCCTGCACGGGCCACCAAATTTGATACCACAGTAACATGGATTGGAGTCGCCTGCCGCAATAGCCAATTCTGAGACGGGTGAAGTGAGCAGCAAGAGTTTTATTATATATCGATATATAGGAGACAGAGGGGAATAGATGCCTCCGAAAACTCGTCTCCTCCACTGGAGATTGGCCGAAGGCTTTTACAGGGATGGGATTATTGGTTTTAGAAGTTTGTGTTAGTTCCCTCTTGAGGTGGTCATGTCCCAAATGAGTTGATCTTTTCTTGGGGGTTATCTGGCAAAATCCTGGTTTTCTTGTCCCAAGATGGGTTCTTTGTTCGGTTTGTCATTCCTAGATCATTATCACTTGTTTTCCACCCTCCAAGGAGGAACATCAGTTAGTCTTAAACTTTTTATAGAGATTGGAACGGGAAGGAAAAACAAGATCATGAGACAATGCAGAGGCTGGCAATGGGGACTAATAACAGGGAGTGGGACCTATGCAGCCCCTTCCATGAATGTGCTTTGGAAAAGGCCTTTATGAAATTTTGAAACTACTTTTAACTTCTTTCTGAAGATGTCAGCTGAGTACCATAAATCTTCAGGGAAAAATAAAGTAATTCCCATAAATATAAAAAATTCCATAGCCATAGAAATTCATTAGAAATGACAGATAAAAAGTTTGAATAGAAATGCAGGAATCTAGAGGTAATTATAAATAAAAAAAAAATCTAGCAGGGCTTTTCTTTTCATTTCAAAACTTTATTTTTACAGAATGTAGACAACTTTCAGAAGTTCTTGGGGGAAGGAATGACAGGTAAATCCATTAAATCTATGCCTTCCAAAAGCTAGTCTGCAGACTACTGACATAAGCATCACCTTGGGATAAGATAGTCTCTAAAGAACAATTCAGATATATTCTGTAAAAGTCTTATCTTATGCTCAACTTCAGATCCTTCAGGGTTCACCTGTCTCTTATTCTAGCCACTGCTGCAGCAGCTAACCCTGTGAGCAATGACTGCCTTCATGCAGATGCAACTTGAGAGTGCTTCCCACCTCTTCCTTTTGCCCAAGTTGATACACCCTAGTGTGGTCAAATGCTAAAAATGAGCTGGCAAACTCAAATGCCAAAGTATATGAAATAATCTAATGTCATGATCTCTGGCGTTGTTTTTATCATCAAGGCCGTATTTTTCAACCACTAGTCCTTTTTTGTTTCCAACTTTCACACTCCAATCACCAGTAATTATCAATGCATTTTGATTGCATATTTGATCAATTTCAGACTGCAGAAGTTGGTAAAAATCTTCAGTTTCCTGGTCTTTGGAATTAGTGGTTGGGGCATAAATTTGAATAATAGTCATATTAACTGTCTTTCTTGTAGGTGTGTAGATGTTACCCTATCACTGACTGCACTGTACTTCAGGATAGATCTTGAAGTGTTCTTTTTGACAATGAATACAATACCATTCCTCTTCAATTTGTCGTTCCTGGCATAGTAGACCATATGATTGTCTGAATCAAAATGGCCAATACCAGTCCACTTCAGTTCACTATTGCCTAGGATATTGATCTTTATCCAGTCCATTTCATTTTTGATGACTTCAAATTTTTCTAAACTCATATGTTGTACATTCTGTGTTCTGATTACTAATGGATGTTTGTAGCTGTTTTCTTTTCATTTTGAGTCATATCACCTCAGGAAATGAAGGTCCTGAAAGCTTTACTTTTTCTACATCATTAAGGTTAACTCTACTTCGAGGAGGCAGTTCTTCCCCAGTTGTCTTTTGAGTGCCTTCCAACCTGAGGGGCTCATCTTCCGGCACTGTACCAGACAGTGTTCTGCTGCTATTCATAAGGTTTCCACTGGCCAGTTATTTTAGAAGTGGACTGCCAGGTCCCTCTTACTAGTTTGTCTTAGTCTGAAAGCTCCATTGAAACCTGTCCACTATAGGTGACCCTGCTGGTATTTGAAATACTGGTGGCATAGCTTCCAGCATCATAGCCACACTCAAGCCACCACAGTATGACAAACTGACAGACGTGGGGATTTTTAAGGTAATTCAACTCTATTACAGAAAAGCTTGAAAACTGAAAAAAAAAAAAAAAAAAACTTCCTACATTCTTACCATTACAGTCATGGTTATAATTTTAGCATATTTCTTTCCAGTCTTTATTTGTATGAATATTTTTTATAGTTATAATAAAAAAATGCATACAATTATATTTTTCCTTTTTCATTTAGCCTTAGATAATTATGATACTGTTGTAAATATTATCATTTTGCACCAGTATCACAACAGTAATTATTTTTACTGCATTAAATTTCATCATTTGGCTCTATCATATTTTTAATTGTTCACCTATTTTTGATTGGTAGATTTCCCCTCATATTTTAGCAAATAGAATACTTTTATAATGCATAACTTTATGCACATTCCTTTTTGGTTATTGTTGTTGGTTTGAATTTTTAAAGTAGTATATTAACATGTCAAGAATTTCAGTAAACGACCTTATTTTTCTTTCATCTCTGTTGTTGAACCTAGCAAGCCCAGTCATTGTAGGAAGAAGAGGCATATATTAATTTACCAATTATTATTCCACCCAAGATTTTATTTACTCATGAATAAGTAAAATAAAGCCATATAAAACCCGAGTGAGGTGGTAATTTTGCTTATATCTGGAGACTGGCCACAGAATAGCAGCTTTACTGGACATTGTAGAAATTTATGGTGGAAATTGGAAGTTCCTTGAAACCACTCCTGAAGCCAACTTTTCAGGCAAAGATTAGACAGGGCTATAAGACAAACAACAACACATGTGAGGAACTTATTTCTTAGTTCAGTCAAAAATACAAGACCAAATGGGCAACTCCTACCCAAAAACGAGAAGGCAAGAAGGGACAGGAACTGGAAGAATGGACACAGGTAGCCCAGGATGGAAAGGGGGAGAGTGCTGTCACATTGTAGGGGTTGCAACCAATGTCACGAAACGATATGTATATAAATTTTTGTATGAGAGACTAACTTGAGCTGTAAACTTTCACCTAAAGCACAATTAAAAAAAAAAAGAAATAGAAGGTTCTTTATCTATAGCCCTGAGAATAGACCTCCAGGGGTCTAAGAACACACTGAAATGGAATGTAGCATATTTGATGTGTGTAAGTATGTGCATTCTTGGAAGGTGAGTATCATCGGATATTCAAAGGAATCCAGTAACTAGTGGTATAAACAATGTTTGCTAGTTGAATGGAATGCTATTTTTGTGAGTTTATTGTTTGTTTGTTGTTGTTTCTTCCTCCTCTCCCTTTCCCCTTCTCTCTTTCTGTTTTGTTCATTATGTTCAGTAATAGAACTCAGAAAAATAATTTTTTGGTGAGCAGTGATTTGTCACATGAAGTTGTATAATTACGCTAACAAAAATTTAAAAAACGAACAACAACATGTATGTGAAGTTGTTTGTTGGAAATACTGCTTTAGTCTGTATTGATTTTGGAATTTTTCCATTAAAATCAGTAATTTAATGCTACTTTTCTTTGTTAAAATATTTTTTTAAAAGTATGATCAGGAAGCAGATCATTACATAAATGTCTGCTAATACAAGTTATTGTGTTTTGACAAGTCCATAATGAATCAAATGTGGAAATCATTCATAAAATACCAAGTTATCATTTTACTGTTATTTGGAAAGGTGTTGTAGATTTACTAACTTAATCAAAACTTGAGGCCTTCTAAGTTTTTGTGTGGTTAAGAGCTCGGCTCCTAACCAAAAGGTCAGCAGTTTGAATCCACCAGCCACTCCTTGGAAACCCTATGGGGCAGTTCTACTCTGTCCTGTAGGGTCGCTCTGAGTTGGAATCTGGAGGGCAATGAGTTTGCTTGGTTTTTTTTAAAGCAAAGAGATATTTTGTGCAAATAACCTTAAATCAAATTATTTTTAAATGTTAAAAATCTCTCCTTTAAAAGATAAATTTTAGTCATTATTGATTATCAAATGACAGGAACAACTTCTCTTTCTAGAGTAACAGGTATTCTAATGTGCACTGACCACCTTGTTTTTGACAAAGGATTAATCAGCATTTTATTTTTTCCTTAGGAATGGGCTGTTTTTGGGGGGCTGAAAGGAAGTTCTGGATCCTGAAAGGAGTATATTCTACTCAAGTTGGTTTTGCAGGAGGCTATACTTCCAATCCAACTTATCAAGAAGTCTGTTCAGGTAGGAAAAATTTGCTTTGTATGATTACTAGGAGGAACAAGTGAGGGCTTTTCCCTGCTGGTGGGTGATGGGGTCGTGAAAATAGAAATGTAATTTTTATGTTTCCTCAGTCTTTTTCCCATTTCTATAAGTATACTTGTTGGTCTCTCACTTCATATTTTAGAAAATAATAAACTTCCCATAGAATGTGCCATTCAGCTTTTGCTATAGACAACCCTTCAAAAACTTAGTGACTTAAAATAATCATTTATTAGCTTATATTTCTATGGGCCAGCAATTTAGGCTGGGCTCAACTTGGCAGTTCTTTTGGTCTCGCTTGGGCTCACTCATGTGTTACAGTCAACTGGTGAGTTGCCTGGGGGCTGGTCGGTATAGGATGGCTTCACCCATATGTCTGGCAATTGGTATTGGCTGTTGATTGGTGCTGGCTGTTGTCTGGGGTCACGTGGATGATTGGGCCTTCTGTGTTCAGCAGGCTGGCCTGGGCTAATTCACACTGTGGTGATTGCAGAGATGCCAGGAGTACCCAGATAGGACAAGTCCCATGCTGCTAGCAACTTCCAAGTCTGTGTTATATTTACTATTGTTTCATTAGACAAAGCAAGTTGTATGGTTTTGCCCAGAGCCATTGTGGGAGGGCCTCCCCAAAGGCATGGATACAGGGAAGTGTGAAGGAATTGGGAACCCTTATTTCAACAATCAAAAGGAGCCCTGGTTGCGCAGTGGTTAAGCACTTGGCTGCTAACTGAAAGGTTGGTGGTTTAAACCCACTTGCTGTCCCACATGAGAAAGATGTGGCAGTCTGCTTCTGTAAAGATTTACAACTTTAGAAACCCTATGGGACAGTTCTACTCTGTCCTATTGGGTTGTATGAGTCAGAATCGACTCAATGACAGTTTTTTTTAATGGGATTTCAGCAGCCTACCACATGGGACACACATGTCATATACCAGACATGTTTTTTGGAGGCGAAAACATTAAAAGTCATGATATAATATAGGGCTTGGCAAACTATGGCCTGCCAGTCAAATCCAGCCTGCTGCCTGTTTTAGTAAATAAAGTTTTATTGAAACACAGCCACGTTCATTTGTTTGTGTATTGTCTGTGGCTACTTTCATGCTACAATGGCAGAGTTGAGTGGTTGTGACAGAGACTGTATGGTCTGTAAGCCTTAAATATATACTGTCTGGCCCTTTACAGAAAAAGTTGATTACCTCTGCTTTAGGCTACCGGGAATATGCAGATTATTTCATGGCAAATTCTAGCTCAAATACCAGATTACCTCTCTGGATTTGTTTCTTTATTTCTGGCCCTCAAGGATTTCCTTTACTTTCCTGCCAGCTCAGGTAGCATTTAAAAAAAAAATAATATTTTTGAACATTTCTAATGGTGAACAGAAAATATATATTTTATTCACCATCTTAAGATTTACTAACCCCATCAAAGTTAAGAGTTCTTAATAGGGAGGGTTGATCTAGATATATAATCCACCATATTGACATAAATGAGATTTAAAAGTTATGAAGACAAATTTTATTTTTTGGAAAATAAAGGTGTGAATTAGTATATTTTGTGGATGACCCTTTCAGCTTTCTGAGGCACTGTGATTGAAGGTAGGGGAGGAGTTGGAACATGGGAATTTGTTGAATAAGAAGCATGTTGATTTGATTGCTACAATATGAATTGTAATTTTGAAATAAAATTTGAGCTGTGCAACAGTGGAAATATCATAAAAATATGTATGCTCTAGTTTTTGTTGCCTCTAAAGAAGAATTGAAATATTCTAATTTGTGTTGAGAATGTGGAGTATCGAGCAAATATCTTAATGTTTAACCCCTCCCCCCCTTTTTTCTTTTATTGCTTCTGTTTCAAAATTAAGCCAATGTTTATGCAGAGCTATAAATAGAGGGGTTCAGATGAACTCTAAAGATTGCCCAGGTGTTTCCTCTCAAGTCTCAGGAATGGAAATGAATTGATACCTTCCTGGAATTTCAGACATGACTTAATAACCTAAGAGAAAAAGGTTGCTAAGAAAATTTCCAAATGTCTACTGCTTACACTATTATTCTCTAGTAAAATATTAATAATCAGTTAGAATATTGTGATTACTTGTTTGCTCAGACTCTTTTCAATTCAACTCTTCTCCTTTACAGTGTTGTTACTGTTGGTTGTGTACCCTTGAGTTGATTCTGAGTCATAGTGACCCTATGAGAGAATTGCCCCTTAGGATTTTCTAGGCTGTAATCTTTACAGAAGCAGATTGACAGGTCTTTTCTCCTTCTGAGCAACTGGTGGGTTCAAACTGTAAACCTTTTGGTTAGCAGCTGAGTGCTTAACCATTGCACCACCAGGGCTCCTTTCCTTAACAGTAACAACATATTTGCCATTTATTGAAATCCTACCATGTGCCAGAGACTCTAATAAGCAGTTTTTGAGTCTTTGAATTTTTCCATTTGATTTAACAATCCTCATGAGTTATCCTACTCTGTATTTTACAGAGTGAGTATTGAGGCTCAGAGAGGATAAATAACTTACTCAAGGTCACAGAGCAGGGATTCTAACCTTATTTTCTCTCAGCACAAAGTTTATGCCCTTGACTATGATGCTAAGTCACCCAACTGTCATTATGTTCCAGCTCTTTTCCACCCATCTATTCTCACTTCTGTCCAGGTCACAAATTCTCTTTCATATCTATCCTCTACTATACTTTTGGATATATTGGTGTGCTTCTTAATGATTACTGTAAGGAAAATACTAAGCAATTTTTTTTTCTTTGTCTTACTGATGTTTAGAAGAAAAAGGACAAGACCCTTTTAAAAAACAGTTCTTGCTAATAGCTGGTGTGTTAGAGACCTACAGCAATGGTGAAGTACAGAACCACAGAGGCTGGTAAAGAACCCACTATTTGATATGAACACTACTGCCAAGGTAGAGGTTGCATTGGGAAGCATAGTTGTCATGGAAACCTGTTCCTGATTGGACAAAGATAGTTATGGGGTCTTACCCAGACAGAGACAGGGAAGATTTCTTTCCCCAGGCTTTTTTTCGTTCTAATCATGAAAGGGAAAAACAAAAAGGCAGAGAGAAGCTGTGATAGAAAGGTCCCTCTGGCACATAAGTTAAAGAGACTTCAGATCCCTGGGAATAGCAGGAAAGGAGAAAAAATAAGGCCCCTAGCTGGAGTAATTATGGTAACGAACTAATTAAAGATTCTTGACGAAGGTGGGGCTGGGGGAGAGGGAAAGCTGGTTATACTGCTTGGTCTCCCCTCTGAAGCCTCTGGTACTCAAAGCCTTGCCAAACACGTCAGCCCTGGAGGGGTCTCACTTGAAAGAAAGAAAAACCAAGGCTCTGCTAAGATGGGTAATAACTGCTGAGGTTTAGTGTGAGAGAAATATCAGTCTGTACTCTAGTACTTGCATTAATTTCAAAATTGCTTCTCTTGTGTTTGTAATTAAGTTTGTAAAACTTTGGTCACAACCTGTGAGTGTTGTTTGCCAAGAAAGGAAGCGTAAGGACCTGGACTGTGTGCCCCTGTTCCTTCTCTCACAGAGCAGTACCCTTGAGCCTAAGGCACCATCTGGTTTCTTGTGGGCAGGGGCCAGAATTACAAAGGAGGTACTCTGGAGGGGTAATCAAAATACACATAGCCAGCCTTACCACCTCCCTGCCCCCAACCTATTGTTGTTAGGAGCCTTTGAGTTGATTTTTGACTCGTAAGGACTCCATGTGACAGTAGAACTGCCCCATAGCATTTTCTAGGCTGTAATCTTTACGGGAACAGATCGCCAGGTTTTTCTCCTACGTAGCCTCTGAGTAGGTTCGAACCACCAACCTTTTAGTTAGCAGCTGAGTGCTTAACCATTTCACCACCAGGGCTCCTTCCCAACCTATTACCTGATGGTAAATGTCAGAGTTTCCACATACATGATGATCACAAACCAAAGAACCAAGGCTAATGTTTGTCATGCCTGCTCTGCATGGGTATACACTGTCTCATCACGTGATGAGTGAGTGAGTGGGTGTAAGTGTGCATGTAAAAGCAAGTGTGTGTTCAGAGAGACTGCATATTAATGTCAGTATGGGTATTTTTGTGTAGATACTTATGGACCAGTGATTCTTAAGCCTTAACTGGAGTTGTGATCAGGCATGTAGAACAACAGATCTACAGTGTCTAATAATAGCCATGAGAAGAGGTGACCCCAGTACTAATAACACATGATTAGAGCTGACTATGGCATGTAAGCAGAACACCCACTACCGGGCTCACTAATGGGTCTGTTACACTGCTGGGTGACTGCCTGTAGTGAGATTTGAGCCTAATGTATGTAGAAGATACAAGGGGGCAACAATTCCATAAGAATCTGGAATGCCCATTAGGAATCAAAGTATAAAATAAACCTGTAATGAGTCAGAGCAGTGATAGGCAGTCACTTAGAGAATACAGCTTGCAGGTCTGTAGGACTTTAGAGTAACCTGATGGAATGCATTGACACAGATAAAAGAAAAAATAGGACCTCAACAGGGAGCCATGACAGCCTAGAAAAGGGAGAGTCCTGCTGGTACCCTACTGTGGGCTCTGTACGTTCTGCTTTGCTAGGCAGACTCATGGAGCCTAGCACCTTTAAACTTTTATCTTGTATAACTAACTTCTCTTTTTCTGATCCACACTCTGTAGAAACTTCTAATCTTTTGTCTTCCTGTGGAGATTATTTAAGAAAGAAAATGAAACGAGACCAGGTCAGTCAGCCAGACAGTTCTGATTCTCATTTCAAAATCAATAAAATGCCATTCTGAGATGAATATCTCAGTCTATTATGAGTTCAGTCTGCATAGGTTATTCTTTCCAAATTGAATTAACTTTGAGCTGAATTAAATGATAAAAATGGAATTTTTTTGGCCTTGCAAAGCTGAAAGCCAGAAACTAGACCATCACGGTTTCCCGAAGGCTATGATGACTCCTTGATTTCCCTGGAGACTCTCTGTCCCTTACATATGTTCATAATTTTATTTGAATATGAGTAGGGATTGACTCGATGACAATGAGTTTTTTGGTTTTGGTTATAAAAGTGGCCATCCTCCTGTAACAGGCTTAAGTAAACTTCTCTTCCTAGGATTCGTTAATTAACATTGAATCCATAGCTCACAGACTGAGAAACTTGCATCTGCCAGATGTTTCAGGTTGAATTCTTACTCAATCTGAGAGCCACCCACCACGAGCTTCCTGCACCAGAACCAGGAACTGTCTTAGCTTGGATGCAGGATAGCATCTCGTACAGCCAGCAGACCTTTATTTGACCACTGTCTCTGTTGGGTTTCTGATCTGTGTCTAAGGAACATACTGAGAAGTAATTTAAGTCTTAGTGGCCACCATTCTGTTCCTAAACTGATTTCCAAGGATTCATTCATGCATTTGGTGTTCCTTAAAATCTCAGTGTATACTTGGCACTAGAGAACCCACAGGAATCTGGAATGGAATAGTTGTGAGGAGACCAAATTTCAGGTGGACTTTTTTGAATAAATTATATACACCATTTATTGGGAATGTACCACATATAAGACATTGTACTGAGTACTAGGGGAAAGTTGTTTATGATATGAAGTTGAATAATACTATTAATAGTCCCCATCTTGCAGAGTTCTATTCTCTATAGTCAAATGAAAGCTTGATCTTTCATATTTGTTTTAAAGAGTTGGGCCGACCCTGGCTTCCTCTTTATACACCCACACACATACACATAAACACACACACACACACACACACACACACACACACTCTCTCTCTCTCTCTCTCTCTCTTCCCCCACCCCAAACAGTTGTTATGCAAACCAACTGATTAACTGGCATACAGTTGCTTTACTACATTGATTTAGAAGTAATTGAGCTATTCAGATTCCTGAATACCCTGATAGAGAATTATTCTTATGTTTTATAATAATGACTGTAGCGATGAAAATATGAAAAGACATTGTTCAATGGATAAGCATTCTGGGTTAATTTCAGTGCATTAGCCTAATACACAAATACCCCAATTCTGGCAAGAAAACCCAGGGTATTGATTCACTGGGTAGTATCTTTTCACATTTTGCTTACAGATGTTCAGACCAATTCCATGTTTATTAGTCTATTCAAAAGCTTTTAGAAATCTGCACAGCCAAGTGGCACCAAAACCTGAAGTATGAAAAGAACTGCACACATTTTTCTCATAAGTGAGATTTACACAATCACCACAGAAAGTCTGAGGCCCAGACACTTTCCTTATCAATAGAATACTCTGATGGATTTTCAGGCAAAATGTTAGACAGAGGCCCCTGAGCATGGGAGGAGTAGAGAGTGGGAGTCTTCATGTCACCTTCTAGTGGTGTCGATGCCCAAGCCATTTCACTCTCTGAGCCTCCGTTGCCTCACGTGTAGGAAACCCTTCGGGACAGTTCTACTCTGTCACATGGGTTACCATGAGTTGGAATTGACTTAAGGGCACCTTACCAAAACAACAACAACCAAAAATGGGAGTAACGTCTGCTTTATGAAGCCAAAAGAGTTGTGGCAAGGTTTTATTTGAAAATAAAATTATTTCAAATTGTAAGTATTCCAGAAAATCCAGGACATATGCTTCCTATCACTCTAGCTCTTGGGCACATTAAAGGTGAAAGTGATGGGTCGTGGAGCATTGCTTGGCAAGAGCTTGAGGTCAGCCCACAATATGTGTACCTGCCACTGTCTTTCTGTTCTGTGTTATTAATAGGTCATATACACTCCCTTCCCCAAATCCATGTAGTTATTTGTTTGATGCTTAAGAGCTCTAACTAAGCATTGAAGATACTTTTTTAGTTTGGCTTAATTTCTGAAGGGTTTGGGTGGATGTACAGATCTATGCATCTTACATGAGATTAATGATCTCATTATTCTTTAAGGTGGTGATGAGTTTTGTTATTAGCAGATTTTATCCAGCAACGTAAAAATCTTTCTAAATTCATTTTGCAGACTGCATTAAATCCCTTTTCAGTGCATAGTCAGTCTTATTGTACTCATTTCAATGTCAGTCAAGGTAAATTACTAAATTATTGACATATCCCTGGAAATGCAAGAATCCTGGCCTTCAGCCTTGCTATGAGCAATTTAATTGCTTTTTGTTCCTCTTATTTTAGACATAAACTTAAACACGTAGCAGGCATGATGGAAATGCTTATCTCTTTCAAGCCAACAGGGAGAAAGCAAACTTCAAGGGCAGGGACACTGTAAATCTCAATTATAACCCCTAGGACCAAATACAAGTTCCCCACCCAACTCTGTCTTCTCCACTGCCCATCCACATGGCTATTCAAGACATATTAGTTGAATGGACACCTGAATGGACAAAAAATAGGTAATGGTAAAACTGATGGGTTTGTTTTTATTAAACTTCTATCAACAGAAAAAACAAGCTTGGCTTTTTGACAAGGGGCACTTCTCTGAAGAGCTGACATCAGGAGTCATGGTGCGTAGGTCAATGGGAGATCATGACATTTTAGATCTGGAAGGGACCTGGAAGGGACCTATTAGTGAACAATTTAAAAATAAAAAAATCCAGCCTAACTGAAATGATAACCATGATATAGTTGACAAAAATATTGATCTCTTAAAATCTTACCATTTCAAACATTGGATCATGGATTCAAAGTGGAGGTGACTTTTGACTTTCAAACTGAGCGACCGTGGGATCCTAGGGCTCTAGGAAGGTGCTTCACAGGTCCTCAAAATAATGAAGTGTTTTACCTAAATTTGCAAATTTAAGTTGCTTGGAGAACCCATTCACAGCTTTTTGCTGTATTATATATTGTTTCTAATATTTTATTTTAAAAAGTTCTTTAAAATGTTTGAAAACCACTGAGATGACTTTATCAGATAAGGAAACTGAGGCTGAGAGAGATTAAGTGATTTCAGAAATAGATTCAAGTAGAAGAGTCACTATAAATCAGAATGGACTCAACGGCAACGGGTTTGGTGGTTTTTTTAGAAGAGTTGAAAATTTATTTGTCTCCCCAGATTATGGTGTTGCTAGAATCCTGAAAGGAAGTTAAGGCCTTGTTTCCATTATACTCTTTTAAGTGAGGATGAAGATCATGAATTCAAAGTGGAGGTGGCTTTTGAGTTTGAAGTGTAAGATTTTAAGAGATAGATATTTTTGTCTACTATTCCATGGTTATTCCAGTCAGGCTGGGTTATTTTTTTTTTTAATTGTTTACTAATAGGCAGTTCTTGTGTTGGCTAGATGCTTTAAGTGCTGTCTGCTACGGCCAGGAGCAGAGCTGAGGGTGTGACAATAAAGAGAACCTGGAGGAGCTTCTCTTGTTAACACATGCTTTAGTATTTTATGTTTCCCTGGGATGTAGGAATGAGAACGGAAATTATTAAACAAGAGAGTGGTTTCCTTGCTTCCTCCCCTCACTCTCTTTCAAAGCTCCTGCAGATCTGGTTCCCCACCCGAGCTGTGGGTCCCCAGGGCCTGCAGAGTTAGGGCAAACAGTCTACAAACTGACTTGTCACCAAGCATGGCCCACAGATCATAGACATAATAACGTAGGTCACATTTACTTCTGTTATCAATATATAAGGGAAATAACATTGTGAGAAGTAAAACATTCACTGAAAAGTGTTACTGAATTCAGAGCAGCTTTTTGTCATCACATATGTCCTTCATTCATGGATTCTAAAATTAGAGCAGCTATGACAGGGGCTCTTATGCAGCCTGTTGACAAAATAATGTGGTCTTGTAAAAATGGTGTGATGCATCGTCGTCAAACCTCCTCATCTGACTTCGCAAGGGGAGGAGAAAATCAAGATGAACATCAGCTCAAGGCTGATTTCTATAAGTTGAAGGTCAGACATACCTCTTCTCTCCTCCCTTTTCACCAATTCTGACACCAGCACTCCTACTTCTCTGCTGGGTTTGATAATTCATTGCAACAGCTACAGAAAACTCACAGACCATACTCACCAGTATGGGCTTTATTAGGAAAGTAACAGGTTACAATTCGGTATCAGGAATGACTCAGGATACAGTTCTTTGATTGGGACAGCTTTCCTCAGCCATACCCACAGGCAGGCCTCTCTCAGCCTCACCTATTCCCTACTCACACAAGTGTTACAAAGCTCTTTAGCCCCACCAATAAGGGCCAGGAGGCACCCCACTCCACCAGCAAACCTCCTGCCTGAAGGCACTCAGCTATCTTGCTCCATGGGCTGGGAAGCCCACCGTACCATCTCCTGTCAGTCTCCTGGTTTTGCTGCTGTTGGTTCTCTGCCACACTTGCTGCTGCTGCCACTTCTCACTGTCTTGTGCCGTCTTGTGTTACAGCTCTGTATCTCCTCAGTCTAGGAGGTTCTCAGTGTAGCAACCCTGGGTCCGTAGGACGCACCCTGCTCCTGGCTCTTCTTTTTTGGTGATAGTGAGGTCCCCTCTTTCCACCTCTGGGATGGCTCATTTTAAGCCTAAAGCGATGGCAAAACTGACCAATCCCCATGTTAGGGTTTCATAGACCTTATTTGCATGGTTCTACCACACAAGGGTGCCATGCACCTTATTTGTATTATTAGCAAGCTGTCCAATCCCCTTGGTGAGCCACAAGCACCTTATTTGCATAGTCCCACCCAATCATTTGGTAGGAGTTACAAGACCATGGCAAGAAAGGCCAAATAAAAGTGATCCATTACACCACAGGTCTCATGCTCAACTATGCATGGAGCTACTATGCTAAAGAGTAGTTGAGAGTTCCAGAAGTTGAAATGAAATAGACACTGGCACACTTTGCTAGAGATATTTTGAGTTGGTGAAAATATTTAAATTCATCATTAGACATTACAGAGGATGAGAATTTTCTATATCTTCAAAGAACTGGAGGCTGGCAAGCACCAAAACAAGGCACCACAGGACAGCTGTCTTCAGATTATAAAAGGAGCTGTTTAGTGCCTTGCTTTCTTTGTCAGGTCTTTCAGCCACATGCTCCAGTTGTGTTAGTGTTTGTTCTTTGACATTTAAGGGGCTGAATACATTATGACAGCTTGTTCAATCCACCTCTCACCTCGAACAGCTTAAATCACTGCTGAGAACAGGTGTGGTGGTCAAAGGTCAAAAAACTGACATACTTTAATTAGTTAAATGTGTCAATATTTCAGCATATCTGATAATCAGATTCTAATAAAACCTAAGCCAAACCCATTGCCACTGAGTCAATTCCAACTCATAGTGACCCTACAGAACAGAGTAGAATGGCTCCATAGGGTTTCCAAGGCTGAAATCCTTGCAAAAGTAGACTGCTACATCGTTCTCCCATGGAGCGGCTGGTGGATTCGAACCGCTGAGCTTTTAGTTAGCAGCTGAACACTTTAACCACCACGCCACTAGGGATCCTTAAAATTCTAATAGGTCATTTAAATAGGAAATAAATTATATGGAAAGAAACAAAAACATCTCTTATAGCTATGCAACACTAGAATTAGCTTATCTTTTCGTTTTTTCAGGATTATATTCTCAAAGATTTAGAAGGGAGATTAAGAGGAGTTTGCTATAGCAAGTTCTTAAAACATAATTGCAAAAGCAATTGATTAATGTGCCTACACTGATATTTTGAAATCACACATAATAGAACCATAATGTAACATGAGAAAATAACCTTATAGGGGGTTGAGCTTCTCTAGGAATTTTATGTGATATGCTGGGTCTTAATTACTTCATAATGAATGACAATTTTTAGAGCCTTAGAATAAGGTTTCTTTTTTTTTCTAAGTTATATTAAAAATAAATATCTGGGTCAATCACTGCCCCGTCTGCCAAGTTAAAACTACAGCAAGAGGGACTTATACAAAAGCATAGTCACCCATCATGTGAGTGAGTTGACCTAGATATGAACTGAGCGGCTTCAGAAGAGGCCTCTGCTGTTCGCCAGTGTGTGTCCTGCACCTCAGATTTGCCCGAACCTTATCAGCATGTGAATCATTTACAAACCACCGAGTTCCCTCAGCTGTGTGATAAACTTTGCTTAATAAATCCTGGCCCCTGATGCATGGAATTATGTGATCTATTAGGAAATGCCAGGGGACAAAACTGCTTTCAGCGTCTTCAGTCTTTGAAAATGGGAGCTAGTGTCAGTGTCTCTTCTGCAGAAGGATTCTGATTAGGAAGACTGCTTATCCACAACGTGTTTTGAACCATTTATTTGCAGTTGTCTCCTTTTTTTTTTTTTGTCATTTCTTCTACCCTGTCCTCCTCCCTTCCCTCTTTTTTTCCTTCTTTCTTCTAGTTAAGGATAAGTTGTTTTTTTCCACTCCTATACTATTATTGGAGCCATGGTTGCTAACCAAAAGGATTCAGCAGTTCAAATCCACCAGCTGTTCCTTGGAAACCCTATTGGGCAGTTCTACTCTGTCCTGTAGGGTTGCCATGAGTTGAATTCGACTCAACGGCAATGGGTTTGGTTTTCTGGTTTATACTATTATTATTATTATAGTCAGTCCTAAAGAATCACAAAAACTGATGACTTAGTATTTAATGCACACTTATAGGTTTAGGAGAGCAGTTTATAGCATAATATTCTCAATAGATGTTATAATAGTAGCTTATATTAATAGCTAGTTTTTGATCTATAAACCATTTTCACATACTCTATGTTCTCCACTGATCTTTGTAACAAACCTATGAGATAGATACAGCAACATTATTGCTCCTACTTATATATGTACAAACAGCTCAGAAACATTTAGTGAGCTGCTTAGTGTGTCACCCAGCTAATTATAGGTACCGACAAGCTCTTCTGGTGGTATTTCTTTTGGAAAGAAAACAAGATTTTTGTTTTAGACTGTCTCCTTCTGAGCCTTTTCTTCATTTGTTTCCAATAAATGCATTTTCATTTACCTTTCTTGAGCATTTTAGGATACTTAAAAAATACTAAATAAAGCTGTTAAACTCTTCTAGGAATAAACCAGAATTTTGGAAATGATTTATAAGAAATGTCTAGTAGTCTATTGGCCTGGAAGCATTTAGATGAACCTTGTCTATAGAAACATGAGTTTCTTTTTCTTTAGTTGAATGGACCTTAGAGATCATCTATTCCAGTGATTTTTGAAACTTTTATTAAGCAAAAGAATCTTTTCTTCAGACAAAAAATTTTCACAGAAGTCTAATGTTAAAATGTAGTATCAGAGATGCTCTGATTGGAAGAGGGGGCTTCCCTCTTACACTCTTTATTCTTGCCCCTTAGAACCCACAAGCAGCTCAGTTTGTAAAACAGTTGAGGACCAGAGACAACTTCCCTCTGGGCTGAAACACCTCGTAAAAAGGAGATCTTCCAGGTCTCATTAGACACTAATACTTGCTGTTAGGCTGTCCATTGAAAGCTTATACGAATCCACAGGAATGTCAGGGATGCCATCCAAAAAGAAAATTCGGAAGACATGAGAAGGAGGCCCTTTCCTTCTCTGCCTTGATGTACCCAAGCATGGAGCCCTAACCATAGACCTTTTTGCACAAGTTCCAGGTCACACAGCAGAGCTGCCTGAGCATCCAGTTTCTCCCAATTACTTGCACTCCTGAAATTTTCAATTTCAGCTGTAGCTATCGGAATGTATTTGAAAGCTCTCTCCCTCCCCCAGCTACTGTAACACTTATACCCTTGTCAGCAGGTCAGCAGACCTGCTTTGCTCTGAAAGAGTGGGTTGACAAAAAGTCAAAGGTGCCTGAACTTGTATATCTTTGTGCATAAGGAAAAAAAAATCTGTCGCCTTGTTTAAGGCTTGTTCTGTTGTGTTTGATAGTTTGAAAATGCTCCCGGGAAAATCATCTGTCTACTTTTAAGAGTCAGGCTGTAAAATGGTAAAGCAACATACTGGGGGTTGAGGGAGGACCGTGGGAGGAAGCTGGTGTTTGACCACACAGCAGAGAGAGAACATGCAGGAACTCTGGGGTGGGGACATATTGGAGGCCTGGGTTGAAGTGAAGTTCTGCCAGAGAGGACTCGTGTTAGCTAGTGCCAGGCACTTGGGGGCTTTATCTACCCAGAAACACTTTATATTAAATTCTCCACAACTTTTTTAGTGGACTGATAGGTAACAAGAAGTGTGACAGTACACCTGTGTGCAGGGTGGCTAGTGGTTGTAAGTTCTCAGGTGAAGATATCTTTTCTCTCTCCACAGAGTATCAAGATAGGGATAAGCAAGTTTCCATGCTGCCCTTTCAGTGACGCAGGTGTATTTCTCTATTCACCCTTACATCAAGGTGGTGGTAGCTCCTTGGGGTTCCAGCTTTGTAGGGAGTGTTTCCTATTAGATTCCTTACTTTGGGAGGACCCTAGGCTTCATTTCCTATTCTCTTTCCCCCACCCCATGTGGCTTCCAAAGTTGGTAGAAATCCCCATAGTTCTAGAACTTGCTTGCTTTGTACGATTCTTATTTTCACTTTCTGCACATTTCTTTCTTTCATGCTAGCTCAGTGAAGAATTTAAAAGGGATTAAAAATACATTTTACCCAACATTTTAGTTGTATCAGACAGGGAGATTGCTTAAGGTATTGATCTACCATATTCTCCGCCAGGGACATTATGAGGAGCCATTAGTGCTCACAGACAACTAAGGGGTTGTTAATAGAATGCTATTTCCCTTAGGCATGACTAGGAACAGGCCTGAACAGGTGGAACCAAGTGACTTGGAAAGGTCCTTGGGCAGCCTGGAAGTCAGAAGCTGACAGTCTTTCTATAGCTCCAAGCACAACATTATAATTAAACATGGGATATGCTTACACTAGTATAGTTTTATCTCAGAGACCTTGGGTGTCAATCCGTTAGGCAGCTTAGTATTCCACCAGACCCATGTGTTCTGTTCTGTGTGCTTCCATAAGCATTTTCATTTATTTTAACATACTCTGCCTCGATGACCTACCATTTGAGTATAGATGCTAACTAAATATAAATTTATCTTAATATTTGGACCTATTTCTCAGGGATTTGATGAGAGAGAGATTCCCATTTAGAAGGGGACTTGGATTGGTCCAAAAATTAATTCTTTTACTTAAGACATAATTTTCTTTTTTATTTATTTATTTATTTTATTGTGTTTTAGATGAAGGTTTACAGAGCAATTTAGTTTCTCATTAAACAATTAATACACATATTTTGTGACATTGGTTGTCAACTCCGTGATGTGTCAACACTCTCCCCTTCTCGACCTTAGGTTCCCCATTTACTTTCGTCCAACTTTCCTGCCCCCTCTTGCTTTCTCGTTCTTGCCCCTGGACTGGTGTGCCCATTTAGTCTCGCATGCATGGTTGAGCTACTTGTATTATTGTTTGTTTTATGGGCCTGTCTAATCTTTGGCTGAAGCGTGAACCACAGGAGTGACTTCAGTACTGAGTTAAAAGGGTGTCCGGAGGCCATACTCTCGGGGTTTCTCCAGTCTCTGTCAGACCAGTAAGTCTGGTCTTTTTTTTTTGTCAGTTTGAATTTTGCTCTACATTTATCTCCAGTTCTGTCCGGGACCCTCTTTTGTGATCCCTGTCAGAGCAGTCAGTGGTGGTAGCCAGGCACCATCTATTTGTACTGGACTCAGTCTGGTGGAGGCTGCGGGAGTTGTGGTCCGTTAGTCCTTTGGACTAATCTTTCCCTTGCATCTTTAGTTTTCCTCATTTGCCCTTGCTCCAGATGGGGTGAGACCAGTGGAGTATCTCAGATGGCCACTCAAGCTTTTAAGATCCCAGACACTACTCACCAAAGTAGGATGTAGAACGTTTTCTTTATAAAGTATGTCATGCCAATTGAGCTAAGTGTCCCCTGAGACCACGATCCCCAGCCCTCAGCCGAATAATTCAGTCCCTCAGGGAGTTTGGATGTGTTTAGGAAGCTTCTGTGACTTTGTCATGGTCAAGTTTTGCTGACTTTCCCAGTATTGTGTACTGTCTTACCCTTCACCAAACTTACCACTTATCTATTGTCTATTTAGTGTTTTTGTCTCCCTACCCCTCCCCTTCCTCGTAACTATCAAAGATTGTTTCTTTCTGTGTGTAAACCTTTTTATGACTTTTTATAATAGTGGTGTCATACAGTATTTGTCCTGTTGTGATTGACTAGTTTCAGTCAGCATAATACGCTCCAGATTCATCCGGGTTGTGAGATGTTTCGCAGATTCATTATTGTTCTTTATTGGTGCATAGTATTCCATTGTGTGTATGTACCACAGTTTCTTTATCCATTCATCTGTTGATGGGCACTTAAGTTGTTTCCATCTCTTTGCTTTTGTTAACAATGCTGCACTGAACATGGGTGTGCATATGTCTATTTGTGTGATGGCTCTTATTTCTTTAGGATATATTCCTAAGAGTGGGATTGCTGCATTCGTCTAGTATTTCTATTTCTAGCTTTTTATGGATGTGCCATATCGTGTTCTAAAATGGTTGTACCATTTTACATTCCCACCAGCAGTGCATAAGAGTTCCAGTTTGTCTGCAGCCTCTTCAACATTTGTTATTTTCTGTTTTTTTCTTTTGATTCATGCCCGTAATGTTGAGGTGAGATGCTAATTGTAGTTTTCATTTCCATTTCTCTGATGGCTAGTGATCGCCAACATTTCCTCATGTGTTTGTTAGCTGCCTGAATGTCTTCTTTGGCGAAGTATCTGTTCATATCCTTTGCCTATTTTTTAATTGGATTATTTATCTTTTCATTGTAGAGGTGTCGGATTTTCCTATAGATTTTAGAGATTAGAACTTCGTCAGATTTTTCATAGCCAATTTTTTTTTCCCATCCTGTAAGTTCTGTTTTTACACTTTTGGTGAAGTCTTTTGATGAGCATAAGTGTTTAAGTTTTAGAAGATTCCAGTTATCTAGCTTAACTTCTGGTGTTTGTGTATTCTCAGTTATGGTTTTTATCTTACTTATGCCGTATATTAGGGCCTTTAACGTTGACCCTATTTTTTCTTCTATGATCTTTATACTTTTTGGTTTTATATTTAGGTCTTTGATCCATTTTCAGTTAGTTTTGTGTTTGTTATGAGGTATGGGTCCTGTTTCATTTTTTTACAGATGTACTTCCAGTTTTGACGGCACAATTTGTTAAAAAGACCATCTTTTCCTCATTTAATGGATGTTGGACATTTGCTAAAGATCGGGTGACTGCAGGTGGATGGGTTTACATCTGGGTTTTCAATTCTGTTCCATTGGTCAATGTGTCTGTCGTTGTACCAGCACCAGGCTGTTTTGACTACAGTAGCTGTATGGTACGTTGTGAGGTCAGGTAGTGCGAGGCCTCCTACTTTATTCTTCTTCAATAATGTTTTACTTATCCAGGGCCTCTTTCCTTTCCACATAAAGTTAATGATTAGTTTTTCCATCTCGTTAAAGAATAATGTTGGTATTTGAATCAGGATTGCAGTGTATTTGTAGATTGCTTTCAACAGAATTGACATTTTCTCAATGTTGAGTCTATGTATATGTGAGAGTGTTACGTTTTTCCACTGATGTAGGTCTCTTTCGATTTCTTACAGTAGTGTTTTGTAGTTTTTGTCCCTGTTAAGATTTATTCCTATGTATTTTATTTTTTTAGGGGCTATTATAAATGGCATTGGTTTCCTAAATTCCTTTTTGTGGTTTTCTTTCTTGGTGTGTTGGAATCCAACTGATTTTTGTATGTGTAGCTTGTATCCTGCTACTCTGCTGAATCTTTCCATTAGTTCCAGTAGCTTTCTTGTAGAGTCTTTTGGGTTCTCTATGTATAGTATCATATCATCCACGAATGGGGATGGTTTTACTTCTTCCTTATCAATTTGGATATCCTTTATTTCATTTTCCTGCTTTATTGCTGTAGTCTAGGATTTCCAGCACAATGTTAAGTAGTGTGGTGACAAAGGGCATCCTTGTCTTGTTATTGTTCTCAGGGGGAATATTTTCACCCTCTCTCTGTTGAGAATGATGTTGGCTGTTGGTTTTGTATAGATGCCTGTTATTATGTTGAGAAATTTCCTTTCTATACATATTTTATGGAGAGTTTTTATCAGGAACAGGTGTTGGACTTTATTAAATGCCTTTTCTGTGTCGATTGAGATGATCATGTGATTCTTTTGTTTTGCTTATGTGGTGGATTACATTGACTGATCTTCTAATGTTGGACCATCCTTGCATACCTGGTATGAATCCCACTTGGTCAGGGTGTGTGTGTGTGTGTATGTATATATGTATATGTATATATACACACACACACACACCATGTATATATGGTGCTGAATTCTATTGGCTAGAATTTTGTTCAGAATTTTTGCATCTATATTCATGAGAGATATTGGTCTGTACTTTTCTTTTTTTGTGATGTCTTTGCCTGGTTTTGGTATCAGGGTTATGCCGGCTTCATAGGAAGAATTTGGAAGTATCCCTTTCTTTTCTATGTTGTAAAATAGTTTGAATAGTATTGATGTGAGCAGTTCTCTGAATGTTTGGTAGAGTTCTCCAGTGAAGCCATCTGAGGCAAGGCTTTTTTGTGGGGGCAGTTTTGTTTTTTGTTTTTTGTTTAATAACTTTTTAACTCTCTTCTCTTGTTGTGTGTCTGTTCAGATTTTCCACCTCAGTTTGAGTTACTTTAGGTAGGTAGTGTGTTTCTAGAAATTTGTCCATTTCCTCTAGGTTTTCAAATTTGTTGGAGTATCGTTCTTTCATAGTACTCTGTTATGATCCTTTTCACTTCAGCTGGGTTTGTTGTAATGTCCTCTATTTCATTTCTTATTTGGACTGTTTGCATCCACTCCTGTTTTTCTTTTGTCCTTTCAGCCAGTGGTTTCTGGATATTGTTGATTGTTGGAAAGAACCAACTTTTGGTTTTGTTGATTTTTTCTATTCTCTATTTCATTTCTTTCTGCTCTGATCTTTTATTATTTCCTTTCTTCTGGTGGCTGTGGGCTTCTTTTGAAGTTCTCTCTCTATTTGTTGAAGTTGTGTAGCTAATGTTTTGATTTTGTCCTTCTTTTTTGATGTGTGCATCTACTGCTGTAAATTGACCTCTGAGCACTGCCTTTGCTGTGTCCCAAAGGTTTTATTTTATTTTTATCTTTTTATTGTACTTCAGGTGAAGGATACAGAACAAATAGTTTCTCATTAAACAGTAGTACACATATTGTTTTATGACATTGGTTAACAACCCCACAACATGTCAACCCTCTCCCTTCTCGACCTTTTTTTTTTTTTGGTGAAACTATACATAGCCAAAGATACACCATTTCAATAATTTCTACATGCGCAGTTCAGTGACATCGACTGCGCTCTTCCAGTTGTGCTCCTGTTCTCACTTTAGATGAAGGTTTACAGAACAAAATAGTTTCTTGTTAAACAGTTAGTACACATGTTGCCCTATGACAGTGGTTAACAACCTCACTACATGTCAACACT
>NW_004444027.1:7323901-7381308 GCF_000243295.1 Trichechus manatus latirostris
TTTGAGCCAGTCTATTATTACTTGGTATCACTTGACTTCCTCTCCAACAGTGTAGGTTTTATACCTACACCATTTGTTCCCTCTTTTATTGTTCTGATGCTGTTCTCATTTATAGATTAACTTCTCTGCTTCCCTTTTGTAATTCTTTTGGTTTTGTATAGTCCGTAAGAGTTCATTTCCTAGGTTGGTATCTGGCTAGTACAGTCCTGTGTCCTGTATTTAACCTGTGCTCTGGTATTGTTTGTTCTCAGATCAGAGGACTTTCTTTACTAAGTTTCGTAAGTTTGGTTTGGTTTTTACATAGTCCCTTAATTTCTGTTTATCTGGAAATGACCTAATTTCACCATCATATTTGAATGAGAGTTTTGCAGGGTATATTATTCTTGGCTGGCAATTTTTTTCTTTCAGGTTTTATGTATGTCATCCCATTGTCTTCTTGCCTGCATGATTTCTGCCGAATAATCCAAGCTTAGTCTTATTGTTTGTCCTTTGTATATGACTTTTTTTTTTCTTGAGCTGGTCTCAGGATTGTTTGTTTGTCTTTGGTTTTATCGAGTGTGATTATGATATGCCTTGGTGATTTTCTTTTGTGGTGTATCCTATATGGCATTCGTTGGGCTTCTTGGATGGTCAGCTTTTCATCTTTCATGATATTGGGGAAGTTTTCTGTCAGCAATTATTCAGTGATCCTCTCTGTGTTTTCTGTTTTCTCCCCCTGTTCTGGAACTCCAATCACTCGCAGATTTTTGCTTTTGATTGTATCCCACATAATTCTCAGGGTCTCTTCATTTTTCTTCGTTCTTTTCTCTGATTTTTCCTCAAACAGAGTTGTATCCAAGTGTTTTTCTTTAGTGTCTCTGATCATATGTTCCATCATTTCAAACCTGCTCCTCAGCCCTTCTATGACACTGTCCATTTCTGAAATCTTGTTGTTTGTCTTTAGCATTTCTAACTGTTGTTTTTGTATGATTTCTAGTTGTGAATTTATTTTAGCATTTTGTTCATGTATTATTTTCTTGAATTCTTCCATTGTTTGGTCTGTATTTGCCATGAATTTGTCTGCCTTTTCCATGAATTTGTCTATTTTTTCCTCATTTTTTTCTGTTTTTTGCTTCAACTCTTGAATAATTCTGAGTAATAGAGATTTCAGTTCCCTATGAGTTAGATCTAGTGCCTTTTCTTCTACTGCAAAGTCATCTGGTGTTTTATTTTGGATGCCTACTGGAACCATCCTGTCCTGTTTTTCTAAATGTTTTGACATTTTCTGCTGTCTTTGGGGCATTCAGTGGTTATTCTCCTCGTTTATTGATTGTAGATTTGTTTGTTTCATCCTGCTTTTTTGTTTTATTTGATTATGTCTGAGCAGGCGAGCTGTACGTTCTTTGTTGTTTGCTCATCTGTGGGCGCAATACTATTCACCTCCTTCTCCAATGGGCAGGGTCAGTCACTCAGGTATGGTACTGCAGGGAAGGTCCAGCTGAAGGTGATTTGCTGGGATGGGTTTTTTGTGGCACGTACCAGGGCTGACAGTGCAGACTGGGAATTAGTGCAGGGCAGGTTCCAGTAGGCCGTGCCTGTGCTACTTGGTAGTGTGATGTTCGCTGCACAGGGCAGGTAGGCAGGAAGGAGGGGGTATATTGTGATGTGTGGAGCTAAGATGGTTATGGGAAAGACGAGAGAGAGGAGAGAGGAACAGGAGCCAAAAACATACACACAAACAAAAAAGAGTGCTAAGCGAGCTTGCTATTGGAGTGGTGAGAGACTGAGAAATGGGGAAAAACAAAAATGAAAAAAACAAAGAGAAAAAGGGTAAAAGAAAAAAATGAATAAGTCGAGAAACTGGAAATGAAGAAAGACAGAAAGGGAATAAGAGAGAGAAGAAAACTAAACAAAGAAATGAAAAAAAAAATCAAAACCCACCAAACCAAAAAAAATAAAACGAGAAAGGAAATGCCCCGAGGTATGTCCCTGTGTGTCTGCGCAGAGTAAGGGACTACCTTCCAAGCTGCGTGGTACTGCCTGGCTAGAGGAGGCTCCCAAGCTGAGAAATGAAAAAGAAAACAAACAAACAAATCAAAACAGAACAAATCAGAGCAAAGAAACAAACAAAAAAGCCCCGAGCGTCCCTCCAGCGTGGCAGCACGGGCTGGGAAGCAGTTTCACAGTGGAGTGGTGTTCTGCAGCCTTTCAGAAAGAAGCAAAGATGGCACACACAGCCAGGTATTTGAGAGAAAGGAGTGGAAGGTGGTGAGAGGTAAGGAGGAAATCTAAAGAAGTGGAAAAAAGCAACACCAGCAGCCAACAAATGGCACTCAGGGAGCTGGCCAGTGCGAGCAGGTGGAATCCAAGTGGCACAGGGGGGAAGCTTGTGCTTCCCGCCCAATAGACTGTGGCTGCAGGAAGCAGAGGCGGCTAAGTGGGGGTGAATAATGGTGGGGGGTGGGAAATCTTATATCATGGGTTATCAGTTGTTCTGTCTCCTGCTGGAAGCTCTTTGAAGCTGCTTTCTCGTACCTTGTGTCCGCTGATCTCCGGTAGGAGTCCAAGATGGCAGATCAGTGCTGTGGTAGCTGATAGGGGACCTCTGCATATATCTCTCCTCCCGCTCTGTTCTCGGTCAGTTTCTTATTCAATTCGGTGCTTGGCTGAGTTCTTTATCTCTTCTTTTGATGCTTAGAGTTTCAGGATTGACGGGTGACTCTGTTTGACTTAGTTTTTCTGATCTTTGCTGTGGAGGGATGGCATGGTGCTTCTGACTATAGTGCCATGTTGCCCGGAGGTCCAATGGCTTGATGTGGTCTATTCTTGAGACGTTTCCAAGTGCATTGGAAAAGAATGTATACTCTCCTTCTGTTGAGCAGAATGTTCTATATATGTCGATGAGGTTATATTGGTTGATTGTGGCCTTTCTTTCTAGGTGTTCTGTCCTTTACCAAGAGTGGTGTGTTGAAGTCTCCTGCTATAATTGTAGAACTGTCAATTTCTCTTTTTAGTGCTGTTTGAGTATGTTCTATGTATTTTGAAGCCCTGTCATTGGCTGCATGGATATTGTCTTAGTTATCTAGTGCTGCTATAACAGAAATAGCACAAGTGGATGGCTTTAACAAAGAGAAATTTATTTTCTCACAGTCTAGTATGCCAGAAGTCCAAATTCAGGGTGTCAGCTCCAGGGGAATGCTTTCTCTCTCTGTCGGCTGTGGAGGAAAGTCCTTGTCATTATCAGTCTTCCCCTGGACCAGGGAGTTCTCTGCACAGGAACCTCAGGTCCAAAGGATGTGCCCTGCTCCCGGTGCATCTTTCTTTGTGGTATGAGGTCCCCAACTCTCTGCTTGCTTCCCTTTCCTTTTATCTCTTAGAAGAGATAAAAGGTGGTGCAGGCCACACCCTGGGGAAACTCCCTTTGGATCAGGGATGTGATCTGGGTTTGGGTGGTGTTACAATCCTACCCTAATCCTTTTTAATGTAAAGTCACGATCACAAAATGGAGGACACCCACACAACACTGGGAATCATGCCCTAGCCAAATTGATGAACACATTTTTGGGGGGACACAGTTCAACTGATGACAGGTATTATGGTTATGTCCTCATGGTGAATTGTCCCTTTAATCATTGTATAATGTCCTTCCTAGTCTTTTTTGCTGGATTTTGTTTTAAAGTCTATTTTATCTAAGATTAGTGTTGCCACTCCTACTCTTTTTTGGTTACTGTTTGATATATTTTCTTCATCCTTTGATTTCTAATATATTTTGTCTTTCTATCCGAGGTATTTCTCTTGTAGACAGCATATTGATGGGTCCTCTTTTTTTTATCCATTCTGTCACTCTGTCTCTTTATGGGTGCATTTAAGCCATTTACATTCAGTGTGATTGTTAATAGGTGTGAGTTTATTGCTTTTGTTATGTAGTGCTTTTTTGTGGTGCTAGTGTTTTCTTTGTTCCTCTTACTCTTCTGTGCTGAATTCCTTTTGTTTGTGGATTTTTTCCATTTCTTTCGTTTTTATAGATTTTGTGTTTCCTGAGATTTTATGTTTTTCTTCTTTATTTTCATGAGTAGTTTTGTTAACTTTCTTTGTGGTTACTTTGAAACTTATCCCATCTTCCTAAGTTTAAACCTGTCTTTTATTATTTGATAGAGCCTTGACTTCCTCTCCATTTGGAAGTTCTATACCTACACCATTTATTCCCTCTTCTATTGCTCTGATATTGTTTTCATTTACATATTGACACCTCTAGTTCCCTGCTTTGAATCTTTTAGTTTTGTTTTAACCTTGAGAGTTCATTACGTAAGTTGAAATCTGGCTTATACTGTCCTGTGTCCTAGTTTCCTGTTGTTGTCTGATGTTGTTGGTTCTCTAACTGAAGGACTCCCTTGTAAGTTTGGTTTTGTTTTTACATACGTCCTTAATTTCTGTATATCTGAAAATGTCCTGATTTCACCATCATAGTTGAGAGAGAGTTTTGCAGGATATATTATTCTTGGTTGCCTTTTCTTTCAAGGTTTTATGTATGTCATCCCATTGCCTTCTTGCCTGCATGTTTTCTATCGAGTAATCATAGCTTAGTCTTATTGTTTCCCCTTTGTATGTGACTTTTTGTTTTTCTTGAGCTGCTCTCAGGACTCTTTCTATGTCTTTGTTTTAGGAAGTGTGATTATGATATGTCTTGGTGATTTTCTTTTGGGAGCTATCCTATATGGGGTTTGTTGAGCTTCTTGCATTGTCAGCTTTATATCTTTCATGATATTAGGGAAGTTTTCTGTCCACAGATCTTCAGTGATCCTTTCTGCATTTTCCGTTTTCTCCCCTGTTCTGGAACTCTTCTCACACGCATATTTTTCTTTTGATTGTATCTCACATTGTTCTCAGGTTTTCTTCATTCTTTTCTCTGATTTTTCCTCAAAGAATGTGGTATCCAAGGATTAGTCTTCCATTTCACTAGTCCTGTCTTTCATTGTTTCAAATTTGCTCCTAAAACCTTTTATTGCGCTGTCCATTTCCTATATCTTGTTTATCTTTGGTATTTCTAATTGCTGTTTTTGTATGATTTCTAGTTGTTTATTTATTTTGACATTTTGTCCCTGTATTATTTTCCTGAATTCTTCCATCCATTTTCTGTTTTTTCCTTGATTTTGTCTAGTTTTTCCTTATTTTCCCGAGTTTTTCTTCATCGCTTTCCTTATCTCCTGGAGATCCTTGTATATTAGACTTTTGAATTCTCTATCAGATAGTCCCAGTGCCTTTTCTTCTACCAGAAGGTCATCTGGTGTGTTATTTAGGTTGCTTTCTGGAGCCATCCTGTCTTTTGTGTGTGTGTGTGTGTGTGTGTATGTTTTGATATTGTCTGCTGTCTTCAGGACATTGAGGAATTATTTTCTTCGATTATGGATTATACATTTTTTTGTTTCATCCTGTTGTTTTTGGCTATGCTGGGCAGGTGGGCTGGGCATGTTTTTTGCTTGCTTGTCTGTGGGCACGATACTTCTTACCACCTTTTCCAGGTGGGCAGGGCCGTTCACTCAGCAATGGTGCAGCAGGGCAGGTCTAGGTTGGGGAAGGGGCGGGGATGTGTCATTTGTGGCACCAACTGATGCCAACGAGGCCTGGCCACGGGACAGTGCAGGGCGAGGTTTACAAGTCCAGGGGCAGAAGGGAAGGGAGAGGATGTGATGTGCAGAGCTAAATGGGTGAGAGAAAGAAGAGAAGAGAGAGAAACAGAAGCAAAAAAAAAAATGAAGAGAAAAAGTAAATACAATTGTGACACGGGAAGATTTGGTGGGTGGTGCGGGGCAGACCTGCAGAGCCTATGTGCTGGTGGATCTCTAGCCGAGCAGTGTGTCTTGGCCTGTCGAGAAGGGTCATGAGCGGCACAAAGGGTAGGTGAGCAAGAGAAATGAAAGGGAGGAAAGTGAGGGAAGAAAGAAAACAAAAACAACAACAAAATATTGTGCTGAGCGAGGTTGCTTTTGGGGACAGGGTGGAATTGGATTGGTGGCAAGCTGATGTCTATCTCACCAGGCAGTGAGGCAGGCCAATCAGGAACGGGCGGAGGCAGCACAAGGTGTAAGCATGAAGGAGAATGAGAAGAGAGAAGGGGAAAGATGAAGAAAAATAAAAAATATGGCACTGAGGTAGCTGGTCTGTGGGGGCAGCCTAGACCTGGGGAGACCATGTGCCAGAAGCTCTCTGCAGCAGAGCAGTGCAGCACAGCCTTTCTAGAATGGGTGGGTGGGAGAAAGGAAAAGAAGGGAGAGAGGGAGAAGAAAGAAAAAAAGCCAAGAAAACTTAAAAAAAAGAAGTCACTGAAGGCGCTTGCCAGTGGGGGAGGGGTGGACCCAGGTGGCAGTGAGCTGGTATCTCTCCAGCCAAGCAATCAAGGCCTGTTGTAAAGCTGTGGCAGAGGCCACACAGAGGGAAGAAGGATAAGGTGTGGGAAAGCGTGTATCCCTGGTTACTGGGTTCTGTGTCTCTTGTTTGGAGCTCTGTGAAGTTGCCTTCCTGTCTGCATTCCTTGATGGTGTAGTCCAAGATGGTGAATCTGTGCCACATTAGCTGGTAGGGACCTCCACTCTGTCACTCTCTTTGTTCTCTGTTTTCTGTCAGTTTCTTATTCCATTCGGTGCTTGATCAAGTTCTTTATCCTTTCATTTGACGCTTAGGGTTCCAGGAGTGATGTTTGTATCTGTTTTACTTAGTTTTTCAGATCTTTGCTGTGGAGGGACGGCATGGTGTTGGTGTCTATAGTGCCACGTTGGCTCTGGCTCCTAATTTTGTTTTTCTAACTGGACACTCTTGATATCACTGATCTCTCTAGCCAGATCAAAGCAGCAGAGGGGTAAGCATAACCATTTCTTGTTTAGAAGTATCAAGTCAGATTATAAAATTAATACCTAAATATTTTGATGGTCTTTAAATATGAGGTTGGAGAAAGAAAATACTGGTTAATATTTTTGACTGCTTACCATGTGCCAGGCATAATTCTAAATTTTTTACATGTAACGACTTCCTCAATTCTCATAACAGCTGTATGAGTGGAGCGCTAATATGCCTATTTCAAAAGTGAGCAAACCAAGGCATATAAAGATTATCTAATTTGTCTAAGCCCACATAACTAGTAAGTGCCAGAACCAGAATGTACACCTAGATAGTCTGCATCTAGAATCATTGCTTTAAACTACTATGCTATATATCTCTAAAAAAAAGAACAGATAGTTACAATTAAACGGACTTAGTTTTCAGTAAACTATACAACAACCTCCCCAAATCAGAAATATAAACCACTCAACTAAATTCATCAGGCTAATTGGGAAGCAGAACGTTATTATACACAGATTGCCCTCCCACTAGATTATATTTTCCTTGAGGGCAGTATCTATGTTTTCCACACTTCCTTGAATCTTATCTTCCTTAACTGTGACTTTGCCTTCGCAAATTGTAACTGCTGCTTTTGTGCGTTTTTGCTGTGTCTTTTGCATCTCTCGTTTGTTTTGTTCCTCTCATAACATTTAGAGCAGTACCTTGTACACAGTTGTTAGCTGTCATTCAGTTGAATATGACTCATGGTGACCTCATCTGTAACAGATGAAATGTTGCCTGGTCCTGCATCGTCTTTATGATCATTGGTCAGTTTGTGGTACTATGGTGTTCTCATGTTGCTATGATGCTGGAAGCTATGCCATCAGTATTTCAGATACCAGAAGGGTCACGTATGTTGGACAGTTTTCAGCAGAGCTTTCAGACTAAGACAGACTAGGAAGAAATGCTTGGTGATATATTTCTGAAAATTAGCCAATGAAAATTCTATGGATGACAATAGAATATGTGTAAAGTAGACACCCAATAAATGTTGATTGAATAAGTAGAAGTTGTTAGGTACCCTCACATATTAAATGAGGCAATGCTTGAGGATTGGTGCCATCCAACCTGAAAGTCTCAGGGAGGCTGTCATGGTTTGAATTATGTCCCCCAAAAAATGTGTGTACTAATTTGGCTAGGCCATGATTCCTGGTACTGTGTGATTTTCCTGTATGTTGTAAATCTGCCTCTATGATGTTAATGAGGGAGGATGGTGGCAGTTGTGTTAGTAAGGCAGGGCTTGATCTACAAGACTGGATTGTGTCCTGAGGCAATCTCTTGAGATATAAAAGACAGAAGTGAGCAGTGAGGCAGGGGGACCTCATACCATCAAGAAAGCAGTGCCGGGAGCAGAGCGTGTCCTTTGGACCGGGGTCCTTGTGCCGAGAAGCTCCTAGTCCAGGAGAACACTGATGAGAAGGGTGACAGAGAGAGAAAGACTTCCCCTGGAGCTGACGCCCTGAATTTGGACTTTTAGCCTACTTTGACTGTGAGGAAATAAACTTCTCTTCGTTAAAACCATCCACTTGTGGTATTTCTGTTATGGCAGCACTAGATGACTAAGACAGAGGCCCTGGAACTAAACCTTGTATGATACTTCCTGATTAGTTGATGAATGGAGGAAAATACCATAAAAAGTCCAAAAATTTTTCTAAATTCTGCCCAGTATTTAGGAAGCATCAAAAGAAGATGGAAGAAATACACAGAGTCACTGTACCAAGAAGAATTGGTCAGTGTTCAACCATTTCAGGACGTAGCATATGATCAAGAAACAATGGTATTGAAAGAAGAAGTCAAAGCTGCACTGAAGGCGTTGGTGAGAAACAAGCCTCCGGGAATTGACGGAATACCGACTGAGATGTTTCAACAAATGAATGCAATGCTAGTACGAGCACTTGTCTATGGCAAGAAATTTGGAAGACAGCTACATGGCCAACTGACTGGAATAGATTCACATCTGTGTCCATTCCAAAGAAAAATAATCCAGCGGAATGCAAAAATTATCAAACAATATCATAAAATCCAAAAAAACCATTGCCATCAAGTTGATTCTGACTCATAGCGACCCTATAGGACAGAATAGAACTGCCCCACAGAGTTTCCAAGGAGCAGCTGTTGGATTTGAACTGCTGTCCTTTTGGTTAGCAGCTGAATGCTTACCCACTGCACCACCAGGGCTCCTTATTAATATTACACACAAGTAAAATTATACTAATGATAATTCAAAAATGGATGTAGCAGTACATTGACAGGGAACTGCCAGGAATTCAACATAAATTCAGAAGAAGATGTGGAATGAAGGATATCATTGCTGATATCAGATGGATCTTGACTGAAAGCAGAGAATACCAGAAAGTGTTTTATGGGCTGTGCAAAGGCATTCGACTGTGTAAATCATAACAAATTATGGACAACTTTGCAAAGAATGGAAATTCTAGAATACTTAAACGTGCTTGTGCAGAACCTGTACATAGACCAAGAGGCAATTGTTCGAACAGAAAAAGGGAGTACTGCGTGGTTTAAATTCAGGAAATGCATGCGCCAGGGTTGTATTCTTTCACCATACTTATTCAATCTGTATGCTGAGGAAATAATCCAAGAACCTGGATTATATGAAGAAGAACAAAGCACCAGAATTGGAGGAAGACTTATTAGCAACCTGAAAGAAACAGATAACACAGCGTGGCCTGCTGAAAGTGAAGAGGACTTGAAACACTTGATGATCAAAAATGACAGCCTTCAGTATAGATTACATCTTAACATAGAGAAAACAAAACCCCTCATAACTGAAACAATAAGCAACATCATGATAAACAAAGACTGAAGTTGTCAAGGATTTCATTTTGCTTGGATCCACAGTCAATGCCCATGGAAGCAGCAGTCAAATCAAATAAACCATCTAAGCTACAACTATTGGTCGCATCCCATCCAGAGCAACGGAGAATGAAGAAAACCAAAGACACAAGGAAAATATTAGTCCAAAGGACTAATGGACCACATGAACCACAGCTTCCACCTGTCTGAGCCTAGAAGAACTAGATAGTGCCTGGCTACCACCACCCACAGCTCTGACAGGGATCACAATAGAGGATCCTGGACAGACTGGAGAAAAATGTAGAGCAAAATTCAAATTCAAAAAAAAAAAAAAAAAATGACCAGACTCTCTCGAAGTCTAAATTAAGCTAAAGATTAGACAAGTCTATAAAACAAACATGTGAAGGATGTGCTTCGTTGTTTAATCAAGTATTTGAGACCAAATGGGCAATTCCTGCCCAAAACAAAGATGAGAAGTCAGGAAGGGACAGGAGAACTGGACAAATGGACACCGGGAACCTGGGGTATAAAGACAAAAGGGAATAGTGCTGACACATTGTGGGTATTGCAGCTAATGTCACAAAACAATTTGTATATGAATTTTTGAATGAGAAACTAATTTGCACTGTAAAGTTTCACCTAAAGCACAACCCAATTTTAAAAAAAGAAGAGAAATCAAATGACATATTGCATTGCTGAATCTTTTGCAAAAGACCTCTTTAAGGTGTTAAAAAGTAAAGATGTCACTTTGAGAACTAAGGTGCGCCTGACCCAAGCCGGGGTATTTTCAGTTGCCTCATATGCATGCAAAAGCTAGACAGTGAATAAGGAATACTGTCTTAGGCTGGGTTTTGTAGAGAAGCAAAACCAGTAAAGTATATAAATCTATGTAGAGAGAGATTTATATCAAGAAAATGGTTCACATGGTTGTAGAGGCTGGAACGTCCCAAGTCTGTGGATCAGGATAGAGGCTTCTCCTGATTCACGTGGCCACAGGGGCTGGCAAACCCAAGATCAGCATGTTGGAGAGCAGGGCTCTTACTCACAGGTTGTGAAGATCGACAAATCCCAAGATTAGCAGGCAAGATGCCAGGAAAGCTGCAGGCTCAAGTCCCAAGAACTGGAGGTCAGATGAACTGGAGCCAGATGCCTGATCCAGAATGAGCAAAAGCCCCCAAGCCTTGCCAGAATGTCTGCTTATATTCAGATGCAGGCCACACACCCAATGAAACTGCCTTTCAACTGCTTGGCTACACACAGCAGATCACATCATGGGGGTGATTACATATCAAATCTCAACAGGGGACTGATCACAACATTATACGATTCCCAAAACACAGAATCATGGCCCAGCCAAGTTGACACACAGTCTTAACCATCATAGTCCACCTTTTGTGAACTTGACACCTGTACACACCTCCTTAAACCATATATAATCTCTGAATTTATAAATTATACATTTGTAAATTATAATTATAAAGTCATACTTGTGCCTAATATGATACAACAAACACATATATAACCAAAAATGCCCTAATCTTGTTAACATCTTATATTTTATAAGTGAGGAAAACAAAAATATTTGATGCACACATATAAAGCAGAAATACTCATAACAATTATAGTCCTTGTTTCCGTAACTGGTCATGTGGCCGTAACTGGTATTTAGAATTACCTTCTTCCACCACCCATTCCGTATTACTTTTGCCCTCAACAAACACCTCAGCTGGTCGTGGTTCTTTGCCTGGTGGGGTGACCTAAACCTTCATTCCTGAAGGGTCTGGGCCATTAGTAGTCATGTCGGAATCGGGTTGCTGTAGTTTTTCATTGAATTTAATCCTAGGGCATGGTAGTACTAAGAGACACCCTAAGGAATCTCCTGCATTCCGGACATATTCTTCTTTACCTCCATTACATAGTATCAATCCAATTTCGTCGTGCTAATCAGAATCAATCATAACAGCCAGTATAGTAACTCCGTTCTTTGCCTGTTGATCCAGAGACATCAGGAGCCCAAAGTGACCAGGTGACATTCTTAGCTTCCCGTTCAATGCAATCAGTGATGTGTCTCCAGGTGGGAGCATTCCTCCCTTTGCAACTAAGACCTCTAAACCCGAAGAGGATAGGGTTACGGGAACAGGAAGCAAAAATATTGCAAGTGGGACACTAGGGATAATAGTGAGTGGTGCCACTCCCATTTCCACTCTTTGATTCCTCACCCATGATTCCTGGCTACGGGAGAAGAAGCACTGTATATTGGACGCTGGTTTAGAGCATATACAGCCTCCTGCAGAACATTGCCCCAAACCTGCAAGGTATTGCCACCTAGCTGGCTCCATAATTGTGTCTTTAGAAGGCCATTCCAACATTCTGTCAAGTCAGCTGCTTCGGGATGGTGGGGAACATGGTAAGACCAGTGAATTCCATGAGCATGGGCCCATTGCCACACTTCATTTGCTGTGAAGTGAGTCCGTTGATCTGAGGTGATGCTGTATAGGATACCATGACAGTGGATAAGACATACTATACGTCCACAGATGGTAGTTATGGCAGAAGCATTTTATGCAGGGAAGGCAAATCCATATACAGAGTGTCTATTCCAGTAAGGACAAATTGCTACCCTTTCCATGATGGAAGTGGTCCAGTGTAATCAACTTGCCACCAGGTTGCTGGTTGATCACCTTGAGGGATTGAACCATATCGGGGACTCAGTGTTGGTTTCTGCTGCTGGCAGATTGGGCACTCAGCAGTAGCTGTAGCCAAGTCAGCCTTGGTGAGTGGAAGTCCGTGTTGCTGAGCCCATGCATAACCACCATCCCTGCCACCATGACCACTTTGTTCATGCGCCCGTTGAGCAATGACGGGAGTAGCTGGGGAAAGAAGATGATTGGTTTCCACAGAACCTGTCGTCCTATCCACTTGATTCTTAAAATCCTCCTCTGCTTAGGATTCCCTTTGGTGACTGTCATAGATTGAATTGTGTCCCCCCAAAAATGTGTGTAGCAACTTGGCTAGGTCATGATTCCTAGTATTATATGATTGTGTTATCTGATGTGATTTCCTTATGTGTTGTAAACTCTACCACTATGATGAGATTATATGTGATCTCCTCATGTGTTATAAATTCTATCACTGTGATGAAATCATACCGATGAGGTTGACAAGATTAGTGTCTTAATGCAATCTCTTTTGAGATATAAAAGAGAGAAGCGAGCAGAGACACATGGCAACCTCATACCACCAAGAAAGCAGTGCTGGGAGCAGACCGCGTCCTTTGGACCTGAAGCTCCCAAACCAAAGGAAGATTGATGACACGGACCTTCCTCCAGAGCCGATGGAGAAAGAGTTCCTCTGGAGCTGATGCCCTGAATTTGGACTTGTAGCTACTGGACTGTGAGAGAATAAACTCTTTGCTAAAGCCATCCACTTGTGGTATCTCTGTTAGAGCAGCACTAGATGACTGAGACAGTGACCATTCACGTGAGACACAAATATCTTCATTTCACTGGCCCAATCAGAGAAGTCTATCTGCATACCACTTCCCCATACCTCCTTGTCTCCAATTTTCCAATCACATTCCTTCCAAGTCCCTGACCATCGTGCCAAACCTTTGGCCACAGACCATAAAGCAGTATACAATTGCACATGTGGCCATTTCTCCTTCCAAGCAAATTAAACAACTAGTTGCACTGCTTGAAGTTCTCTGATGAGGATTTCCCTTCATCACTGTCCTTCAGGGAGGTCCCAGAAAGGGGATGTAGTGCTGCTGCTGTCCACTTTTGATGGTGCCTGCATATTACAAAGAACCATTTGTAAACCAGGCACGAGTTTTCTCTTCTTCAGTCAGCTGATCATAAGGAACTTCCCATGAGGCCATAGGTGCAGAGTGGGTGATGGAAGGTATTGTTACAGGAGTGGAGACCATGGGTATTTGGGCCACTTCCTCATGCAACTTACCTGTGCCTTCAGAATATGTTTGGGCCCAATCTCATATATAACACTTCCATTTAACAATGGAGTGCTGCTGTGCACATCCAACTTTATGCCTCTGTGGGTCAGACAACACCCAGTTCATGATGGGCAGTTCAGGCCTCGTGGTGACTTGGTGTCCCATGGTTAAGCATTCAGTCTCTACTAAGGGCCAATAACAAGCCAAAAGCTGTTTCTCAAAAAGAGAGTAGTTATCTGCAGAGGATGGCAGGGCTTTGCTCCAAAATCTTAAGGGTCTGCACTGTGATTCACAAATAGGGGCCTGCCAAAGACTCTAAACAGCATCTCTATCTGCCATTGACACTTCAAACACCATTGGATCAGCTGGTTCATATGGCTCAAGTGGCAGAGTGGCTTGCACAGCAGTCTGAACCTGTTGGTGGAGCCTTCTCTTGTTCTGGGCCCCACTCAAAACTGGTAGCTGGTAGCTTTTTGAGTCACTTCATAAATATGCCGGTGTAGCAAACCCAAATGAGGAATATGCTGCCCCCAAAATGTAAGAAGCCCACTAGGAGTTGTTCCTCCTTTTTAGTTGTAGGAGGAGCCAGATACAATAACTAGTCCTTCACTTTAGAAGAAATATTTTGACATGCCCCACACACTGGACCCCTAGAAATTTCACTGTGGTGGAAGGTAGCTGAATTTTTGTGGGATTAATTTCCTACCCTCTAGCATGCAAATGTTTTACCAATAAGTCCAGAATCATTGACAGTTCTTCCTTACTAGGTCCAATCAGCAAAATGTCGCCAATGTAATGGACCAATGTTACATCTTGTGGAAGGGAAAGATGATCAAGTTCCCTGCGATTAAATTATGGCATAGGGCTGGAGAGTTGATGTAGCCCTGAAATAGGTGACTGAAGGTGTATTGCTGGTCTTGCCAGCTAAAGGCAAACTGCTTCTGATGGTCCTTTGAGACAGGAATGGAGAAAAAGGCATGAGTCAGATCAAAAGCTGCATACCAGGTACCAGGAGATGTATTCATTTGCTCAAGCAATGAGACTACATCTGGAACAGCAGCTATAATTGGAGTCACCGCCTGGTTAAGTTTTCAGTAATCTACTGTCATTCTCCAAGATCTGTCTGTTTTTTTTTGCACAGGCCAAATAGACGAGTTGAATGGGGATGGGGTGGGAATCACCACCCCTGCGTCCTTCAAGTCCTTGATGGTGGCAGTAATCTCTGCAATCCCTCCAGGAATGCGGTATTGCTTTTGAGTTACTATTTTCCTAGGTAGGGACTGTTCTTAAGACTTCCACTTGGCTTTTCCTGCCATAATAGCCCTTACTCTATTTGTCAGGGATCCTATGTGGGGGTTCTGCCAGTTTTTAAATATATCTCTTCCGATTATACATTCTGGAACTGGAGAAATCACTACATGATGAGTTCAGGGACCCACTGGACCTACAGTGAGACTGACATGAGCTAAGACTCCGTTAATAACCTGACGTCCATATGCCCTCACTCTTACTGGTAGGCCACAGTGACATTTTGGGACTCCTGGAATTAGTGTCGTTGAGAACCAGTATCCAGTAATCCCCCCAAAATCTGATTATTTCCTTTTCCCCAATAAACAGTCACTCTTGTAAAAGGCCGTAGATCTCTTTGGGAAAGACTGGGAAAAAGAGTAACAGTATAAGTTTTTTTTTTAAAATCATATTTTAGATGAAGGTTTACAGAACAAACTAGTTTCTCATTAAACAGTACATATAATGTTTTATTACAATGGTTATCAACCCCATGACATGTCAACACTGTCCCTTCTTAACCTAGAGTTCCCTATTACCAGCTTTCCTGTCCCTACCTGCCTTCTTGTCCCTGGACTGTTGTGCCCCATTAGTCTTGTTTTGTTTTATGGGGCTGTCTAATCTTTCACTGAACCATGAACCTTGGCAGTGACTTCATTAGTGAGCTAAAAATGTGTCCGGGGGCCATACTCTTGGGATTTCTGCAGTCTCTATCAGGCAAGTAAGTCTGGTCTTTTTCTGTGAGTTAGAATTTTGCTCTACATTTTTCTGCAGCTCTTTCTGGGACCTCTGCAATGATCTCTGTCAGAGCAGTCAGTGGTGGTAGCTAGGCACCATCTAGTTGTACTGGTCTCAGTCTGGTAGAGGCGTGGTAGTTGTGGTCCCTTGGTCCTTTGGACTAATCTTTCCCTTGTATCTGGTTTTCTTCATTCTCTCTTGCTCTGAAGGGATGTGACCAGTGAAGTGTCACAGGCTTTTAAGATCTCAGAAGATACTCACCAAGGTAGAATGTAGAACACTTTCTTTATAAAGTGTGCTATGCCAATTGAGCTAGATGTTCCTCAAGCCCATGGTCTCCACAGCCCTCCGCCCAGCAGTTTGGTCCCTCAGGCAGTTTAGATCTGTCTATGAAGCTTCTATGAACTTTTCTTGTACAAGTTGTGCTGGATTCCCCAGTTTTGTGTACTGTCTTACCCTTCACCAACGTTACCACTTATCTATTGTCTATTTAGTATTTCCTCCCCCACCCCACCTATCCCTCGTAACAAAGATTGTTTCTTTTTGTGTGTAAACTTTTTCATGAGTTTTTACAGTAGTGATCTCATACAATATATGTCCTTTTGTGATTGACTTATTTCACTCAGCATAGTGTCCTCAAGTTTCATCCATGTTATGAGATGCTTCATAGATTCATCTTTGTTCTTTATCGTTGCATAATACTCCATTGTGTGCATGTACCATAGTTTATCCATTCATCTGTTGATGGGCATTTAGGTTGATTCTATCTTTTTGCTATTGTGAACAATGCTGCCATGAACATGGGTGTGCATATGTCTATTCGTGTGATGGCTCTTATTTCTCTAGGATATGTTCCTAGGTGTGGGATTGTTGGATGGTATGGTATTTCTACTGCTACCCTTCTAAGGAAGTGCCATATCATTTTCCAAAATGGTTGTTTCATTTTGCATTCCCACCAGCGGTGCATAAGAGTTCCGATCTCCCTGCAGCCTCTCCAACATTTATTATTTCCAGTGTTTTTGATTCGTGCCAGTAATGCCGGGGTGAGATGGTATCTCATTGTGGTTTTGATTTACAGTTCTCTAATGGCTAGTGATTGTGTGCATTTCCTCATGTGTCTGTTGGCCGCTTGAATGTCTTCTTTGGTGAAGTGTCTGTTCATTTCTTTTGTCCATTTTTTAATAGGATTATTTGTCTTTTTGTTGCAGGTGTTGGATTTTCTTGTAGATTTTAGAGGTTAGACCTTTGTCTGACTTGTAATGTCCAAAATTTTTTTCCCAGTCTGTAGGTTGTCTTCTTACTCTTTTGGCGAAGTCTTTTGATGAGCGTAAGTGTTTAATTTTTAGAAGATCTCAGTTATCTAGCTTATCTTCTGGAGTTTGTGAGTTGTTAGTTATGGTTTGCATCCTGTTAATGCCATGTATTAGGGCCTCTAGTATTGATCCTGTTTTTTCTTCTATGAACTTTGTAGTTTTTGGCTTTAAATTTAGGTCTTTGATCCATTATGAATTAGTTTTTTTTTATGGTGTGAGGCATGGGTCTTGTTTCATTTTTTGCATGTAGACATCCACTTTTGCCAGCACCATTTGTTAAAAAGACTGTCTTTTCCCCATTTGATGGACTTTGGGTCCTTGTCAAAGATCAGTTAACCATAGGTGGATGGATTTACATCTGAGTTCTCAATTCTGTTCCATTGGTCAATGTATCTGTCATTGTCCCATTACCAGGCTGTTTTGATTACCGTAGCTGTATAGTAGGTTCTGAGGTCAGGTAGTGCAAGTCCTCCTACTTTGTTCTTCTTCAGTAGTGCTTTACTCATCCAGGGCTTCTTCCCTTTCCATGTAAATTTAATAATTAGTTTTTCCATCTCTTTAAAGAATGTTGTTGGTATTTGGATTAGGTTTGCATTGTGTTTGTAAATTGCTTTTGTTAGAATTGTCATTTTCACAGTGTTGATTCTGCCTATCCAAGAGCATGGTATGTATTTCCATTTATGTAGATCCCTTTGGGATTCTTGCAGTAGTGTTTTGTAGTTTTCTTTGTATAGTTCTTTTACATCCGTGGTGGATTTATTCTTAAGTATTTAATTTTTTTAGGGGCTCTTATAAATGGTATTGTATTCCTGATTTCCTTTTCATATTTCTCTTTACTGGTGTATAGGAATCCAACTGATTTTTGTACGTTTATTTTGTATCCTGCTACTCTGCTGTAATTTTCTATTATTTCCAGTAGTGTTCTTGTGGAGTCTTTTGGGTTTTTGTATGTATAGTATCATATCATCCACAAACAGGGACAGTTTAACTTCTTCATTACCAATTTGGGTGCCCTTTGTTTCTTTTTCTTGCCTTATTGTTCTAGCTAGGACTTTCAGCACAATGTTAAATAGGTGTGGTGATAAATGGCATCCTTGTCTGGTTCCTGTTCTCAATGGGAATGTTTTCAGCCTCTCTGTTAAGAATGATGATGACTGTTGTTTTTGCATAGATGCCCTTTATTATGTTGAGAAATTTCCCTTCTATACCTATTTTATTGAGAGTTTTTATCAGGTATGGGTTGTTGAATGCCTTTTCTGTGTCAATTGAAATGATCATGTGATTCTTTTCTTTCCTTTTATTTGTGTGGTGGATTACGTTGATTGATTTTCTAATGTTGAACCATCCTTGCATACGTGGTAGGAATCCTACCTGGCTGTGGCTTATTATTTTTTTAATATGATGCTGAATTCTATTGGCTAGAATTTTGTTGAGAACATTTATATCTATATTCATGAGAGATATTGGTCTGTAATTTTCTTTTTTTGTGGCATCTTTGCCTGGTTTTGGTATCAGGGTTATGCTGCCTTCATAGAATGAATTTGGAAGTGTTGCTTACTTTTCTGTGTTCTGAAGTAGATTGAGTAGTACTGGTATAAGCTCTTCTCTGAAAGTTTGGTAGAATTCTCCAGTGAAGCCATCTGGGCCGGGGCTTTTACTTGTTGGGAATTTTTTTTTATTATCTTTTCAATATTTTTTCTTGTTATGGGTCTGTTCATATTTTCAACATCCCTTTGTGATAATTTGGGTAGGTAGTGTGTTTCTAGAAATTTGTCCATTTCCTCTAGGTTTTCAAATTTGATGGAGTATAGTTTTTCATAATATTCTGTTATAATCCTTTTTATTTCAGTTAGGTCTGTTGTAAAGTCCCCCATTTCATTTCTTATTTGGGTAATTTGCACCCTCTCCTGTTTTTCTTTTGTCAGGTTTTGGCCAGTGGATTTTCGATTTTGTTGATCCTTTCAAAGAATGAACTTTTGGTTTTGTTGATTCTTTCTATTGTTTTTCTATTCTCTATTTCATTTATTTCTGCTCTGATCTTTATCATTTCCTTTCTTCTGTTGACCGTGGGCTTTTTTTGGTCTTCTCTTTCTACTTGTTCAAGTTGTGTAGTTAACGCTTTGAGTTTATCCCTTTCTTCTTTTTTTGATGTGTGCATCTATTGGTATAAATTGTCCTCTGAGGACTGCCTTTGCTGTGTCCCAAAGGTTTTGGTATGATGTGTTTTCAATCTCGTTTGAGTCTAGGAATTTTTTGATTCCATCTCTGATTTCATCTATTACCCAGTGGTTTGTAAGCAAGGTGGTACTCAGTTTCCATATAATTGATTTTTTTTCCCTGCTCCTCTTTTTGTTAAATTCTACCTTGATGATGTTGTGGTCAGAGAAGATACTTTGTATTATCTTAACGTTTTGGATCTTGTTGAGTGTTGCTTTGTGGCCTAAGATGTGGTGTATTTTGGAGAACGTTGCATGTACATTAGAAAAGAATGTGCACTTTGCAGCTGTTGGGTGGAGTGTTCTATATATGTCTATGGGTCAAGTTGGCTGATTGTGCCCGTTAGTTCTTCTGTATCTTTGTTGAGTTTCTTTCTAGATGTTGTGTCCTTTACTGAGTGTGGTGTGTCGAAGCCTCCTACTATTATTGTGAAACTATGCATTTCTCTTTTCAGGGTTGTTAGTGTTTGTTTTATGTGTTTTGGAGCCCTGTCATTGGGTGCATAGATGTTTACTATGTTTATGTCTTCATGATGCATCATCCCCTTAATAATTATATAGTGTCCTTCTTTGTTTTTTATGGTGGATGTTGTTTCTAAGTCTATTTTATCTGAGATTAGTATTGCCACTCTTGCTTTCTTTTGGTAGCCATTTGCTTGACATATTTTTTCCATCCTTTGATTTGTAATAAATTTTCGTGTTTGTTTCTAAGGTGTGTCTCTTGTAGACAGCATATTGATGGATCCTGTTTTTTTTTTTTTTTCCGTTTTTTCACGCTCTGTCTCTTTATGGGTGCATTTAGGCCATTTACATTCAGTGTAATTATTGGTAGGTGTGAGTTTTTTGCTGTCATTTTATAGTGTTTTTTTTTTTGTGGTGCTGACATTTTCTTTTTTTCTCTTAGTTTCCTGTGCTGAATTCATTTTGTTTGTGTCCTTTTTTTCATTTCTTTTATTTTTTTTAGGTTTTGTTTTTAATGAGACTTTATGTTTTTTTCCTTTATTTTGATGAGTAGGTTTGTTAACATTCTTTGTGGCTGGCTTCAAATTTACCCTAATTTTCCTAGGTTTGAACCAGTATATTATTACTTAGTATTGCCTTGCCTTCCTTTCCAGTAGAAGGTTCTATACTTACACCATTTATTCTCTCTTTTATTGTCCTGATGTTGTCATTTACAATTTAACCTTTCTGGTTGCCTGTTGTAATTCTTTTGTTTTTGGATAGTCCTTGAGAGTTCATTTCCTAGATTGGTATCTGGCTGGTATGATCCTGCATTCTAGAGTCAACCTGTTGTCTCATGTTGTTTGCTGTCAGATAGAAGTGTTCCCTTTAGTAATTCTTGTGATTTTGTTTTGGTTTTTACATAGTCCCTTTATTTCTCTTTATCTGGAAATATCCTAATTTCACCCTCATATTTGAATGAGAGTTTTGCAGCATATATTACTCTGGGTTCGCAATTTTCTTCTTTTAAGATTTTATATATGTCACCCCATTGCCTTCTTGCCTGCATGGTTTCTGCTGAATAATCCAAGCTTAGTCCTATTGTTTCTCCTCTGTATGTGATGTTTTGTTTTTCTCAAGCTGCTGTCAGGATTGTTCGTTTGTCTTTGGTTTTAGCAAGTGTAATGATGATATGCCTTGGTGATTTTCTTTTGGGATCTATCCTATATGGGGTTCGTTGAGCTTCTTGGATGGTCAGCTTTCAATCTTTCATGATATTGGGGAAGTTTTCTGTCAGCAGTTCTTCAATGATCCTCTGTTTTCTGTTTTTTCCCCATATTCTGGAACTCCAATCACTCGAAAATTTTGGTTTTGATTGTATCCCACGTAATTTTCAGAGTTTCTTGAATTTTCTTTGTTCATTTTTCTCATTTTTCCTCAGAGTTGTATGCTAATATTTGTCTTCAATTTCGCTGATCCTGTCTTCCATTGTTTCAAACTTGCTCCTCAGCCCTTCTATGACACTGTCCATTTCTGAAATCTCGTTGTTTATCTTTTGGATTTCTAATTGTTGTTTTTGTATGATTTCTAGTTGTCAATTTATTTTGGCATTTTGTTCCTGTCTTGTTTTCCTGAATTCTTCCATTTTTTGTCTGTAGTTTCCGTGAATTTGTCTGCCTTTTCCATGAATTTGTCTATTTTTTTTCCCTCATTTTTGTGTGCTTTTTGCTTCAACTGTTGGAGAACTCAGAATATAAGAGAGTTGAATTACTATTAGGTAGTTCTGGTGCCTTTTCTTCTACTGGAAATTCATCTGGTGTTTTATTTTGGACAGCTACTGGAACCATCTTGTCCTGCTTTTTAAAATGTTTTGATTTTGTCTGCTGTCTTTGTGACATTTAGTAGTTATTTGCCTATTTTATTGATTGTAGATTGTTTGTTTCATCCCACTTTTTTGTTTTATTTGTTTATATCTAAGCATGCGGGTTGTATGTTCTTTGTTGTTTGCTCGTCTGTGGGCACGATACTTTTCTCCTTGTTCTCCAATGGTCAGGGTCAGTCACTCAGGTATGGTATAGCAGGGCAGGTCCAGCTGAAGGGGAGTTGTTTGGATTGGGTTTTTGTGGCACATACTAGGGTCAACAGGATAGGCCGGGAATCAGTGTAGGACAGCTTCCAGTAGGCCATGCCTGTTCAGCTCGGTGGTGTAATGTAGGTAGTCAGTAAGGAGGGGGGAGACTGTGAGGTGTGAAGGTAAAATGGGTATGGGAAAGAGGAGAGAGTGGAAAGAGGAACAGGGCCGAAAAACATACAAACAAACAAAAATGTACTAAGAGAACTTGCCATTGGAATGGAGAGATGAGAGACTGAAAAATGGAGAAAAACAAGAAGAAAAAAAGAAAAAGGTGAAAGATAAAAAATGAATACATAAAAATTAGACAAAGAAAATGAAAAGAAATGCTCCCAGGGATCCCACTGGTGCGGCTGCAAGGACTGGGGAAGTTGTTCCCAGGCCATGTAGTACAGCCTGGCTAGAAAGGGTAGAGGTGTCACACAGTGCCAAGTATTCAGAGACAGGAAGAGAAGGTAAGTATGAAGAGATAAGAACCTGAGAAATGAAGAAAGATTAAAAGGGAAAAAGAGGGAAAAGAAAACAAATAAAATAACAAAAACACCCCCCCCGAAAAAAAAAGAAAAAGAAAAAAATGCCCCCAGGTATCCCACTGCATGGCTGCATAGACTGAGGGAGTAGCTCCCAAGCCATTTAGTACTGCCTGGCTAGAAGGCGCTCCCACACGAAGAAAAGAAAAAGAAAACAAATCAAAAGAGAACAGATCAAAACAAACAACAAAAGCCCCGGGGATCCCACCAGTGTGGTGGTACGGACCGGGAAGCAGTTCCACAGTCAATCAGCATTTCACAGCCTGTCAGGAAGAAGCAAAGATGCAAACAGAACCAGGTATTTGAGAGAAAGGATGGGGAGGTGGTGAGAGGTATGGTTGAAGCCAATAGAAGTGGAAAAATCAACACGAGCAACCAACTAATGGCACTCAGGGAGCCGGCCAATGCGGGAGGGTGGAATGCAAGCTGCACAGGGTGAAGCTGGTGCTTCCCAGCCAAGAGACTCTGGCCACAGGAAGCAGAGGAGGCTGTGTGGGGCTGAAGAAGGGTGGGAGTGGGAAAGCGTGTATCACTGGTTACTGGTGGTTCTGTCTCCTGCTGGGAGCCCTGTGAAGCTGCTTTCCTGTACTCCCTGTTCGACAATCTCTGACAGGAGTCCAAGATGGCAGATCCATGCTGCGTTAGCTGATAGGGGCCCTCTGCATGTGTATCTTCTGGCTGTCTGTTCTCTGTCGGTTTCTTATTCCGTTCTGTGCTTGGCTGAGTAGTTTATCTCTTCATTTGATGCTTAGGGTTTCAGGACTGACGTTTGCCTCTGTTTGACTTAGTTTTTTGGATCTTTACTGTGGAGGGACAGCTCTGTGCTTCTGTCAATAGCACCATGTTGCCTGGACATCCACAGTATAAGTTTTTGACAGTGTATTGGAGTCCTTCCTGAAGGGGACCCAGCCTGCCCTTCAGTCAAGGGATTGTGCGTCTTTAAACTTGCTCAAGCCTGGGAGTTGAGAGGCCATGACTCTCTATTCTAGTGATTTGAGTTTGACTACTGTTTGCTTGATCTAGAATTCCTCTGCTTGTACAATTTAATTAAATTTAAATTTAGTAAATTTCCTATGTATTTTATTCCTAGGGACACTATGACTAAGTAGCGAACACCACAAGTCCATACAATTCAGAATATTCTTTTTTTAAAAAAAAATTTTTGTACTTTAAGTGGAAGTTTACCATTCCAGTTAGTCTCTCATACAAAAATATATACATACACTGTTATGTGACCATAATTGCTCCCCCTATACTGTGACAGCACACTCCTTCTTTCCACCCCTGATTTCCTGTGTCCATTCAACCAGCTCCTTATCCTCTCTGCCTCCTCGTCTTACCTCTGGACAGAAGCAGCACATTTAGTTTCATGTATCTGCTTGAGCTACTAAGCACACTGTTCATAAGTATCATTTTATGTCCCATAGTCCAGTCTAATCTTTGTCTGAAGTGTTGGTCTCGGGAATTGTTTAGTTCTGGGATGACAGATAGTCAGAGGCCATGCTTTCCAGGGTTCCTCCAGTCTCAGTCAGACCATTAAGTCTGGTCTTTTTACTAGAGTTTGAATTCTGCACCCCACTTTTCTCATGCTCCATCAGGGACTCTATGTTGTGTTCTGTCAGGGCGGTCATTGGTGGTAGCTGGGACCATCTAGTTCTTCTGGTTCCAGGCTGATGCAGTCTCTGGTTTATGTTGCTCTTTCTCTCTTTAGGGCTAATACTTTCCTTATGACGTTGGTGTTCTTCATTCTCCTTTACTCCAGGTGAGTGAGACCAATTGATGCATCTTAGATGGCCGCTTCCTATCTTTTAAGACCCTAGATGCCACTCACCAAAGTAGGATACAGAACAGTTTCTTAGTAAATTTTGTTATGCCAGTGGAACTAGATGTCCCCTGAAAGCATGGTCCCCAGATTCCCACCCATCCTACTGTGTCCTTGAAGTGTTTGCTTGTGTTCAGGAAACTTCTTAGCTTTGGTTTAGTCCAATTTTGCTGACTTCCCCTCTAGTGTGTGCTGTACCATTTTCCAAAGTGTTTGTACCATTTTACATTCCCACCAACAGTGTATAAGTGTTCCAGTCTCTCCACAACCTCTCCAACATTTATTAATTTGTGTTTTTCGATTAATGCTAGCTTTGTTGTGGTGAGATGTTATCTCATTGTAGGTTTGATTTGCATTTCTCTAATGATTAATGATTGTGAGCATTTCTTCATGTGTCCATTAGCCGCCTGAATGTCTTCTTTGACGAAGTGCCTGTTCTTATCCTTTGCCCATTTTTAAATTGGGTTTACTTTTTGTTGTTGAGGTTTTGCAGTATGTTGTAGATTTTAGAGAGTAGATGCCGGTTGGATTTCTCATAGCCAAACAGTTTTGCCCAGTCTGTAGGTTGTCTTTTGGTGAAGTCTTTTGACGAGCATAAGTGTTTGATTTTTAAGAGCTCCCAGTTAATCTAGTTTCTCTTCTGGTGTTTGTGCATTGTTACTTATGGTTCGTATTCTGTTTATGCCATGTATTAGGTCCCCTAGCGTTGTCCCTATTTTTTCTTCCATGATCTTTATCGTTTTCAATTTTATATTTAGGTCTTTGATACATTTTGAGTTAGTTTTTCTGCATGGTGTGAGTTATGGGTCTTGTTTCAGTTTTTTACAGATGGACATCCAGTTATGCCAGCACCATTTGTTAAAGAGGCTGCCTTTTCCTCAGTTAAGAGAATTTGGGCCTTTGTCAAATATCAGCTGCTCAAAGGTGGATGAATTTACGTCTGGATTCTCAATTCTGTTCCACTGGTCTACACATCTGTTCTTATACCAGTACCAGGCAGTTTTGACTATCGTGGTGGTAGAATAGATTCCAAAATCAGGTAGTGCGGGGCATCCCACTTTGTTCTTCTTCTTCAGTAATGCTTTACTTATTCGGGGCCTCTTCCCTTTCCATATGAAGGTGTTGATTTGTTTCTCCATCTCATTAAGAAATGCCGTTGTTATTTGGATCAGAATTGCATCATATCTGTAGATCACCTTGGGTAGAATTGATAGTTTCACAATGTTGAGTCTTCCTATCCATGAGCAAGGTATGTTTTTCCACTTATGCAAGGCTCTTTTGGTTTCTTGCTGTAGTGTCTTGTAGTTTTCATTGTATAGATCCTTTATGTCTCTGGTTAGATTTATTCCTAAGTATTTATCTTCTTGGGGGCTATTGTAAATGGTATTGATTTGGTGATTTCCTCTCTGAAGTTGTCTTTTTTGGTATAGATGAATCCAACAGATTTTTGTGTGTTTATCTTTTATCCTGATACATTGCTGAAATCTTTTATTAGTTCCAGTAGTTTTACTGTGAATTCCTTGGGGTTTTCTGTGTATAAGATCATGTCATCTGCAAATAGAGATACTTTGACTTCTTCCTTACCAATTTGAATGCCCTTTATTTCTTTTTCTAGCCTAATTGCTCTAGCTAGGACCTCCAGCACAGTGTTGAATAAGAGTGTTGATACAGGGCATCCTTCTCTGGTCCCCAAGGGGAATGCTTTGAAACTCTCTCAATGTAGTATGATTTTGGCTGTTGGCTTTGTATAAATTCCCTTAATTATGTTGAGGAATTTCCCTTCTAATCCTATTGTGTTTAGAGTTTTTATCATGAATGCGTGTTGGACTTCGTCAAATACTTTTTCTGCCTTGATTGATACAATCATGTGGTTCTTGTCTTTTGTTTTATTAAGGTGTTGGATTACTTTGATTGTTTTTCTAATATTGAATCATCCCTGCATACCTGGTATAAATCCCACTTGATCACGGTGAATTATTTTTTTGATATGTTGCTGAATTCTATTGGCTAGAATTTTGTTGAGGATTTTTATGTCAAAGTTCATGAGGGATATTGGTCTGTAGTTTTCTTTTGTCTTTACCTGGTTTTGGTATCAGGTTAAGCTGGCTTCATAGAATGAATTTGGGAGTATTCCATCCTTTCCTATGCTCTGAAATACCTTTAGTAGTAGTAGTGTTAGCTCTTCTCTGAAAGTTTGGTAGAATTCTCCAGTGAAACCATCCAGGCCAGGGCTTTTTTTGTTGGGAGTTTTTAAATTACCTTTTCAATCTCTTCTTTTGTTATAGGCTTAGTTAGTTCTTCTACCTGTGTTTGTGTTAGTTTAGGTAGGTAGTGTGTTTCTATAAATTTGTCCATTTTCTCTAGGTTTTCAAATTTGTTAGAGTACAATTGTTCATAGTATTCTCTTATGATTCTTTTAATTTCAGTTGGGTCTGTTGTGAGATCACCCATCTCATTTCATCTCATTGTTTCCTCTCTTGTTTTTCTTTTGTCAGTTTGGCCAATGGTTTATCGATTTTGTTGATCTTTTCCAAGAACCAACTTTTGGTCTTCTTAACTCTTTCGATTGTTTTTCTATTTTCTATTTCATGTAATTCTTCTCTAATTCTTATCATTTCCTTTCTTCTAGCACCCAAAAGCTTCTTTTGCTGCTGTCTTTTTACTCGATCCAGTTGTAAGGTTAGTGTTTTGATTTTGGCCCTTTCTTCTTTTTGGATGTGTGCATGTATTGCTATAAACTGACCTCTGAGCACTGCTTTTGGAGTGTCCCAAAGGTTTTGGTAGCATGTATTTTCCTTCTCATTTGATTCTATAGATTTCTTTATTCCATCCTTAATTTCTTCTATAACCCAGTAGTTATTGAGCAAAGTGTTGTTCAGTTCCATGTGTTTGATTTTTTTCCTTGCTTTTTATTTTATTGATTTCTATTTTATGGCTTTATGGTCAGAAAAGATGCTGTGTAATATTTCTATTCTTTGGATTCTGTTAAGCTTGCTTTATGGCCTAATATGTGGTCTATTCTGGAGAATATTCAATGTACATTGGAAAAGAAAGTATACTTGGCTGCTGTTGAGTGGAGTGTTTGGTATATGTCCATGAGATCAAGTTGGTTGATTGTAGTATTTTGATCTTCCGTGTCTTTACTGAGCTTCTTTCTGGGTGTTTTGTCCTTCACCAAAAGTGGTGTGTTCCAGTCTCCTACTATTATTGTGGAGCTGTCTATCTCTCTTTTCAATGCTGTTAGAGTTTGTTTTATGTATTTCGGGGCCCTGTCATTGGATTAGTAAATATTTATTATAGTAATGTCCTCGTGGTGTATTGACCCTTCAATAATTATACGGTTTCCTTCCTTATCCTTTGTGGTGAATTTTACAATAAGTCTATTTTGTCAGAGATGAATATTGCCACTCCTGCTCTTTTTTGAATGTTATTTGCTTGATATATTTTTTTCCATCCCTTGAGTTTTCATTTGTGTTTTTAAGTCTAAGGTGTATCTCCCGTAGGCAGCATATAGATGGATCATATTTTTTAATCCATTCTGCCACTCTCTTTTTCATTATTGCTGCATTTAGGCTGTTTAATTCAGTGTAATTATTGATAGGTATGAGTTTAGTGCCGTCATTTTGATGTCTTTTTTTATGTGTTGTTGGCAGTTTCATTGTTCCACTTAATTTTCTGTGCTGAGTTTTTCTTTATGTATTTTCTTTTCATCTTTTTCATTGTTGTTGATTTCGTATTTGCTGAGTCTTTATATTTTTATTGTTTTTTACTTTGTTGTGTAGTATTGTTAGTTTCCTTTGTGGTGAGCTTAATATGTACCCCTATTGTTCTAAGTTTAAACCAGTGTTTTATTTCTTTATATCTCTTTGACTTCCTCTCCATATGAAAAATCTATGTCCACATTTTTAGTCCCTCTGTTTTTGTTTTAATGTTGTCATCTTTTACATATTGACATTACTATTTCTCTATGTTCAGTGTTTTAGCTTTGATTTACTTTTGTGACTTCCCTATCTGAGTTGATATCTGGTTGCTCTGTCTTGTGTTCTAGTCTTAGGTTGTTATCTGATATTACTGATTTTGTAACCGGAGGACTCCCTTTAGTATTTCTTGTGATTTTGGTTTGGTTTTTGCAAAGTACCTAAACTTCTATTTACCTGGAAATGCCCTAATTTTGCCATCATATTTGAGAGAGAGTTTTGATGGATATATATTTCTTGGCTGGCAGTTGTTTTCCTTCAAGGCTTTATATATGTCATCCCATGGCCTTCTTGCCTGCATGGTTTCTGCTGAGTAGTCCGAGCTTAGTCTTATTGACTCTCCTTTGTAGATGACTTTTTGTTTATCCCTAGCTGCTCTTAAAGTTCTCTCTTTATCTTTGGTTTTGGCAAGTTTGATTATGTCTTGGTGACTTTCTTAGAGATCTACCTTATGTGGGGTTTGATGAGCATCTTGGATAGATACCTTCTCATCTTTCATGATATCAGAGAAGTTTTCTGCCAACAAATCTTTAACAGTTCTCTCTGTATTTTTGTTATCCCCCCTGTTCTGGTATTCCAATCACTCATAGGTTATTCCTCTTGATAGAATCCCACATAATTCTTAGGGGTTCTTTATTTTTTTAAATCCTTTTATCTGATTTTTCCTCAAATAAGTTGGTGTCAAATGCTTTATCTTCAGTCTCACTAATTCTGACTTCAATTGCCTCAATTCTGCTCCTATGACTGTCTATTGAGTTGTCTAATTCTGAAATTTTATTGTTAATCTTCTGGATTTCTGATTGCTGTCTCTCTGGGGATTCTTGCTGCCTGTTATATTTATTGTTATGCTGTTCTCTAATGTTGTTTAGTTCCTCTATTGCTAGGTCTGCATTTCGCCAGATCTCCTTCCTGATATCTTGAAGAGTTCTGTATGTTAATTGTTTGTATTCTGCCTCTAGTAATTCAAAGAAATTCTCTCTCTGGAAATTCCTCGATTATTTTGGGAACTTGCTGAAGCCATCATGGTCTGATTCTGTATCTTTTTGATATTGACTGTTGTCTTTGAGCCATCAATAAGTTATTATATTTATGTATTTTATGCTTGTTTACTGTGTCCTAGCTTCTTTTTTTGTTTTATTTTGATATGCCCAAATAGGCTGCTCGTGTGAGGTAGTATGATCACCAGCACCCCTTAAGTGCCAGTGTCCTGCCACCAGGTGTTCAGACCTGCCACTAAGTATGTGGGCCCGGGAGTCCACACTCCTCCTGTATAGATTCAGCTCAGATATCCAGGTAGTTGGTCACCAAGTGTGTGGTGCAGGCTCTCACCTATAGTCCTATATAGGCATGGTGATTGTTGTAGGCACAGGGTTCCAGCTGCAGCAGGGGGTCATGCGCTGACCAAGATGGGTCTAATGGCCGCCCACGAGTGTCTGGGAGGAAAGCGTGTCCCTTTCCCTAGGGCGCTTATGTGGATGGGTTTTGCAGCCAGACTATGAGCACCCAGTGCTGTTGGATGTAAGGACTGGGGGTACCACTTATTCTTGGGCCCCTGTTGCAGGTGACTAGGTGGTGTTTGTGGAACCACCAGTCCTCAGGCCCCTGATGTAGGTAGGTAAAGACCCTGCTTAATAGGCAGAGCAATATCAAATGTTCCGGAAGCTGCCACTTCACAGCTGAAACAGTTGAAGTTAGACTTCAGGTATATACCCTATTGAACTGTGGTAATGAGGACCTGTGCTGTTGAAATGGGCCAACACAAGTATATGCAGGGGGAAAGGCACTCCAAGTCTGTGGACCCCTTATGCCTGTGCCTAGGCAAAGGAGCTGTGCCTGCCCTGAGTTCCTGGCTTAGGGGAGCTGGCAGATTATTTGTTTCCCTGTTTGTTAATTTATTTACTTTCCAAGGCCAGGAGAATGGCTCAGGGTGTGTGATGGGTCCTACTTCCGGTCCAGGGGACTTGACAGTTGCTGAAGCCAGTCCCAGACACAGTGCAGAACAGGGATCAGGGAGGGAAATAGGAGAGAGATTTTTCCTGAAGAGGGTGTTTTTGATCCACGTGGTAGGCCAGACAGAAGTACCTATCTTTTGCCGAAGGAAGCCTACTTCTCACTGGTTCTGCCTGGCCTAGTAGACTGTCTGTTGCTGGGTCTCTCTTGGTGTGGAAAATGCCTCCCGATTGCCGTCACTTACCTCACTGTGTACCACGAGCTTATCAGGCCTGAAGGGCCCAGGCTCCTGCTGGGTCAGGTTTGGCAACTCCTCACTGCTTCCGAATCATCTCTCCCTTCCCCTGCCACTCAGTCCAATTCCTCAACTTTGCCTTAGACTGTTATGTATAATTGATTCACTTGTTTTTTCAGGTCTTTGTTGTAAGATGGACCACCGGAAGCATCTGACTACTCCACCATCTCGGCCCTACCTCTCTAATTTTGATTCTTTAATTTAATTTTGGTGAAGTTCAATTTTTTTCTTTTGTTACTTATGTTTTTGATGTCAGATTCTAAGACTCCATTGCCAAATCCAAGATCATGAAGACTTACCCTATGTTTTCTTCTATGAGTTTTATAGTTTTAGCTCTTATATTTAGGTTGTTAGTTCATTTTGAGTTAATTTTTGTATATGGTGTGAGGTAGGGGTCCAACTTAATTTTTTGCATGTGGAGAACCAGTTGTCCCAGTACTGTTTGTTGAAGAGAATATTCTTTTCCCCAATAAATGATCTGGACACCCTTGTTGAAAATTAATTGGCTGTAAATATATGACAGTCTGTAACAGCCTTTATAGTGCTAAAATTTGGGAAGAATTCTTTGACTTTTTCTTAAATGTTCAAATCCTTCTCAAGGCTATTCTTCCCTTTTTTATTCCAGCTACCATTAGTGTGGAACTGGCTCTGGCTTTATGTCTGGCCCATTGAAGCATGGCTTGAGACTCATGCCTTGGGTCTCTCTGAGGGGAAGTCTGCCTTCCCCTTAATGGGGAAGGAGCTAAGGAGAATAAAATGTAGAGGGCTAGATAATTTTTCAAATTTATCTTATAGTTGGAGCCCTGGTTGTGCGGTGGTTAAGAGCTCGACTGCTAAACAAAAGGTCAGCAGTTTGAATCCACAAGCCTTTCCTTGGAAACCCTATGGGGCAGTTTTACTCTGTCCTATAGGGTCGCTATGAGTCGGAATCAGCTCAACGGCAATGGTTTTTTTTTGTTTTTTTGATGTTATATTCACATTTTCACAGTGTGATTTTGTTATTCCATTCAAAGTGAATTCTTATACAATGCTTATAGAAATCAAATACAGATAAAAAACACATTACAACTTAAGCTTTAGTAATTTTAAAAGCTTTGTCATCTGCTTGTTTATACCCTTGTTCCCTCCTCTTTACTCAGGTAAATAGTGATTTGATGATATTTTTCTTTACATTAAAAAAAAAAAAAAACCTATCTCAGGTCTTTATATTTGCTAGTTACAAAAAGTTTTTTTGTGTTTAATAAGCTAATGGGTTATTGCAATAGAGGGAAAAAAACTCTCCAAATTTAAACTATGCAGTAACTTCAAAGGTTTGATTAAAAAGCTACTCGTCTATAAACCAACCACGACTCTTTTGTTAAAATTTACCTAGGGTGGATTTTAAATTTCCCTTCTCCATCTATCCCTCTTTGTTATTAAGTCATTCCCAAAATTGTCTTCTCCTCATTTCCATTAACTTATGAGAACTCCAGCTTTTAGTAGGGTAGCATTTTATGTAATATTATGCCATTTCCTTAGTTGTCCAAAACAACCTTATCATTGAATGAAACTATTATAAGTTGCTTGCACATAGTTTAAAATAATTGCAAGATACAATTGCTTGTAAGTTTTCCAGAAGTTCAGCATTCAGTCTTTTCCAAAGTTTTTTTAATTCTCCAACTTTTCCATACTTACTTCAATTTGTCTGTTGGAACTACAGCTTACCAGGCTAAAGGCAGAGTTGCCAGGTACAGCTGCTCTAGGTTGGACCCAAGTGGGTGCAATAGGAAGCCGGCCATCAGGCTGGACCTGACCTGTTTGGACAAATAGGAGTAAGCAGGTGGGCATAACCAAGGCACAGCTGTAGTGCCCAAGGTGAAGAAGGGGAAGGGCAGGTGGGATAAATGTTACCTTCTGGTGTGCAGTGGTTATTAAGGTAAGATGATTAATTAATGAGAAAACTTTAGCCTTGATGCATGAGGCAGTTGTACAATCCTGTACAGGCGTATCTCATTTTATTGTGCTTCACAGGTACTGTATATTTTACAAATTGAGGGTTTGTGGCAGTCCTGCATCGATGAAGTGTATCAGCGCCATTTTTCCAACAGCTGTGCTCTCGTCGTGTCCCTGTGTCACATTTTGGTCATTATCGCAATATTTCAAACTTTTTCATTATTATTATGCCCATTATGGTGACCTGTGATCAGTTATCTTTAATATTACATTTTAATTTGTTTTGGGGCGCCATGAACCACTCCCATATAAGACGACGAACTTAATCGATAAATGTTGTGTGTGTTGTGATTGATCCATCGACCTGCTGTTACCCCATCTCTATCCCTCTCCTCAAGCCTCCATATACTCTGGGACATGACAAAATTGAAACTAGGCCAATTATTAACCCTACAGTGGCCTCTAAATGTTGAAGTGTAAGAAAGAGTTGCAAATCTCTCACTTTAAATCAAAAGCTAGAAATAATTAAGCCTGGTGAGGAAGGCATGCTGAAAGCTGAGATAGGTTGAAAACAAGGCCTTTTGTGCCAGTAAGCCAAGTTGTGAATGCAAAGGAAAAGTTCTTGAAGGAAATTAAAAGTGCTGTTCCAGTGAACACACGAATGGTACGAAAGCAAAACAGCCCCATTGCTGAAATGGAGAAAATTTTAGTGGTCTGGATAGAAGTTCAAACCAGCCACAACATTCCCTTAAACCAGAGCCTACCCCAGAGCAAGGCGCTGACTCTCTTTGATTCTATGAAGGCTGAGAGAGGTGAGAAAGTTGCAGAAGAAAAGCATGAAGCTAGCAGAGATTGGTTCATGAGGTTTAAGGAAAGAAGCCATCTCCATAACATAAAACTGAAAGGTGAAGTAGCAAGTGCTGATGTAGAAGCTGCAGCAAGTTATCCAGGGGATCTAGCTAAGATAATTGATGAAGTCGACTACACTAAACAACAGATTTTCAAGTAAACAAAACAGCCTTATATTGGAAGAAGATGCTATCTAGGACTTTCACAGCTAGAGAGGAAAAGTCAGTGCCTGGCCTCAAAGCTTCAAAGGACAGGCTGACGCTCTGGCTAGGGGGTAATGCAGCTGGTGACTTTAAGTTGAAACCAGTGCTCATTTACCATTCTGAACATCTTAGGACCCCTAAGAATTATGCTAAATCTACTCTGCCTGTGCTCTATAAATGGAACAACAAAGCCTGGATGACAGTACCTCTGTTTACAGCAAGGTTTACTGAATATGTTAAGCCCACTGTTGAGACCTACCACTTAGATAAAAGGATTCCTCTCAAAATATTACTGCTCGTTGACAATGCACTGGTCACCCAAGAGCTCTGATGGAGATGTACGAGGAGATTAATGTTGTTTTCATGCTGCGAACACAATATCCATTCTGCAGCCCATGGATCAAAGAATAATTTCAACTTTCAAGTCTGATTATTTACAAAATACATCTCGTAAGGCTATAGCTGCCGTAGATAGTGATTCCTCTGATGGATCTGGGCAAAGTAAATTGAAAACCTTCTGGAAAAGATTCACCTTTCTAGATGCCATTAAGAACATTCGTGATTCATGGGAGGAAGTCAAAATACCAACAGGAGTTTGGAAGAAGTTGATTCCAATCCTCATGGATGACTGGGGGGGGGGGGGAAAGACTTCAGTGAAGAAAATAACTGCAAATGTGGTGGAAATAGCAAGAGAACTAGAATTAGAAGTGGAGCCTGAAGATGTGACTGAATTGCTGCCTCTCATGATAGAACTCTAACGGATGAAGAGTTGCTTCTTATGAATGAGCAAAAAAAGTGGTTTCTTGAGATGAAGATGCTGTGAATATTGTTGAAATGACAACGAAGGATTTATAATATTACATAAACTAAGTTGATAAAGCAATGGCAGGGTTTGAGAGGATTGACTTCAATTTTGAAAGAAGTTCTACTGTGGGTAAAATGCTATCAAACAGCTTCGCATGCTACAGAGAAATTTTTTCATGAAAGAAAGAGTCAATTAATGTGGCAAACTTCACTGTTGTCTTATTTTAAGAAATTGCCACAGCCACCTCAACTTTCAGCAACCACAACCCTGATCAGTCAACAGCCATCAACATCGAGGCAAGACCCTCCACCAGCAAAAAGATTACGATTTGCTGAAGGCTTAGATGATGGTTAGCATTTTTTAGTAATAAAGTATTTTTTAATTAAGATATGTACATTGTTTTTTAGTCATAATTCTATTGCACACTTAATAGACTACAGTATAGTATTTATAGTATGTTTACTACAGTAAACGTAACTTTCATATGCCCTGGGAAACAAAAAAAAAAATTGTTTGACTCACTTTATCGCGATATTCACTTTATTCCAGTAGTCTGGAACCGAACCTACAATATCTCTGAGGTACGCCTGTATATCAAGTCTAAAGAAGTAACCTGTGAACAAAATGAGAGGGAAATGTAGAGGGTACTGAGGAGTCAGTTAAATAGATAGGCCAGTTTGTTGAAGAGATTGAAGTGAGAGCCAAATGGGGAAAACAGGAATCAGATTGGTTCAAGGAGCAATAGGACACTTTAAACCCATCTCTATGAATGTGCTGACACTAGGGCTGGAGTGAGGCTGGGGTTTTAGTGAGTCATTAGTGGCCGGTACAGTTAGGTCATGACAAACTGAGGTTTTTGTCTTTGATTCAAGAAAATAAGAGGATGGAGGGTTATTCCTCACTTTTCAGCTGCAGCTGATTTGATGCCCCATCGGAATTTCTAGTGTTTACTCCTGGATGCAAGGGTGACCATGTTCCAGAAATCAAAGCCAGATGGCTAAGGTGCCAAGTAGCTGACTGGAGGAGAGCCTGGTCAAACCACAAGTGATGTTGAAAGAAGAGAGAGGCAAAGGAACTCAAGGTGGTCTGGAGTATCCACAACAGAGTTGTGGTTGTCTTAGACTGGGTTCTCTACAGAAGCAAAACCAGCAAAACGTGTAAATATATACATACATACAGATAGAGAGAGAGAGAGAGAGAGAGATATCAAGGAAATGGCTCACGAGGTTGTAGAGGCTGGAAAGTCCCGAGTCTGTGGGTCTGATTCATGTAGCCGCAGGGACTGGCGAACCCAAGATCAGCAGGTCAGAGAGCAGGGAGTTTGCTTACAGGCATCGAAGATCGATGAAACCCAAGATAGGCAGGTAAGACCACAGTAAGTTGCTAGCTTAAGTCCCAAGAACCGGAGGCTGCACATTCAGGGAAACTCCCTTTCAACTGATTGGCTACTCACAGCAGATCCCATCATGGAGGTGATCATATTATATCAAATCTCATCATGGACGTGATCACAACATCCTACGACTGCGAAACCACTGAGAATCATTGCCCGGCCAAGTTAACACATAACCTTAACTTTCATAATGGTGCACACAGACACCAACAACTGAATGATGCATCCCTTGGGCCTCTCAGCAGCAGTCAGCTCTGGGATACTCCATTTAAGCTAGGTCTTTAGGCTGACTGAAGCTCCTGACATCACCAGATACTGTGATGACTGCTGAAAATAGTGACCCATGCTTCCAATCAAATTATTAGAACTGGAAAAGCCTTTGGAAACATCTCTTTTTACAGAGGGGGATACTGAGGCTCAGAGAAGGGAAATGACTTACCACTCTCATGCAGCTAACCCGTAGCAGTGCCTAGATCAGAACTTTGTTCTTTGTTTTATTTTATTTGAATTTTAAAAAACAGTTCTATTGAGATATAATTGACATACCTCTGGGGTGGCTCCTTTCAAGCCTGGCAGGATGGCAAAACAGACCAATCCCTTTGGTGGGCCACAGTTACCATACCTGCACATCCCACCTGATCACTTGGGTGGAAGTTACAAGACCATGGCTAGAAAGGCCACACAAAAGGGATCCATGGCACTGCAGGTTGTACCATTTTATATTCCCATCAGCAGTATTTGAGAGTTGCAGTTGCTCTATATCCTCACCAACACTTGGTATGATCAGTCGTTTCTAATTTTAGCCTTTCTGGTAGGTATGAGGAAACCTTGGTGTTGTAGTGGGTAAGAGTTTGGCTGCTAAACGAAAGGTCGGCAGTGCAAATCCACGAGGTGCTCCTTGGAAACCCTATGGGGCAGTCCTACTCTGTCGTATAGGGTCTCTATGAGTCAGAATCGACTCGACAGCAATGGGTTTAATAGATATGTATTGTTATCTCAGTGTGGTTTTCATTTGCATTCCCATAATGACTAAATAATATTGAGGATTTTTTTTTCATGTGCTTATTTGCCATCTGTACATCATTGGTGAAGTGTCTGTTCATATTTTTTGAACATTTTAAAATTGTGTTGCTAGTTTTCTTATTCTAGAGTTTTGAGAATTCTTTATATATTCTGAATGCAAGTGTTTAACGGATATATGATTTGCAAATACTTTCTCTGAGTCTGTAGCTTGTCTTTGTATTTTCTTAATGTTGCTTTTGAATAATAGACATATTTAACTTTAATAAAGTCCAGTCTATCTTTTATGGATCATGCTTTTGATGTTATATCTAAGAAATCTTTGCCTACCTAAGTTCACAAAGATTTTCTCCCATTTTTTTTCTAGAAATTTTGTAGTTTTAGATTGTACATTTAAGTCTGTGATCCATTTTGAATTAATTTTGTATATGGGACAGGAACCTTTTAACATATGCGTAATCTAACAAAAGGCATGTGGTCTCTTTATCCACAGTTGGGGATTGGAATCTTCTACCAGTACTATCATATTTAAGTACAAAGGTCAACCATACATTATATGTGTACATCACTCAAAAAACCACTAAAATAAATTGCCCAGTTTTCATAATACATTTAATGAAAGAATAATAAGGTCATTAAGGGCAGTCAGTGTTTTGTTATATTCTTGATTATATTTTCGATTATGGTTTGTTATATTCCTGATATGAACATAGTTGGAGTAAGAAGTATGTCTCATCCTTCTTTGATGGGGACCAATATAATCCTGGACTCAAGTTTAAAGTCTTGTCAACAGCACTGATTACACATTGTTTACCCCCACCCCTCCCGGTTGTGGTAATTATGGCACTTTGTATTTCCTGGGGAGAATGCAGTGCTTAATCATGTAATTATGACTCTGGATGGCTACACAAGATATCCCAAACAATGTAGAGCACTCTCTCTACCATTCATAGGAACAGCCGAAAGAAAAGTTTGTAGGAGGGGAGGCTGGGGGCATGGCTGAAGAAAGTGGGTCATGGACAGGTAAGGAGTCGTTTTTGGAGGTCAGTGTAAGGATATCAGGGTTTTGGTTGTGCTCACCCTTGTAGTTATTAGAGGAAGAGGAGATCTTAGCACCATCCCATTGACCATAATGTATAACTCAGGTTCCATGACAGAGATGTGAGGGATTGGAGCTAGTCAATTCATCCCTGGAGATTTCTCATGGGCCCTGGTATTTAGCCTTCCACTATGCTCCTGGCCCTAGAAGGGGTGCTTACCTTCTAAAAAGCGGTAGAGAGATAGAGAAAGAGCACTGGAATAAGGGTCAACGAATTGGAGTGTTTGCGTTCTGACAGTTCCTTATACCTGCTGGGGGATCAGGGGTAAGTCATTTAGCATCTCCCAACACCCACTTCCTTATCTGCCAGACAAGGAGAAGAGTATCTTTTTGATGTAGTCACAGACATGCTGTGACATGTGCTCTACACATCTACAGTATTACTAATAATGGGCCCAGGGCCATGCATTCTTTCGTATAGCAAAAATTACTCGCAGATAAACTTTTGGGAGGCATCTCATGAATCAGCCTCAGATCCTGCGGGGAGTCTTCCCTAATCCCATCCCCACACCTTGAGACTGAATTAGCTCTCCCTCCACGCCCCCATTACCCTTTGCATGCTTCCCTCCTCGTACTTACTACATGCATCACAATGATTGTTTTCTCTTGCTGACTAGAGTAAAAGCTTCTTTAGGACCGCAACCTCTAATTTATCTTTATAACCCTATTGCCACTTAATAACTATTTGATGAATAAACAAATAAATGAATAAACATGAAGATGAACAGGACAGACCTTGTGTTAAAGGAATTCATAGCGTAATGGAGGAGTGGACATATATAGGAGTAGTTGTAACACACCATTCTAACATAGCAAGCAATTCACTTTTTCATTTTAAAACAAAATGGGAACACTTTATTTTTTTGAATCAATTTTCCCTCATCTAATAAAATAGCTTTATTAACACTGAAGACATTTCAGTGAAAAATATGTAAAAAAATGATTTCTAAACAGGGTAGAAGGGATAAGGAGAGACTTCATCCCTTTATTCCAGCCATTATTTATCTGCATTTCTTAGGTTTCTCTGGCACTCTCTACTCCCTAGATTAGGTTAGGCCCCTCATTATACATTCTCACAACACTGTCCTGTTTTCTTACACTTATTGATAATTATTTGTGTAAGTATTTATTTAACATCTGTCTCAGTAACTATTTTATTTATTACTGAATCCCCATTATCTAGAACAGTGCCTGGCGTATAGTAAGAGTGCAATCAATGAATTGCTGCTGAGTAATTAAGTATATGCTCAAACAAGTTCTACACCATTAAGACTGAGAAAAATAACCTTGGCTTCAAAACTTTTAAGGCCATGAGTTCTTCTTCCACCATCGTGAGATATTAATGTGACTCTGTGACTCAATTATTCCTTTTCAGCAAGACTACAGGCTAATTTTCTCAATAGGCCACAGTAGCCATTGAATGGATCTCCATATACCTAGCTGAGCTAACCTGTTAAAGAGAATCATTTCATTTTATTCTCCTGGAATTCAGGTACAATTTAACTTCTTGTCATTAGAGCACAACTTTGTAGTATCAACCTTTTCCCACCTCTTGGGATCTTTATTTTTAGTTTCCTGGAAAAAAATGCAGATTAGAACACAATTGCTACAAATAGATAAGGCATACCCCACAAGCCCACTTACAGGTGCTCTCTGTGTTTCCTCACACAGTCATTCGTCTCCAGGTTTGAATGCTTCTCCAATGCCTTTACTGGCAATTGAAAATAGAGTTCTAGCCAATGTAGATGCATTGTTACCACAAAATGCAATTTACTGCCACACGTTGTGTTCAGATAATGGGAAAGAGTAGAATTCATCCAAACAATTGTGCTCAAAGAAATGATACCACAGTATGAGCCATTCTGTTTTCTGAATCATTTAAATGGTTTCATTTGTCAACTGTTTTTCAGTGGGAAAATAAAGGCTTAAAGGAATTTCTTTTCTTAAACAACTTGTATCAGAATCAGAAATATGTCATGATATATACCTATTTATAAAACAATATATATGTTTGATTACTGGGTGACTTTTGTAAGGTTGAGACCATTAATTCTTTGAGTCATCTGGATGCATCAGGCATAGAGTTGTGTGGACAACAGGGAAGTGTTACCTATAGGGAGTTGGTGGGGTGTAGTGGAAAATGGGATTTGGAGGTAGAAAAGCTTGGGTATCAGCCTTGCTGTTGCTATCATTTGCTCTCTATGTGATTATGGAAAAATTATCCTCTCTGCCACTTCATAGGTTTGTTATGAGTATCAAATAACACAATTTTTAAACACAGATTTACAGTTTAAATAGTAAAGGAGAAACTTTTTTTTAGTTACTGTAGAATTAATGTATTTTTGTATGAACTATAAAACTAATTTGAGTTTCACAAAGGGCATTTGGTCTTTCCTTAATGAAATATTGTCATAAAAGTTTGTTTTATTATATATTTGCTCTGAAAGGGAGCCTTGGTGGAGCAGTGGTTAAGTGCTCGCCTGCTAACTGAAAGATCAGCGGTTTGAACCCACCAGCTGCTCAGTGGGAGTAAGATGTGGCAGTCTGCTTTGTAAAGATTTACGGCACTGGAAACCCTATGGGGGCAGTTCTTCTCTGTACTATAGGGTCACTATGTGTTGGAATTGACTCAGCAATGGGTATATCAAATTCCATTACAAGTAAAAAAGGTCTGCCTATCAAGCTCTGTTTTCCAAAGTAATACACTGAGCTGCAAAATTTTATGTAAGAGGCAACATGACATCCTCTGGTAGAGGGCCACATTTCTATGCATCTTCTGTACAAATTACAAGTATATCTACTTTTGAAGAAAAACATAGAAAAAATAATCTATAATCTGCTAGCTACCTTATTCATGCAATAGAAAATTTAATCCAAGTTTAGTTATAAAAAGAAATAAAGAGAATTTTGCAAATTGAAGGCTAGCAACTTGATGCCAACCACACACAAGAGTCTAGTATGAACTACTAGAGGGGGAAGGGGCTGGTCACCAGGAGCTACGTGGGGTTGCTAAAAAGATGTCAGACCAGCTTTAGTTCCAAATGTTTGTGAGGGATGCTGTAAAGTAGAATCAAGCATCATATGGAATACTAATTAGCAATAAAAATCAATAAACTATTGATACACGAAACAAAATGGATGAATCTCAAACAATTATGCCCTGTGAAAGAAGCCAGACAAAAAAGAGTACATACTCTGTGTTTCAATTTATATAAAACTCTAGAAAATGCAAACTAATATATTGGAGAGTCTCTGATTTTACGATTATTTACGTGGAGTATTGTTGTTGTTGTTAGGTGCTGTCGGGTTAGTTCTGACTCATAGCAACCAGATGTACAACAGAACAAAACATTGCCCAGTCCTGTGCCATCCTCACAATCTTTGCTATGTTGGAACCCATTGTTGCAGCCACTGTGTCAATCCATCTCGTTGAGGATCTTCCTTTTTTTGCTGACCCTCTACTTTACCAAGCATGATGAACTTCTCCCTGGTCTCTCCTGATAACATGTCCAAAGTACATGAGACAAAGTCTCACCATCCTTGCTTCTAAGGAGCATTCTGAATGTACTTCTTCCAAGATAAATTTGTTCATTCTTCTGGCAGTCCAGGGTATATATTCAATATTTCTTTGCCAACACCATAATTCAAAGGCATCAATTCTTCTCAGTCTTCTTTATTAATTGTCAAGCTTTCGCATGCATGTGAGACGATTGAAAATGCCATGGCTTGGGTCAGGCACACCTTAGTTCTCAAACTGACATCTTTGCTTTTTAACACTAAAGAAATCTTTTGTATCAGATTTGCCCAATTCAGTATGTCATTCGATTTCTTGACTGCTGCTTCCATGAGCGTTGTTTGTTGATCCAAATAGAATGAAATCCTTGACAACTTCAATTTTTTCTCCTTTTTTCATGATATTTGATAATTTCCGCATTCTGTTGGGTCACCTTTCTTTGGAATGGGTGCAAATATGGATCTCTTCCAGTCGGTTGGCCAAGAAGCTGTCTTCCAAATTTCTTGTCGTAGACAAGTGAACATTTCCAGTGCTGCATCTGTTTATTGAAAGATCTCAATTTGTATTTTGTCAATTCCTGGAGCCCTGTTTTTTGCCATTCCCTTCAGTGTAACTTGGACTTCTTTCAGTACCATTGGTTCTTGATCATATGCTACCTCCTGAAATGGATGAACGTCAACCAATTCTTTTTGGTACAGTGACTCTGTATTTCTTCCATCTTTTTTTGATGCTTTATGCATTGTTCAATATTTACCCATAGAATCCTTGCAACTCAAGGCTTGATTTTTTTCTTTAGTTCTTTAACTTGAGAAATGCTGCACATGCTCTTCCCTTTTGGTTTTCTAACTCCGGGTCTTTTCACATTTCATTATAATACTTTATATATTCGAGTTGCCCTTTGGAATCTTCTGTTCAGCTTTTATTTCATCATTTCTTCCATTCATTTTAGCTGCTCTACATTCAAAAGCAAGTTTTAGAGTCTGTTCTGACATCTGTTTTGGTCTTTTCTTTCTTTCCTGCCTTTTTAATGACCTTTTGCTTTCTTCATGTATGCTGTCCTTGATGTCGTCCCACAACTTGTCTGATCTTTGGTCATTAGTGTTCAATGCATCGAATCTCTCCTTGCGATCGTCTCTAAATGCAGGTGGGTTATACTCAAGATTTTATTTTGGCTCTCGTGGACTTGCTCTAATTTTCTTCAGCTTCTACTTGAACTTGCATATGAGCCATTGATGGTCTGTTCCACAGTCAGCCCCTGGCCTTTTTCTGACTAATGATATTGAGCTTCTCTATCATCTCTTTCCACAGATGTAGTCAATTTGATTTCTGTGTATCCCAACTGGGGAGGTCCACATTTATAGTTGCATTTATGTTATGGAAAAAAAGGTATTTGTAATAAATAAATTGTTGGACTTGCAAAATTCTATCAGGTGATCTCCTGCATTGTTTCTGTCACCAAGGCCATATTTTCCAACTACTGATCCTTCCTTTTAGTTTCCAACTTTCGTATTCCAATCACCAGTAATTGTCAATGCATCTTGAGTACATGTTTGATCAGTTTCAGATTGCAGAAGTTGGTAAAAATATTCAATTTCTTCAACTTTGGCATTAGTGATCAGTGTGTAAATTTGAATAATAATCATATTAACTGGTCTTCCTTGCAGACATATAGATATCATCTGATCACTGACAGCAGTGTCGTCAGAATAGATCTTGAAATGTTCTTTTTGATGATGAACATGATGCCATTCTTCAGTTTGTCATTCCCGGCATAGTAGACTATGTGACTGTCCCATTCAAAATGGCCAATACCAGCCCATTTCAGCTCACTGAAGTCTAGAATGTCAATCTCTATGTGTTCCATTTCATTTTCGACCACTTCCAATTTTCCTTGATTCATACTTTGTACATTTCATGTTCTTATTATTAATGGATGTTTGCAGCTTTTTTCTTGTTTTGAGTTGTGCCACATCAGCAAATGAAGGACTCAAAAGCTTTACTCCATGTAAGTCACTAACATTGTCTCTACTTTGAGGAAGCAGCTCTGTGAGTGCCTTTCAATCTGAGGGGTTTATCTTCCACCACTATATCAGACAATGTTCCGCTGTTATTCATAAGGTTTTCACTGGCCAATTTTTTCAGTAGTAGACTGCCAGGTTCTTCTTCCTAGTCTGTCTTAGTCTGTGTATCAGTAGATCATTTATATATGACTCCATGAAGAATTTAGGAAAGGTTTGAGTCTATGATCTTTGGGGTTTTTCATCAAAATAAGAGAAAGTTAGCCAGGCTGAAGGTTTTGCAGCGTGGGAATCTGTGCGGCAGAGATGGACATCCAAATGCAGTAGAAAGCCAGGCATCTTTCCTTGCATCTTGGCTATTACCACCACAGAAACATTGGTATGTCAGAAATTAACTTCATCCCTGGAAGTGGTATTTTATTTCAAACTCCAAGTTGCTTGGTGCACATTTTTGTTCTGGCAGCAAATAACTTTAAGCTCATTTATGAGCTCTCTTTTTTATATCTCAGAGAAGAATAGAAGTTTTTATATAAAGAACTCTCAAAACTCAATAATAAGGAAACAACTCAAAATAAAAGCAGACAAAAGATTTGAACAGACATATCATCGAAGAAGATATACAGATGGCAAATAAGAACATTAAATAATGCTCAACATCATTACTCATTAGGGAAATGCAAATTAAAACCACGTTGAGATACAACTACACACTTATTAGAATGGCTGAATTAAAAAATACTGAGAATACCAAGCAATGGTGAGGATGCAGAGCAACTGGAACTTTCATACATTGCTAGTGGGAATGCAAAATGGTACAACTACCTTGGAAAACTATTTTGAATTTCTTACAAAGTTTAATGTACATTTACCGTATGAGTTAGCATTCCCACCCTTAGGTATTTAACCAAGAGAAACAAATACTTTTGTTCACATAACAACCCATATGGGAATGTTTATAACAGATTTATTTGTAATAGCTTCAAACTAGCAACAACCCAAATATACATCAACAGGTGAATGGGTAAACAAAATGTGGTATATCCATTCAATGTAAAGCAACAAACTATCAATACACAGAACAACATGTTTGACTCTCAAAACAGTTATGCCAAGTAAAAAAAGCCAGACAAAAAAAGAATACATACTGTATGATTCACTTTATATAAAACTCTAGAAAATGCAAACTATAGTGACAGAAAAGGTTGCGTGGGGGCGGGGAGAGTGAGGAGTGGGAGGGTAGAATTACAAAGGACAATGAGGAAACTTTTGGGACTGGTGGATATATTTATTATCTAATTTGTGGTGATGATTTCAAGGGTGTATACATGTTAAAACTTACAAAGCTGTACATTTTAAGTGTGTGTAATTTATTGTATGTCGGTTGTATGTACCTCTATTTCATATATTTTTAAACCCCTCAGTTCATGACCCAAAGTCATTTCTAGAGAGAATTCTAGCTATTAATATAGAAGAAATTGCAGAACTAGACAAATCACCATTTTACCACCTCTAATGAAATAATTTTCTTCAAGCAACTTTCATCTTGCTAAGACCGTTAGGATAAACATTACCAGGGAACTTTATAATGGCAGGTTACATGGCTATCACTGCTTGAATCCACTTACCAATCTAATCATCACTAAGAGTGGGACAGCCACACATTATACATCTCTTGACTTGATGCAAGATGAAGTGCACAACATCACCTATGAAGAATTCTTGCTAAAATAGTTGAACCTAAATAATGTCAAAGCATTAGATCCAACATCCAGTTTATATGAAATAAAGGGAATAGCAAAACACCTTACATGCTACATAGCATGAGGAAGCACTAGGGCAAACCTAGAATATAGGATAATACTAAGGACAACTGACCTAGTTTCTTAAATATGTCAATGGCATTTTTAAAAAAGGAGCATTCTAGATTGCACAACATTTAAGGAACAAAACAAAAGGGACAAAATTGATTTAAAAAACACTAAAATGACATTTTTTTAAATAATCTGGGAAATTAGATTATGGACCGGGAATTAGATGATGTTAAGGAGTAACCATTAATTTTTTTGGATGAGATAATAGTGTTGTATTTATGTATGAAAGTATACTTATTTTTTTTTAGCAATTACATATGAAAGCACTATGGGGAAATGATATGAGGGGTTTGCTTTAAAATACTATAAAAGAAAAGAAAGAGGAACAAAGAAAAAAGGGGTTGATGAAATAAGTACTGTAAGTTAAAATGTTGGTCACTGTTGAATCTGAAGGATGAATGGGTAAATAGGGGATTATTTCACTATTATTTTTACTTTTGTATATGTTTGAAAACTTTCATGATAAAAATCCTTTATAAACATCTTTCTAGGAATTATGCAGCATATAAAATATAAGCAAATAGACACAATTTTAGGAATAGATTACTGTGCATTTTACATGCAGGAAACACCTCCCCATAAATTCAATTACAAATAGTTTTTATCTCTATTAAAAAAAAATTCAGATTTATCTGTCAGTCCATTTGCATTACAAAGGGGATTATTTCTTTTATGAAATGGTTTGCCATGGGAATCCATTAAATGATTTATTTAATGTATATGACTATTCTTTTTCTAAATACTTACAATTTAGCCTCTTTCTTTCCTCAGTCTCTTCTTCCCTCCAGTCAAGCATGCTTGACTTTCATGCCTCCAAGCCTTATAAAAGCTTGTTTCCTGTCTCTGGAATTATTTTTTTCACTTTATGCTTCGCAACAGCTTATTCATTCTTTACAACTCAACTCAAATCCAAATTCTATGGTGAAGTCTCCAAAGGTCTATGTTATGAATTTACATGCCTGATTTTTAGTCTAGACTGTAAATTCCTTAATGGGGAGGTTGTATCTTATTCTTCTTTCAAACACTAGGGACTAGACTAGGACCTAGCATAGAACAGATATCAAATAAATGTCTCTTGAGTGAATGAATGAATGGATGAATGAATGACAGCATCTACAATAGATAAAGGAGAAAGGAACTCCATAAGTTAGAAAGTATTATGTTTTAATGTTCTAAATTTAATTATGACTCTAGTAACAGGATAGGTTTCAGGATCGATAAAACTAGCAATGAAGGGTTCTCTATTAAAACAACAACAACTAAATAAATAGAGCAATAAATGCGAAATAGAGTTATCAAGTTTGTTCTTAGTAAAAAACTAATCACATACAGATTTAAGATTATAGGTATGACCAAATTCATACTCAAAATACAATTTGAGTTTTGCTTTAGTCTAAGTTATAGTTGAATTAGAAATTATTGTATCAAATTTCATATGCACATGGTTCAAAATCGATTAACATTTAAAATAAAAAACTATGCCTTTTTCTACTCTACCTTAAATCCTGCTTCCCAGAATGTGTACTTTATTTTAACTGTTTCTTCTAATGGCAACCTCCATAACTTGAAATAATGTATTTATACTGCTGTTTCTTAATTTACACATTCTAGATATTATTTATTCATAAGGTTTTCACTGGCCAATTTTTTCAGAAGTAGATTACCAGCTCCTTCTCCCCAGTCTGTCTTAGTCTGGAATCCCTGCTGAAACCTGTCCACCACCAGTGACACTGCTGACATTTGAAATACTGGTGGCATAGCTTCCAGCATCACAACAACACGAAAGCCACTACAGTACTACAAACTAGGAGATAAGCTGAACTATTTGAAGAAGAACTTGGTATCAAGATTGTAGGAAGACTCATTAACAACCCGTGATATGCAGATGACACAACCTTGCTTGTTGAAAGTGAAGAGGACTTGAAACACTTACTGATGAAGAAATTCTTCAGTCTGGATTACACCTCAACATAAAGAAAACAAAAATCCTTACAACTGGGCCAATAAGCAACCTCATGATAAACGGAGAAAAGATTGAAGTTGTCAAGGATTTCAGTTTATTTGAATCCACAATCAACGCCCATGGAGGCAGCAGTGAAGAAATCAAATGATGTATTGCATTGGACAAATCTCCTGCAAAAGACTTCTTTAAAGTGTAAAAAAGCAAAAATCTCACCTTGAGGACTAAGGTGCGCCTGACCCAAGCCATGGTATTTTCTATCACCTCATATGCATGTAAAAGCTGGACAATGAATAAGGAAGACTGAAGAAGAATTTATGCCTTGGAATTATAGTGTTGGCCAAGAATATTGAATGTACCATGGAATTCCAGAAGAATGAACAAATCTGTCTTGGAAGAAGTACATCCAGAATGCTCCTTAAAAGGGAGAATGGTGAGACTTCATTTCGTGTACTTAGGGCATGTTATCAGGTGGGACTGGTCCCTGGAGAAGGACATCATGCTTGGTAAAGTACTGTAGAGGGTCACTAAAAAAGAGGAAGGCCCTCAGTGAGATGGACGACACAGTGGCTGAACAATGTGCTCAAACATAGCAAAGATTGTGAGGATGGCACAGGACCAGGCACTATTTTCTTCTGTTGTACATAGGGTCGCCATGAGTCGGAACAGATTAGATGGCCCCTAACAACAGCAACAGTGTTTGTACAAGTTATTTGACTTTGCTGTGCCTCAGTTTCATCTTTTGTAAAATGGGGAAATTGTAATATTCTACTTCATAAAATTCTTATATGGATTAAATGAACTACTGTAAGGAAAGTACTTGGTATGTAGTAAGAGTCATGTTAAGTTTTAACTATAATATTAACAATGGTAAGAATTATGATGATCATCAATGATAGAAGGAAATTTATCTAATACTGTTTTCCCACTCCCCATCTTCTTGCATCCCCTCATACTTCTAATAGAACAATATCACAATTTTTTTTATTGTGCTTTAAGTGAAAGTTTACAGTTCAAGTTGGTTTCTCATATAAAAATTTATAAACACATTGCTATGTGACCCTAGGTGCTCTCCCTATAATGTGATAGCACACTCCTCCTTTCCACCCTGGATTTCCTGTGTCCATTCAACCAGCTCCTGTCCCTTTTTGCCTTCTCATCTTGCCTTTGGACAGGAGTTGCCATTTAGTCTCATGTATCTACTTGAGCTAAGAAGCATTCTCTTCATGAGTATCATTTTATGGCCCATAGTCCAGTCTAATCCTTGTCTGAAGAGTTGGCTTCGGGAATGGTTTCAGTCCTGGGCTAACTAACGGAGAGTCCAGGGGCCATGTCTTCCGGGGTCCCTCCAGTCATAGACCATTAAGTCTGGTCTTTTTACTAGAATTTGAAATCTGCACCCCACTTTTCTCCTGTTCCATCAGGGACTCTCTGTTGTGTTCCCTGTCAGGGTGGTCACTGGTGGATAGCCAGGCACCATCTAGTTCTGGTCTCAGGCTGATGAAGCCCTTTCTGCTTTATGTCGCCCTTTCTGTCTCTTGGGCCAATATTTTCCTTGTGTCTTTGGGGTTCTTCATTCTCCTTTGCTACAAGTGGATTGGGACCAACTGCTGCATCTTAGATGGCCGCTCACTAGCTTTTAAGACCCCAGACGCCACTCACCAAAATGGGATGTAGAACATTTTCTTAATAAAGTTTGTTATGCCATTTGACCTAGATGTTCCCTGAAACCATGGTCCCCAGAACCCCACCACTGCTACTCTGTCCCTCAAACTATTTAGTTGTATTCAGGAAGCTTCCTAGCTTTTGGTTTAGTCCAGTTGTGCTGACTTCCCCTGTATTGTGTGTTGTCCTTCCCTTCACCTAAGATAATTTTTATCTACTATCAAGTTAGTGAGTACCCCAGTCCCTCCCTCCCCAACCCTGGGAACCATCTAAGAATGTTTTCTTCTGTGTTTGAACCATTTCTTGAGTTCTTATAATAGTGGTCTCATACAATATATGTCCTTTTCCTTCAGCATAATGCCTTCCAGATTCATCCATGTTATGAGCTGTTTCACAGATTCATCCTTCTTCTTTATTGTTGCATAGTATTCCATTGTGTGAATACGCCATAATTTGTTTATCCATTCGTCCGTTGATGGGCATCTAGGTTGTTTCCATCTTTTTGCTATCATGAACAGTGCTGCAATGAACATGGGTGTGCATATATCTATTTGTGTGATGGCTTTTATTTCTCTAGGATATATTCCAAGGAGGGGGATCGCTGGATTGTATGGGACTTCTATTTCTAGCTTTTTAAGGAAGCACCAAATCGATTTCCAAAGTGGTTGTACCATTTTACATTCCAATCAACAGTGTATAAGTGTTCCAGTCTCTCCACAACCCCTCCAACATTTATTATTTTGCGTTTTTTTTTGGATTAATGCTAGCCTTGTTGTGGTGAGATGGTATCTCATTGCAGTTTTGATTTGCATTTCTCTAATGGATAATGGTCGTGAGCATTTCCTCATGTATCTGTTAGCCACCTGAATGTCTTTTATGGTGAAGTGCCTTGTCATATCCTTTGCCCATTTTTTAATTAGGTTATTTGTCTTTTGGTTGTTGAGGTTTTAGAGTGTCTTGAGATTTTAGGGATTAGACGTTGATTGGATTTGTTGTAGCCAAAAATTTTTTCCCAGTCTGTAGGTTGTCTTTTGAGTCTTTTGATGAAGTCTTTTGACGAGTGTAAGTGTTTGATTTTTAGGAGCTCCCAGTTATCTAGTTTCTCTTCTGGTGTTTGTGCATTGTTATTTATGGTTTTTATTCTGTTTATGCCATGTATTAAGGATCCTTGCATTGTCCTTATTTTTTCTTCCATGATCTTTATCGTTTTCAATTTTATACTTAGGTCTTTGATCTGTTTTGAGTTAGTTTTTCTGCATGGTGTGAGGTATGGTTCTTGTTTCAGTTTTTTGCAGATTGATATCCAGTTATGCCAGCACCATTTGTTAAAGAGGCTGCCTTTTCCTCAGTTAAGAGACTTTGGGCCTTTGTCAATATCAGCTGCTTGTAGGTGGATGAATTTATCTCTGGATTCTCCATTCTGTTCCATTGGTCTATGTATCCATTGTTGTACCAGTACCAGGCTGTTTTGACTACCGTGGCGGTTTAATAGGTTCCAAAATCAGGAAATGTGAGGCCTCCAACTTTGTTCTTCTTCCTTCAGTAATGCTTTACTTATCTGGGGCCTCTTCCCTTTTCATAGGAAGTAGGTGATTTGTTTCTCCATCTCCTTTAAAAATGACATTGAAGTCTGGATCAGGGTTGCGTTGTATCTGTATATTGCTTTGGGTAGAATAGACATTTTTGCAATGTTGAGTCTCCCTGTCCATGAGAAAGGTATATTTTTCCACTTATGCAGATCTCTTTTGGTTTCTTGCAGTAGTGTCTCATAGTTTTCATTGTATAGGTCTTTTACGTCTCTGGTTAGATTTATTCCTAAGTATTTTAATTTCTTGAGAGCTATTATAAATGGTATTGATTGGTGATTTCCTCTTCGAAGTTCTCTTCTTGGTGTAGAGGAATCTAACTGATTTTGGTATGTTTGTCTTGTATCCTGATACTTTGCTGAAATCTTCTGTTAGTTTCAGTAGTTTTCTTGTGGATTCTTTGGGGTTTTCTGTGTATAAGATGATATCATCTGCAAATAGAGATACTTTGACTTCTTTCCTACCAATTTGGATGCCCTTTATTTTTTTTTTGCAGCCTAATTGCTCTGGCTAGGACCTCCAGCACAATGTTGAATAAGAGTATTGATAAAGAGCATCCTTGTCTGGTTCCTGGTCTCAAGGGGAATGCTTTCAGAGTCTCTCCATTTAGGATGATGTTGGTTGTTGGCTTTGTATAAATGCCCTTTGTTATGTTGAGGAATTTCCCTGTTTTGCTGAGAGTTTTTATCAGGAGTGGATGTTGGACTTTGTCAAATGCATTTTCTGCATCAATCAATAAGATCATGTGGTTTTTGTCTTTTGTTTTATTTATGTGATGGATTACATTGATTGTTTTTCTAATGTCGAACAATCCCTGCGTACATGGTATGAATCCCACTTGGTCATGATGAATTATTTTTTTGATATGTTGTTGAATTCTAATGGCTAGAATTTCATTGAGGATTTTTGCATCAATGTTCCTGAAGGGTCTGTGATTTTCCTTTTTGGTGGTGTCTTTTCTTGGTTTTGGTAACAGGGTTATGCTGGCTTCATAGAATGAGTTTGGGAGTATTCTATCCTTTTCTATGCTGTGAAATACCTTTATTAGTAGTGATGTTAACTCTTCTCTGAAAGTTTGGTAGTATTCTCCAGTGAAACCGTCAGGGTCAGGGCCTTTTTTTGTTGTTGTTGTTGGGAGTTTTTTAATTACCTTTTCAGTCCATTCTTTGATTACAGGTTTATTTAGTTGTTCTACCTTTGTTTGCGTTAGTTTAGGTAGGTAGTGTGTTTCCAGAAATTTGTCTATTTCCTCTAGGTTTTCAAATTTCTTAGAGTACAATTTTTCATAGTATTCTGTTACGATTCTTTTAATTTCTCTTGGATCTGTTGTGGTTATCACCCGTCGCAGTTCTTATTTGGGTTATTTGCTTCCTCTCCTATTTTTCTTTTGTCAGTTTAGCCAGTGGTTTATCAATTTTGTTGATCTTTTCAAAGAACCAGCTTTTGGTCTTGTTAACTCTTTGAATTGTTTTTCCATTTTCTATTTCTTTTAATTCTACTCTAATTTTTATTGTTTGCTTTCTTCTGGTGCCCAAGGGCTTCTTGTGCTGCTCTCTTTCTTTTCGTTTGAGTTGTAGGGGTAATGTTTTTATTTTGGCCCTTTATTCTTTTTTGATGTGTGCATTTATTGCTATAAATTGACCTCTGAGCACTGCTTTTGGTGTGTCCCAAAGATTTTGGTAGGATGTGTTTTCATTCTCATTTGATTGGGTGAATTTCTTTATTCTGTCCTTAATTTCTTCTCTAACCCAGTAGTTATTAAGCAAAGTGTTGCTCAGTTTCCATGTGTTTGATTTTTTTTCCTTGCTTTTTGTGTTATTGATTTCCACTTTCATGGCTTTATGGTCAGAGAAGATACTTTGTATTATTTCGATGCTTTGGATTCTGTTTAGGCTTGCTTTATGGCGTAATATTGGGTGTATTCTGGAGAATGTTCCATGTGCATTGGAAAAGAAAGTAAACTGGTCTGCTGCTGTAGAGTGTTCTGTATATGTCTATGAGGTCAAGCTGGTTGATTGTGGCATTTAAATCTTTGGTGTCTTTATCGAGCTTCTTTCTGGATATTCTGTTCTTCACCAAAAGTGGTGTGCTGAAGTATCCTACTATTATTGTGGAGCTGTCTATCTCTCTATTCAGTGCTGTTAGAGTTTGTTTTATGTATTTCGGAGCCCTGTTGTTGGGTGCGTAAATATTTATTATAGTTATTTCCTCCTGGTGTATTGACCCTTTAATCATTATATGATGTCCTTCCTCATCCTTTGTGGTGAATTTTCCTTTAGAGTCTGTTTTGTCAGAGATTAATATTACCACTCCTCTTTTTTGAGTGTTATTCGCATGATATATTTTTTTCTATCCTTTTAGTTTATCTGTGTCTTTGAGTCTAAGATGTGTCTCTTGTAGGCAACATATATACGGATTGTGTTTTTTTATCCATTCTGCCACTTTATTGGTGCATTTAGTCCATTTATATTCAGAGTAATTATTGATAGGTATGAGTTTAGTGCTGTCATTTTGATGTCTTTTTTGGTGCATTGTTGACAGTGTCTTTGTTCCACTTAATTTTCTGTGCTGAGTCATTTTTATGTGTTTTATTTTCATCATTGTTGATTTTGTATTTGCTGAGTATATTTTTCTTGTTTTTTATTTTGATGTTTAGGATTGTTAGTTTCCTTTGTGGTTACCTTAATATTTGCTCCTATTTTTCTAAGTTTAAACCAATCTTTTATTTTTTTATATCACCTTGACTTCCTCTCCATGTGAAAGATCTATGACTACATTTTTCAATCCTTCTTTTTTGTTTTAATCTTGTCATCTTTTACGTATTGACGTCTGTGTTTCCCTATTTTCAGAGTTTTAGCTTTGATTTATTTTTGTGACTTCCCTGTCTGAGTTGATATCTGATTGCTCTGTCCTGTGTTCTAGTCTTGGGTTGTTATCTAATGTTGTTGATTTTCTAACCGGAGGACTCCCTGTAATATTTCTTGTGATTTTGGTTTGGTTTTTGCCAATTCCCTAAACTTTTGTTTATCTGGAAATGCCTTAATTTCACCATCATACTTGAGAGACAGTTTTGCTTGATATTTAATTCTTGGCTCGCAATTTTTTTCTTTCAAGGCTTTATGTATGTCATCCCATTGCCTTCTTGCCTCCATGGTGTCTGCTGAGTAGTCCGAGCTTAGTCTTATTGACTCTCCTTTGTAGATGTCCCGAACGCTACTGCCCGCCTCACTATGCATGCCAGCTGATCTGGCCTGCAGGGCGTGAGCTCCCGTCGGGTTAGGTCTCGCAACTCCTAGTTACTTCTGAAACGTTTCTCCCTCCCCGTCAGTCAGTCTGATTCCTCAACTTTGCCTTTGATGTTCAGGCATCCTAGGTTGTCATATATAATCGATTTACTTGTTTTTTTGGGTCTTTGTTTTGAGAGGGCCCACCGGAAGCATCTGACTACTCCACCATGTTGGCCCCACCTCTATATCACAATTTTTTTTTAATCAGTAAATAATGTTTATATTATTATGACTAAAAATATGTTCGCAGTTGAAGTAGGAAGTATTCCGTATATGTTAGGGTTCAGTTGGAGATAACACAGACTACTCAAATTGCTTTAAGAAGAAGTAGATAAAGAGAACTGGGGACTTACAGAATGATTGGTCCGGAGAAGGGATGTCTGAGCTGGGTCTCTAGTAATGAATGACTCCCAGAGCTACATTACAGAATTGGACTACCAGGGAAACTACTTCCTCTTCTCCAGATAGAAAGTTGATAAGTCCAACTGTTGGCTCCAGGACCTTACTACCTTAATTGCAACCCAGGGATGAGAAAGTCACCACCAGAACTGAGCATTCAGAGCCATGCCATACCATGCCCCCTGTGACTCTCTGCAGCAAAAAAGAATGGAAGCCTTGTGTGCTGCCTTTTTCCCCATTTAAGTTAGTTCTGAATTCAAGTCTTGTACAAGTTGTTCTGTTGTTGGAACTTTATTCATATTAGAACTCCAGCTGCAAGGGAGTCTGGGAAATATAATTTTTAGCTTTCCAGCCTCTGCAGTACCAGAAGGCCTACTAGAAGTAGGTTGGAATAAATGTTGATTAAACCAGTCTACTGTATCTGCCATGTGTAGTAAAATTCATTTTCTTTTGTTCTGTACTGTAATCCTTCATATGTCCTCACTTTTTTCTTTTTTCCAATTGCTTCAGCATATTAAAAAAAAATTAAGCATTGGATTTCAGATGCACATAGTTGGATTTATCTGAATCCTTGCTTCATGACACACTCTCATCATGACCTGCTTATATTTATTTATTTGCTTATTTATAATAATGTAATAAGCACCCATGAACCTACCATTGAAAACAAAAGCTAAGACCTCAATAATGGCTTACATCTAGTCAAATGCACCTTCTTCTCACAGTCCTATCTCACTTACCTAATGTAATTATCGTTCTCTTTCCTTGTTTATCGTCAGTTGCTGTCCTTCCTATCTTCTTTTGGAGACTTTGCTCTTCTGCTTCTAGCTGGGTCAGCTGCACTCTGGACCTGCTGCATAGCTGTTCTTCTGGGAGTTCCTGCAGGGCTTTTTTAGCCTGGATTTGCCATTCCTTGAATCCCATCCACTTAACTTGTCTTTTTATTAGTGACCCTCTGTCTTAGTTACCTAGGGTGGCTTTAAAGAACAGAAGTTTATTTTCACATAGTTCTGCAGGCTAAAAGTCCAAATCAGCATCTTGATCATGTTGATTCCCTTCTTGTTGGTAGCACTGGGCATTCCTTGGTTCTTTGGTTATCCTCACGTGGTATCTGTCCCGTGTGTGTGTTTGTGTGTGTGTGTGTGTGTCTATCTATACTTGTCTTTTTATAAATCAGAAGTGATTAGGTTTAGGATCTACCCTACATTGGTATGATCTCAGTAGCATAACAAAATAAAACCCCATTTCCAAACAAGATCACATCCACAGATATAAGGGTCAAGATTTCAACACATATTTTGGGGGACACAATTCAATCCATAACATCTCTTATCTTTCTGAACTATCAAATTCAAATATAGAGCCGTTAGGAGGTAAATTTTCTGGAACCTCTTCTAAGTGTGAAAATGTCTTTATTTTAAATTCACAGTTCAATTAATAGTTTGGCTGAGTATAAAATTCTAAGTAAAAAATAATTTTCACTTAGAATTTTGAAGATATTGTTTTATTTCTTCTAGTAATCAATGCCGGTGTTCTGGTTCTTGCTACTTTATAGATGAACTATTTTCTTGCAGCTTTTAGGATTTTTTTATATTTGATTATCGATATGTTTAATATGATATGTCTTAGTGTGGGTCTTTTAAAATTCATTTTTTAGAGCCCACTTGGTTGACCCTTTCAGTCTGAACACTCATACCCTTCAGCCATGGGAAATTTTCATGTCTTATTTAATAATTTAATATTTTAGCATATTCTCTGTTCTTTCTTTTTGAACTATTATTTGGTTGTTGTATCTCCTTATATTTTCTTCTGTCTCATTGTCTTTTTGTTTCACTTCCTAGGAGATGTCTTAGACTTTTATCTTCCAACCCTTTTATTCATTTTAAAAAAAAAATCTAGGAATCACATTTTTAATATTCAAGACTGTGTCTTTAATCACTGTTTCTCTAATAACTAAAGATACTAATTTTTTTGAAAGATACTAATTTTTTTGATACTAATTTTTTCTGTCACCTTTATTATCTCAGTTTTATCCAGGGTTATTTTATTTTCTGTTTATTAGTCTTGTTTCTTTTTTTTGAGTTGGAAGCTTGCCTCATATGTTTCATGGTCCTTGGTTGACAGATCATATTTAATCATGAGGCACTAAAACGCTGCTTGGAAGCTGTCTATATATTGTTAGGGCTCGGTTTCTGGCAAGTGTTCTTTAAAATCACTGGGGGTGGGAGGATCTGGGTTACATTGGCGGATACCACCACTCCTTAGTATCCTAAATACTAAATGTAAAGACTTTTTTTTGAGGCCAATGTTTTTCTATAGAGAAAGCACAAATGATTTCCTTACTGAGTGGTAGATGTCTGACCATAGGAGTTCTGTGAGTAGATATGGATGGGAGTGGGGCCAACTATTTTAGAAAGCTTTCATTTTCAGCTCCGTATCTTACTCTTTGCACCACCATAAGTAGTGTATCTGAGTCTTTAATCTCTTCAGGACTCTGTTGGGAGGGGCGTACTGACTTCCTCTTTGACTCTAAGTGCCTCAGTGAATGGTTTAGGCAGAGGATCCTGCATCTCTGCTCTTCAGTTACCGCATATCTGTTTTCTCTCTGTAGAGATTTTTTGAAATGTCTTATTTGTTGTTATTCACGAGCTCATCTTCTTTGTCTTACTAGATTTAGTTTTTAAAGACGAATTCTTTATTTTTCATTTTAATTGTGTCTTGTGAGGTAAAAGAGAAAATTGTAATGCAGTCCACCATTTTCAACTGAATGTCTCTACTGAATTGTTTTTAGTGCTGTAGTTGATTGACATTATACATTACTCATAATCGTATCACATCAGTCAGAGTCCAATCAGAGAACAGAAGTTATACACTAATTTGAACACGAAAAGTTTAATATAAAAATTTATTTAAAAAATTTTTTTAAGTTATTAATAGGGAATTAGAGAAATGGGCACTAAGCTAGAAAAGACTTAAAGAGAACTTTAAAGAATACAGAAATAGCAAATATAAGGAACATTTACTACCCTAGAACTGTGATAGAGTGCTCAAGGAAGAGCCACTCTCCCTTTCTCCAGGGCTGGGATACAGACTCTTTGGATAGTTATGGCCATGGCTCACTGGATGGTGAAGAAGTTGCTGGGATGCCTCACCAGTGAGACTTACTAGAAATTAATCCTCTGGGGTTCCAGGAGAATTGTCCATAGGAGGTTTTTTTTTATTGTACTTCAAGTGAAGGCTTACAGAACAAATAGTTTCTCATGAAACAGTAGTACACATATTGTTTTATGACATTGGTAAACAACCCCAAAACATGTCAACCCTCTAACTTCTCAACCTTTTTTTTTTGGTGAAAATACACATAGCCAAAGATACACCATTTCAAAAATTTCTAGATGCACAGTTCAGTGACATTGACTACGCTCTTCCAATGGTGCTGTTATTCTCAGTTAAGATGAAGGCTTACAGAACAAAATAGTTTCTCATTTAAC
>NW_004444027.1:7382186-7396265 GCF_000243295.1 Trichechus manatus latirostris
TTTGGTTTTGGCGAGTGTGATTATGTTATGCCTTGGTGATTTTCTTTTGGGGTCTCTCCTATATGGGGTTCGTTGAGCTTCTTGGATGGCCAGCTTTTCATCTTTCATGATACTGGGGAAGTTTTCTGTCAGCAGTTCTTCAGTGATCCTCTGTGTGTTTTCTGTTTTCTCCCCCTGTTCTGGAATTCCAATCACTCGTGAATTTTTGCTTTTGATTGTATCCCACATAACTCTCAGGGTCTCTTCATTTTTCTATGTTCTTTTCTCTGAGTTTTCCTGAAATAGAGTTGTATCCAAGTGTTTGTCTTCAATTCCACTGATCCTGTCTTCCACAGTTTCTAGTCTGCTTCTCATACCATCTATGACACCGTCCATTTCTGAAATCTTGTTGTTTATCTTTTGGATATCTGATTGTTATGTTTGTATAATTTCCAGTTGTGAATTTATTTTGGCATTTTGTTTCTGCATTATTTTCCTGAATTCTTCCAATTTTTTGTCTGTATTTTCCATGAATTTGTCTATTTTTTCCACGTGTTTGTCAGCTTTTTGCCTCAACTCTTGCAGAATTCTGAGTATTAGAGATTTGAATTCCCTATCAGGTAGTTCTAGTGCATTTTCTTCCACTGGAGACTCATCTAGTGTTTTATTTTGGACGCCTACTGGAACCATCCTGTCCTGTTTTTGTAAATGTTTTGATATTTCTGCTGTCTTCAGGGCATTCAATAGTTATTTTTCTCATTTATTGATGGTAGATTTGTTTCATCCCCCTTTGTTTTTTGAAATTTGGCTATGTCTGAGCCAGTGGGCTGTGTGTTCTTTGTTGTTTGCTCATCTGTGGACACAATACTTTTGGTCTTCCTCTCCAATTTGCAGGATCAGTCACTCAGTTATGGTACGGCAGGGCAGGTCTAGCTGAGGAGGAGTTACTGGTATAGGTTGTTTGTGACACTACAGCCACCAGAGCGGGTCAGTAATCAGTGCAGGGCAGATTACAGTAGGCCGTGCCTGTGCTGCTTGGTGGTGTGATGTCAAGCGCATGGTGCAGGTAGGCTGGATGCAGTGGGGAGATTGTTATGTGTGGAGCTAAGATGGATATGGGAGAGAGGAGAGAGGAACAAGAGCCAAAAACATACAAACAAACAAAAAAGAATGCTGGGGATCTTGCGGTTGTAGAGATGAGAGACTATGAAATGGAGAAAAATAGAAAGGGGAAGAGGAAGAAAAGAAAAGAATGAATGAATAAAAATCGGAAAGTTTGAAGAACCGCAAAGTTCCCAGGGATCCCACCGGTGCAGCTGTGAGGTCTGGGGAAGTTTTTCTCAGGTGTTGCAGTACAGCCTGGCTAGAAGGCGTAGAGGTATACAACGCCAGGTATTCAGGGAACAGAAAGAGAAGGAAGATATAGAGAGACGAGAAACTGAGCAATAAAGAAAGACGAAAAGGGAAAAACAGGGAAAAGAAAACAAAACAAATTAAAAAAAAAAAAAAAACAAGAAAGGCCCCCCAAAAAATAGAAAGAAAAAAAACCCAGCAAAAAAAGAAATGCCCTCAGCGATCCCTGTGCCCATCTGTGCAAGCTGAGTGGGAAGTCTCCTTGCCACGCAGCACCGCCTGGCCAGAAAGGGCTCCCAACTCAAGGAAAAGAAAAGAAACGAACAATTCAAAGCAAACCAACGAACAAAAGCCCCAGGATCCCACCAGCACGGCAGCCCAGGCCGGGCAGCAGCTGCACACTTGAACGGAGCTCTACGGCCCCCAAGAAGAAGCAAAGATGGTGCACGGAGCCAGGTATTTGAGCGAAAGGAGGTGGAGGTGGCGAGAGGTAAGGAAGAAATCAAAAGAAGCAGAAAAAAAAGCAACACTAGCAGCCAACAAATGGCACTCAGATAGCCAGGTAGTGCGGGCTGGTGTTTCTCAGACAAGAGACTGTGTCCACAGGAAGCAGAGGGGGCCGAGTGTGGGTGAAGAAAGGTAGGGAGTGGGAAAGCATATATCACAAATTACCGGAGCTCTGCAGCGCCTCTGGAAGAAGCAAAGATGGTGCATGGAGCCAGGTATTTGAGCGAAAGGAGGGGGAAGTGGTGAGAGGTAAGGAAGAAATCAAAAGAAGCAGAAAAAAGCAACACCAGCAGCCAACAAATGGCACTCAGAGAGCCGGCCCGTTCGGGTGTGTGGAATCCAAGCAGCTGGTGTTTCCCAGTCAAGAGATTGTGGCCGCGGGAAGCAGAGGAGGCCGAGCCGGGGTGAAGAAAGGTGGGGGTGGGAACGCATATATCGCAAATTACTGGTTGTTTTGTCTCCTGCTAGTCACTCCGTGAGGCTGCTTTCTCGTACCCCCTGTTTGCTGGTCTGCGATAGGAGTCCAAGATGGCAGATCTGCACTGCGTTAGCTGGTAGAGGACCTCTGCATGAACCTCTCCTCGCTCTCCGTTCTCTGTCAGTTTTCTCACTCCATTTGGTCCTTGGCTGAGTTCTTTATCTCTTCATTTGATGTTTTAGTGTTTCAGGATTGTTGTATTCTCTGTTCGGCTTAGTTTTTCGGATCTTTGCTGTGGAGGGACGGCATGGTGCTTCTGCCTAGAGCGCCATTTTTTCCAAAACCCTGTCCATAGGAGGTTTTGTGCCTCAGAACTTACAGCAAAATTTCCTGAGGGGATACCAGAAAAGACCATTCTCAGGGTATTGCCTCACCAGTAGTACTCTACTGCAAAGTTGCTGGAGGAGATGCTGGGGGACACTGCTGGTCACTGGCTGCTACTGGTTGCCATTGGCTGCATGAATCAGAAGCTGGAGAAGCTGCTTTTCTCCAGGAGTTGAGTGTGGGAGAAACTGTGCACTCTTGAGCACTATAGAAAGTATGCTCTGTATAAGCCTATAGAAAGGAAACTGCTTTACAATAGGTGAGGGCTGGAAAAAATGGTAGCCTGTAGGGCCTAGTATGGGTAAAAGCTGTGTCCTTCAGGAGCCTGGTGAGAGAAGCATACCAAAACCATGATGGAGAACACCTTCCTCCGCTGGTGCCTCACCAGTGCCCTCTACTGACAAGGCTTAAATTATGTCCCTAAGCAAAGAAAAAATATTTACAAAGCCCACCTGCATTACCACAAAGTAGGGACAGAAGGGTGGATTTGGAGCTGAGAGGCAATAATCTGATAACTGGCAGTCCTATTAAATTAAGAAGTCTTCTAATATACTATTATAGTTAAATTACAAATGCTAAAGCAAATATTTGAATATGTATAGTGGGAGGTAGGGTGCATGTTAGTCGTTTTAGACTATTTGAACAATTGACACATGAGGAGGAAATCATTATTATGCGTTGTTGTTCAGAGGGGACAAGACTAATGAAGGTTATAGGGAGATGGATTTTGCCATTACATGAAGAATGTGGGTGCCTGCCTCTAAATGTAGTGGTTATCCCATCATTAAGAATGATGACGCAGCGGTCAGGGTGATTCTCTGACAAATTGTAGTTCAAACTGGATAGGAGGTTGAACTGGATGACCTCTAAGGTCCATTCTAATTTGGAAAAATTATGGACTTTTCAGGAGCACCTCTAAACCTAAAATGAGGTGTATAAATGTATCTATTTATCAGTCCATCCATCCATCCATCCACCCACCCACCCGCCCATGCATCCATCCATCCACATTTTGAGTTGCTTTGAAACTCAGTGAAGTCACTTTAGTCAATTAAAACTCATTTTATTTGGACCAGTGTTTATTGATTGGCTTCCAAGGGCTGTGATATTAATATTTGAACTAATCAAAGACATTCATACAAATGCATTATTTTTATTCTGTTTAAATATTAGAATAATTTTCTATTGCTGTCTTTTATGTTCCAGGTGTCCTTTTCCTAAAAATTTCTCATGGTATACCAAAAGGACAGGAGTAATATCAGCAAGGAGACTAAATAAAACCAGAAAGACCAAAGCATTAAAATGAGAAAACACGTGTTGTAAAATAAAACAAGCGACTCCAAGTTAATTCTATACTGTTAAGTCTGAAGTTTCTAAAATGTAACATGTAATTGTTCAAGCTGAAGAGCTGGGACTAGGACCTAGGTCTTTTATGTCTCAAATTCCTTGTCTCCTTAGTTAAAGCCTTGCCTGGAAGGGATAATAGTACAATTTTAGTGTTTGAATAGGAATGTGTTTTATTTTCTGACACATGGGAATTTTAAAGAATTGGAATTCTAAAACAGAAATTAAATCATGTAAAGCATTTCCTTTGTAGGACCTCTTCATTGTTCAGTGTTGAAATAAATAATAATAGTAAGTAGTAAATCGTGGAACGAATTTTCAAACCCTGGCATTTGGACTGCAGAGTCTGTGCTCTTAACTGCCATGCAGTGTCGTCTCCCAATGTGTTAGAAAATATATATGTATAAAGGGATGCTATGGGAAATTTGAAGTTAGCCAACTCTGTCTTTCATAAGGTGTATAACTCAAAGTTGGAAACTTGGGTTTGATTCATGAAGAAACTAGGGCTCAGAGAATTTAATGAATTGTCCAACATCACAGAGTTGTGCATATGGATTAGAAATAGGTCTCCTGATTCACAGTTCGGTACTTGTTTTTTTAACCTACTTTTTAGTTTTGTTGCATAGAAAATCATTAAGATCATTGCTCACGAAAATGAAAATCCCGCTGTTGAAAACCTGATCTCTGATACTCACTCAAATGCTCCAGCAGTGTTCCTTGTTGGTGCCTGCCCAGGACCCTTTGTCTTTCTTTGGACATACAGCTGCCTGGAGGCCAGTGCAGCCACTGTCTCTATGGAGGAGACAGGAGAAATATTTAAGGTGGCTGCCTCAATGGTGGTTACTCTGTTTCTTTATCAGCAGGCCTTTTTGTAATTGGGAACCCAAAATAGTGGTTCTATGTCTGTCTGTGCTTCCTGCAGTAGCTGTTTGGGGCTGAATGGCTGTGGGGCGCAGTAGCAGTAAGTGCGTGCAATCCCATCCCGAGAGTGAGAGTTGTCTAATCACATATAATCCACCCAACAGTGGGCCGCCTTGTAAATGTTGCAGGCCCCTTTTAATTTCTTGCAATTTTCTTTGTCTCAGCAGTTTTGGTTGCATCCTGAAAACTGTCAGGCTTCCTTGTTTCTGTAAGGACCTGACAATTCTTGCCTCACAATAACAGCTTAAATTGGACCAGCTGCTGCCTCAGTGGAACAGTCTGCCCATCTCAAGGCATTAAGCCCAAAATTATTTAGAAAATTAAAGCCTTTGACTTGCTCTGGATTAATGTGATTAAGCAGGGCTTGCTTTAATTTGTAGCCATCTCTTCCTTTATTAATAACATCTCATGTATTTATACAAGACAACAGAAAGTTAGGTTGATTGCATTTTGTCTGTAAGAAAAGTCTTTAATGTTTCAGTAGAGACTGATACAAAGCTTCAGTTACAGGCAGATTTGGTTCTGCTTGTTATTCTTAATTTTTTTATGGAAACCTAATAAGCAAATGAGCCTTCCTTCTTTCTCCTCCTTTGTCCCCACCCCCCTGAGACTGAAATTTGATTTACAGCTTTCTTTAAGTAATAAAGGATTTTTTTCCATCTGAATTGTATCAGGGTTAAGAAAGATAAAATTAAAAGGGATTCACTTTTTTTCTCTGTATAATTGAAAGTGTATAACCGTTACGATGATTGTAAATTATCTGTTAGCTTTTTTAAATAAGAAAGCATATACTTCATTACTTGAGACCTAGATTTTTATTATAATAGTGGTGCATTATAGTGGAAGAAGTAAGGACAATGTTTTATAGATGTCTTTAATAATTTTTTAAGTCCAGTGAGATTACTTTTATAAAATTTATCCCAACAAACTTAAGTGGGTAATAATTCTAAGTTTCATCTCTTTTTTTCCTCTTACTATAATTTAGCCATTGAAAGTATACATTCAAGTATTTTCTGAGGTGAAGTTTGATCTTCCTTTTGTACTCTCAGAGCCGAAGAACACAGATCTGGGAGGCAGCCAACATGAAGTTATTCCACTTTTTCTCACCAAAGAGCTGTTTTTCTCTGGGAAATCACTTAACCTCTTTATCCCTAAGTTTGCTCATCTATAAAATTAGGAAATTAAGGAGGAAGCTTTCTAGAATTCCTTCTAATCCTTTTACTATGTAGTTCCAGTGTCTCAGGTTTTGTACCCCACTTAGAAAGTATAATTCTCTGAGTCTGATTCCAATGCGGTCTTCTTGCTTTTCCGCTTTACAAAGTGTAAAGTGTAAATGACCAAATCTACTGATAGTTGAGTCACATCTAGTAATTTCTGGATGTTAAAGAGCCTCAAATAACTCAGTATAATTGCACATACTTTTTATTGCTCATTATATTTTTTATAAATAAATGGTCATCTTATTGATTTTTTTGGTGATTTATTACCAGAAATTTGGCTTACATTAAAAACTCTTCAAACAGTCAATAAAAAAAAAAAACAAAAAAACAGTGTAAAAGAGTAGTACACATTATGCCAGGGACAAGTTCTAAAAATTTTTTCCATTCTCCTCTCAATTTGCCTAGTATTTTGATATCATTTTTAACTCTGATATTCACTACCCTTGTAAACACTTTACTATCACTTGAGTCATTTATTTGTTTATCTATTAATTAATTACGTCTCACTTCCAAAAATGATTTGTGGTCACACCCCTGGACTGGGGAGCATCTGGGACCAAGAGACAGGTATAGCAGGGGAGAGACACTTTGGTATGAGTCAGATGTGCTACAAATTTCCTTTGTCTGAGCCATCTGCTCATAAACCACTTTACTACACATGAGGGAGATTACCTGCCTCTTGACCTGATTATGCCACTATCTATGGGATTGGATTAGCTGCTGTAACAAACAGAACCAGTTGCTGTTAAGTTGATTCCAACTCATGGTGATCTCACATGTATCAGAGTAGAATTGCACTCCACAGGGTTTTCAATGGCTGGTTTTCTGAAAGTAGATTGCCAGACCTTTCCTCCGAGGTGCCTCTGGGTGGACTCAAACATCATAGCATTTTAGTTAGCAGTCAAGTGCTTTAACCATTTGTACCAGGACTAGGGACTTCTTGTAACAAACTCACTGTCGTCAAGTCTATTCCGACTCATAGTAACCCTGTAGGACAGACTAGAACTGCCACATAGGGCTTCCAAGGCCATAAATTTTTACAGAAGCAGACTGCGATGTCTTTCTCCCACAGAGCGACTGGTAGGTTTAAACCGCTGACCTTTTGGTTAGCATCTAAGTGCTTAACCATTGTACCACCAGGGCTCCCCTTGTAACAAATAGACCACCAAAACATATAATGACTCAAACAGAATACAAATTTACTTTTTGTTCATGTAACATCTGAAAACAGGCATTCCTGGTCAGTGGGCAGCTTTCTTCACTTGTTGATTGAGAGGGCCAGGAACCTTCTATCTTGTGGCTATGCTATCCTCTGTGACCCCACTGTCATCCACATTCAGCTCACTGGATGGGTGAAGAGAGCACGGAGGGGGTAAACCTGCTTCCTTAGGCCTTGACTCAGAAAGTAGCACACCTCACTTTTGCTCCCATTCCTGGCTAGAACTCAGTCACATGGCCACACCTAATTGCAAGGGGGGCCAGGGAATGCAGCGACACTGGGCTTCCAAAGACACGGAAGTGGATTTCTGGTGAACAGCTCGTAGAATCTGCTGCAATATTCAAGTCATTTTCAGCTCTACCCTCCTATGGTTACATGGTAACTCCTGGAAGAAAGTGCTGAAATGGTTATCATTTGTGAGCTCAGCACTTTATGGCACTTTAGAAGTTTCAGATAGTCTTTTTAAGTTGAATTTCAAGGGTTTAGGCATTTCCAACCTCTCATCTGGTAATTTGACTTCTGGCTTGGTCTTTTGAATGTTTATTGCAGCTACAACTGTTCTTGGCACCATTTGGGTTGTAGTCAAGCAGGGCAATTATGGTAGTCCTGTGGAGCATGCCTAGTAACCAGAATAAATTTTTGCCTTAAAGTAGATTTTTTTTTTCTTAGTTTCCCTTAATGGTTGATTTCCCCCTCCCCCTCCCCAAAGGCATTTAGGTCATTGATTATATGGGGGATCATCCTGTTGTTTTCTTCCTCTTATTTCCTACCATAATTTTTTTTTTCCAGGCTCTACTACTATGGCTATATGACCTGGAGTATCTGTTTCAGCCTCAATTTCTTCATTAGTAAAAGTGAGGGTGATAATTTTTACCTTGCTGGATGAGGTGATGATTAAAACATGCATCACAGTATTCTATGTAGCTGCTTAATATAACTCTGTTAAATGAATTAATATAAAACAGGTTGTTCTCCAGATATGTGTAATGGGTGAAAATAAGGTGGAGTATAAACATACATTTTAAAAATACACATTCTCAGAGGTTTAAGAAATCAGTAATGTCAAAGCTAACCCACTGAGAACTCAGCTGAGGTATCTCCTCTTTTGAGCAACGTTTCCTGACCCCACAACTCTGGGTTAAATGTTTCCATTGAGTGGTCTTATCCTACCTGAGTGTCCATCCAACTCTATTGTTACCGCCAGTTTGCATCTCTGACTGTCCCACTAGATCTAATGCTTTTTCGTTCTTCTGTTGTGTCCCTGGGCCTAGCAAGGTTGAAATGCATAAAATTATCATTTTTATAGTAAAACATGGTTAAATATTACCAATTTCATCTGGTTGATCCTAATACATAGGATGCATAAGATATTTTTGGGGTTTTTGAGTGACATTTGACACCTGAACTTGGGGTCCATAGGAAACAGCATATTACTCTTCTTTTGAGTTCCATGCTTATGTTTAGCTTCTAGTATGCATCATCGACATCATATATGCTAGTATATGATGTAATCCTTAGTGTGTTTCTTTAGCTATTTCAATGATATGTGACTCAGATTATCAGGTGAATTGCAAATTCTTTAAGGACAAACTAATATTTGGTCTATCATGGATCTCCCACAATGCCAAATAGTTTTAGACAAATGGTAGGCTGTTAGTATTTTTGAAGTTGTCTTGAATTCTGTTTTGAATGATAGATGACGAAAAAGAGTTTCATAATTGAGAAATGTTAAGTGATTCAACCATAATCACAGAGACTTTGACAGAACTAGCACTTGTACCCAGCAGCTATTCTATTTCCACGATGGCACACACAGTTGCCTTAGACTTGTTAAGGATGTTAGCATGATTTGATTGTATGTGGTTTTTTTTTTTTTTTTTTTTTGGTTTGTTTGTTTGTTTGGGTGTCATCAGGTTTCATTGGAAGAAATACCAAATTTGGAATCAGACCTAGTTTCAGATCCAGCTGTGCCATTTACAGGCATGTGACCTTGACACAGCAACTTAACTTCTGCTATTTCATTTTGCTTCATTTTTAACCTTCACACCACTGATATGAAGATTTAGTGATATCCACTATGTAGATTCTTTGGGATACTTTTTGGCTGCAAGTAACAGAAAACTAAAATTGGCTTAAAAATAGGAACATGTACTCTTTTGCATAACTAGAAGTCAGGAGGTTTCAAGGTGGTTAATTCAGTGGTTCAAAAAATCATTAATAATTCAGGTTATTTTCATCTTTCTACTCTGCCATCCTTCACTTTGGCAGCTTCCTTCATTGGATGACTGCCACAATTTCAGGCATCAAGTCCTGAACATCGGTATCCACTGTCAAGAAAAAGGGGTTAATGACCCATATTTGCGCCCTTTTTTAAGAAGGAGAAAAATTTCCTAGAAGTCACCCAGAAGATATCCCCTTATATCTCACTGGCTAGAATTGTTTCACATGCCCATTCCTATACCAGTCACTGAAAAAGGGAATGAAATGACCATGGAGACTTAGAAGAGTCAAGATTTATCCCTTACTTCATCAGAAGGGCGCAAGATGCCCAGCCTGTCCTGAATTACCTGACTGCTTGCTTCCTGACCCAAATTGTGTTCTATAAGCAAGGAAAAAGGTGGGTGGTTGGATAGCTGTTGGGCAGGCAGTCAGCAGGGTCTGCTATTCTATGTAACAGTGCTTGGCAAAACAAAACGTTTGATGTAAATGCAAGTTTAGGATTAGAATATTTGACTGAATAGTTATTAGCACATATCCAAAACCCCAGACATGTTCGTTCCTTCTCTTATGGTTTTCATTTCACACACAAAAACCAAGGTTTTTGTTCCTTAATCCTGTTTCATTTGAAGCTATATATTCAACACCAATCTCCATATTTAAAAAAAAATTAAAACTGTAACAAGACATAAATTTGGATGATAATTGTGCTTTCTGAAACTTTGCAAGAGGAATAAGCAAGTAGCTATATACTTTAGATATTTCATCACACTGCCATATAACAGTAAGAACAGTCCCTGGCAGAAGCACCACGCTGTCCCTCCACAGCAAAAATCTGAAAAACTAAGCCAAACAGAGAAAACGGCAGTCCTGAAACCCTAAAACATCCAATGAAAAGATAAAGAACACAGCCAAGCACCAAATGGAGTGCGAAAACTGACAGAGAACTGAGAGCGAGGAGAGGTTCATGCAGAGGTCCCCTATCAGCTAACGCAGCGCGGATCCAACATCTTGGACTCCTATCAGAGACCAGCAAATAGGGGGTACGAGAAAGCAGCTTCATGGAGCTTCCAGCAGGAGACAGAACAACCGGTAATTGGCGATATATGCTTTCCCACCCCTCACCCTTCTTCACTCCCACTCAGCCTCCTCTGCTTCCCGCGGCCACAGTCTCTTGGCTGGGAAGCACTGGCTGCGTGGATTCCACCCGCCCCAAGTGACCAACTCCCTGAGTACCATTTGTTGGCTGCTGGAGTTGGTTTTTTCTGCTTCTTTTGATTTCTTTCTTACCTCTCACCACCTGCCCCTCCTTTTGTTCAAATACCTGGCTCTGTGCTCCATCTTTGCTGCTTCCTCTGGGACTGTGGAGCTCTGTTCGAGGGTGGAACTGCTTCCTGGTCTGGGCTGCTAAGCTGGTGGGATCCCGGGCCTTTTGTTTGTTTGTTGTTTTGAGTTATTTGTTTGTTTTCTTTTCCTTTTCTTGAGTTGGGACCCCATTCTGGCCGGGCAGTGCTACGTGGCTTGGGACCTATCCCCTCAGCTTGCGCAGACGCTCAGAGGGATCCCTGAAAGCATTTCTTTCTTTGTGGTTTTTTTGTTTTTTCTGTTTTTTGGGGGGCTTTTCTTGTTCTTTTTTTTTTTAATTTGTTTTGTTTTCTTTTCCGCCTTTTTCCCTTTTTGTATTTCTTCATTACTCACTTTCTCATCTCTCTATATCTTCCTTCTCTTCCTGTCCCCTGAATACCTGGCGCTGAATACCTCTACACCTTCTAGGCAGGCTGTACGGCAACACCTGGGAAAACTTCCTTAGACCTCATAGCGACACTGGTGGGATCCTTGGGAGCTTTGCTGTTCTTTTTTGCTTTCCAATTTTTATTTATTCTTTTCTTTTCTTTCTTCTTCTTCTTCCCCTTTTTGTTTTTCTCCATTTCATAGTCTCTCATCTTTCCACTTCAACAGCAAGCTCCCCTAGCACTCTTTTTCGTATGTATGTTTTTGGCTCCTGTTCCTCTCTCCTCTTTCCCATATCCATCTTAGCTCCACACACCACAATCTCCCCCCTCCATCCTGCCTATCTGCACCGTGCGCTTAACATCACACCACCAAGCAGCACAGGCACGGCCTACCGGAACCTACCCTGCACTAACTACTGACCTCCCCTGCTAGGGGTAGTAAGTGCCACAAACAACCCATCCCAGCAACTCCTCTTCAGCTAGACCTCCCTGCTGTACCATATCTGAGCAACTGACCCTGCCAATTGGAGAAGGAGGCAAAAAGTATTGTGCCCACAGACGAGCAAACAACAAAAAACACACAGCCCACCTTCTCAGACATAGCCAAATAAAACAAAAAAGCAGGATGAAACAAACAAATCTACAATCAATAAACGAGGAGAATAACCATGAAATGCCCCAAACACAGCAGACAATATGAAACCATTTACAAAACCAGAACAGGATGGTTCCAGTAGGCATCCAAAATAAAACACCAGATGACTTTACAGTGTAAGAAAAGGTACTAGAACTACCTGATTGGGAATTCAAATCTCTAATACTCAGAATTATCCACGAGTTGAAGCAAAAAGCAGGCAAAAACGAGGAAGAAATAGACAAATTCATGGAAAAGGAAGACAAATGCATAGAAAATACAGACAAAAACATGGAAGGATTCAGGAAAATAATGCAGGAACAAAATGCCAAGATAAATTCACAACTAGAAATTATACAAAAACAACAATTAGAAATCCAAAAGATAAACAACAAGGTTTCAGAAATGGACAGTGTCATAGAAGGGCTGAGGAGCAGATTTGAAATGGTGGAAGACAGGATCAGTGGAATTGAAGACAAACACTTGGATACAACTGTGTTTGAGGAGAACTCAGAAAAAAGAACAAAGAAAAATGAAGAGACCCTGAAAGTTATGTAGGATACAATCAAAAGCAAAAATTTGCCAGTGATCGGAGTTCCAGAACGGGGGCAGAAAACAGAAAAAAACAGAGAGGATCATTGAGGAACTGCTGACAGATTCCCCAGTATCATGAAAGATGAAAAGCTGGCCATCCAAGAAGCTCAACGAACCCGATATAGGATAGACCCCAAAAGAAAATCACCAAGGCATATCGTAATCACACTTGCCAAAACCAAAGACACACAAAGAATTCTGAGAGGAGCTCGTGAAAAACAAGAAGTCACATACAGAGGAGAAACAATAAGACCAAGCTCAGATTATTTGGCAGAAACCATGCAGGCAAGAAGGCAATCGGATGACATATATAAAACCTTGAAAGAAAAAAACTGCGAACCAAAAATAATATATCCTGAAAAACTCTTGTTCAAATATGATGGTGAAATTAGGACATTTCCAGATAAAAAGAAATTAAGGGAATATGTAAAAACCAAACCAAACTTACAAGAATTCTTAAACGGAGTCCTTCGATCTGAGAACAAACAACTTCACCACACAGCTGAATCTAGGATGCAGGATCGTACCAGCCAGATACCAATCTAGGAAATGAACTCTCAAGGACTCCAAAACCAAAAGAAATACAACAGGGAATTAGAGCAGTTAATCTTTAAATGACAGCAACATCAGAACAATAAAAGAGGGAATAAATGGTGTAGGGATAGAACCTTCTAATGGAGAGGAAGGCAAGGCGATACCAAGTAATAATAGACTGCTTCAAACTTAGAAAGATACGGGTAAATTTCACGGTAACCACAAAGAAAGTTAACAAATATACTCGTAAAAATAAAGAGCTAAAACGTAAAGTCTCAGTAAAAACAAAACCTACAAAAACAAAAGAAATGAAAAAAAAATCCACAAATGAAAGTAACTCAGCACAGGAGAGTAAGAAGAACAAAGAAAACTTCAGCACCACCAAAAAAAACACTACAAAATGATGGCAATAAACTCACATCTATCAATAGTTACACTGAATGTAAATGGACTTGATGCACCTATAAAGAGACAGAGAGTGACAGAATGGATTAAAAAACAGGAGCCATCAATATGCTGTCTATAAGAGACACATCTTAGAAACAAAGATGTGAATTTATTAAAAATCAAAGGTTGGAAAAAATATATATCAAGGAAACAACTACCAAAACAGAGCTGGAGTGGCAATACTAATCTCAAATAAAATAGACTTTAAAACAAAGTCCACGATAAAAGACAAAGAATGACACTATATAATATTTAAGGGGACAATCCATCATGAAGACATAACCATAATAAACATCTACGCACCCAATGACAGGACTCCAAGATACATAAAACAAACTCTTAACAACACTGAAAAGAGAAATTGACACTTCTACAATAATAGTGGGAGACTTCAACACACCACTCTATGTAAAGGACAGAACAACTAAAAAGAAACTCAGCAAAGATACAGAAGACCTAAAGGGCACAATCAGCCAACTTGACCTCATAGACATACACACAACACTCCATCCAACCTCTGCAAAGTACAGATTCTTTTCCAATGCACACGGAACGTTCTCCAGAATAGACCACAT
>NW_004444027.1:7416169-7468881 GCF_000243295.1 Trichechus manatus latirostris
CCATGTGCATTGGAAAAGAATGTGTACTTTGCAGCGGTTGGATGGATTGTTCTATATATGTCTATGAGGTCCAGTTGGCTGATTGTGCCCTTTAGGTTAAAAGAAAAGGTTTTAATGGGCAAATCTGCTGCAAAAGACCTCTTTAAAGTATTAAAAAGCAAAGATATCACTTGAAAGACTAAGGTGCGCCTGACCAAACCCATGGTGTTTTCCGTGGCTTCACATGCATGCGAAAGCTAGGCAATGAATAAGCAACACTGAAGAAGAATTGCCACCTATGAATTACGGTGTTGGCAAAGAATCTTGAGTATACCATGAACTGCCAAAAGAACAAATGTATCTGTCTTGGAAGAAGTACAGCCAGAATGCTCCGTAGAAGCGAGGATGATGAGACTTTGTCTCACATACTTTGGACATGTTATCAGGAGGGATCAGTCTCTGGAGATGGACATCATGATTGGTGAAGTAGAGGGTCGGTGAAAAAAGAGGAAGACCTTCAAGGAGATGGATTGACACAGTGGCTGCAAGAATGTGGTCAAGCATAGCAATGACTGTGCAGATGGTACAAGACCGCTTAGTGTTTCGTTCAGTTGTACATAGGGTTGCTATGAGTTGGAACTGACTCGACAGTACTGAACAACAACTAGAAGAACAATGTATATTTTTACTTTATGGAAAAGAAGAACCGTAAAAAATCATGACTTTGTTTTACTGAAAAATGATAGTAAAATCAAACCTATAAATCAAATGTATCAGTTAGACATTGTTTCCCATTACTGAGGAAGAAATTGTGTGCATTGTTAAAATACAAGCATGTGTACAAAAATTGCTTCAGAATTTGCTTAGTGACATTCTGTATGATGGACAATGTGAGTTGTATGAGGGATAGAAAGGTCCTTAAGACATAATTTTATTGTAATTCAAATCGCGTGCCATCTAGTAGAGCAGAGAAGGCAATTCTTATTTTATTTTTTTGATTGTTGTAGTTTAAGTGAAAGTTCACAATTCAAGTTTGTCTCTCCTACAAAAATTTATACATAAATTGTTATGTGACCCTAACTGCTCTCCTTGTACTGTCACAGCACATTCCTCCTTTCCACCCCTGATTTCCCGCGTCTATTCAACCAACTCCTAACCCTCTCTGCCTTCTCATCTCACCGCCGGACAGAAGCTGCCCATTTAGTCTCGTGTATCTACTTGAGCTAAGAAGCACACACTTCATGTGTATCACTTTATGTCCCACAGTGCAGTCCACTCTCTGTCTGAAGAGCTGGGCTCGGGAATTGTTGTGGTTCTGGGTTGACAGAGAGTCTGAAGGCCATACTTTCTGGGGTTCCTCCAGTCTCAGTCAGACCATTAAGTCTGGTCTTTTTACTAGAATTTGAGTTCTGCATCCCACCCTTCTCCTGCTCTATCAGGGACTCTCTATTCTGTTCCCTGTCAGGGTTGTCATTGGTAGTAGCTGGGCACCATCCAGTTCTTCTGGCCTCAGGCTGATGAAGTCTCTGGTCTGTGTGGATCCTTTCTGTCTCTTGGGCAAATACTTTCCTTGTGTCCTTGGTGTTCTTCATTCCCCTTTACTCCAGGTGATTGGGACCAATTGATGCATCTTAGATGGCCACTTGCAAGCTTTTAAGACCCCAGATGCCACTCACCAAAGTAGGAGGCAGAACATTTTCTTAACAAAATTTGTTATGCCAATTGACCTAGATGTCCCCTGAAAGCATGGTCCTCAGACCCCCATCCCTGCTACTGTGTCCCTCTAAGTGTATGATTGTATTCAGAAAACTTCTTAGCTTTGGTTTAGTCCCATTGTGCTGACTTCTCCTGTAGTAGGGGCTGTCCTTCCCGACACCTAAAATAATTCTTGTCTACTATCTAGTTAGTGAATAACCCTCACCCTCCCTCCCCGCCCTCGTAACCATGAAAGAATGTTTTCTTCTGTGTTTAAACCTCTTTTTGATTTCTTATAATAATGGTCTTATACAATGTTTGTCCTTTTGTGATTAAATTCACTAAGCATAATGCCCTCCAGATTTCTCCATGTTATGTTTCATGGCTTTATTGTTGCTCTTTATTGTTGTGTAGTATTGCATTATGTTAATATACCATAATTTGTTTATCCATTCATCCGTTGATGGGCACCTAGGTTGTTTCCATCTTTTTGCTATTGTGAACTGTGCTGCAATGAAAGCGGGCGTGCATATATCTATTTGTGTGACGGCTCTTATTTCTCTAGGTTATATTCCAAGGAGCGGGATTGCTGAACCATATGGTACTTCTATTTCTAGCTTTTTAAGGAAGTGCCAAATCGATTTCCAAAGTGGTTGTATCATTTTACATTCCCACCAACAGTGTAAAAGTGTTCCAGTCTCTCCAAAACCTCTCCAGCATTTATTATTTTGTGTTTTCTAGATTAATGCTAGCCTAGTTGGTGTGAGATGATAATCTCGTTGTAGTTTTGATTTACCTTTATTTAATGGCTAATGATCATGAGCATTTCTTCATATGTCTGTTAGCAGCCTGAATGTCTTCTTTGACGAAGTGCCTTTTCATATCCTTTGCCCATTTATTAACTGGCTTATTTGTCTTTTTGTTGTTGAGGTTTTGCAGTATCTTGTAGAATTTAGAGATTAGACGCTGATCGGATTTGTCATAGCCAAAATTTTTTTCCCAGTCTGTAGGTTGTCTTTTGAGTCTTTTGCTGAAGTCTTTTGATGAGCATAAGGGTTTGATTTTTAGGAGATCCCAGTTATCTAGTCTCTCTTCTGGGGTTTGTGCATTGTTAGTTATGGTTCATATTCTGTTTATGCCATGTATTAGAGCTCCTAGTGTTGTCCCTATTTTTTCTTCCATTATCTTTATCGTTTTCAATTTTATATTTAGGTCTTTGATCCATTTTAAATTAGTTTTTGTGCATAGTGTTAGATATGAGTCTTGTTTCAGATTTTTTGCAGATGGATATCCAGGTATGCCAGCACTATTTGTTGAAGAGACTGTCTTTTCCCCGGTTAACGGACTTTGGGCCTTTGTCAAGTATCAGCTGCTCATAAGTGGATGAAATTAAATCTGGATTCTCAATTCTGTTCCATTGATCTATGTATCTGTTGTTGTATCAGAACCAGGCAGTTTTGACTACCTTGGAAGTATAATAGTTTATAAAATCAGGTAGTATGAGGCCTCCCATTTTGTTCTCTTCTTGAGTAATGCTTTACTTATCTGGGGCCTCTTCCCTTTCCATATGAAGTTAGTGATTTGCTTCTCCATCTCATTAAATAATGTCATTGGAATTTGGATTGGGATTGCATTGTATCTGTAGATTGCTTTGGGTAGAAGTGACATTTTCACAATGTTGAGTCTTCCTATCCATGAGCAAGGTATGTTTTTCCACTTATACAGGTCTCTTTTGGTTTCTTGCGGTAGTGTCTTGTAGTTTTCATTGTACAGGTCTTTTATGTCTCTGGTTAGGTTTATTCCTAAGTATTTCATCTTCTTGGGGGCTGTTGTAAATGGTATTGATTTGGTGATTTCCTCTTTGAAGTTCTCATTTTTGGTGTAAAGGAATCCAACTGATTTTTGTATGTTTCTCTTGTATCCGGATACTTTGCTGAAATCTTCTGTTAGTTCCAGTAGTTTTCTTGTGGATTCTTTGGGGTTTTCTGCATATAAGATCATATCATCTGCAAATAAAGATACTTTTACTTTTTCCCTACCAATTTGGATGCCCTTTATTTCATTTTAGGCTTAATTGCTCTGGCTAGGACCTCTGGCACAATGTTGAATAAGAGTGGTGATAAAGGGCATCCTTGTCTTGTTCCTGTTCTCAATGGGAAGGCTTTCAAACTCTCTGCATTTAGGAAGATGTTGGCTGTTGGCTTTGTATAAATGCCCTTAATTACGTTGAGGAATTTCCCCTCTATTCCTATTTTGATGATAGTTTTTATCATGGATGGGTTTTGGACTTTGTCAAATGCCTTTTCTGCATGGATTGATAAGATCATGTGGTTCATGTCTTTTGTTAATGTGATGGATTACATTGATTGTTTTTCTAATGTTGAACCATCCCTGCATACCTGGTATAAATCTCACTTGATCATGGTGAATTATTTTTTTGATAGATTGCTGAATTCTATTGGCTACAATTTTGTTGAGGATTTTTGCGTCAATGTTCATGGGGAATATTGATGTGTAATTTTCTTTTTTTGTGGTGTCTTTACCTGATTTTGGTATTAGGATTATGCTGGCTTCATAGAATGAGTTTGGGAGTATTCCGTCCTTTTCTATGCTCTTAAATACCTTTAGTAGTAGTGGTATTAACTGTTCTCTGAAAGTTTGGTAGAATTCTCCAGTGAAGCCATCCAGGCCAGGGCTTTTTTTTTGATGGGAGTTTTTTAATTACCTTTTCAATTTCTTCTTTTGTTATAAGTCTATTTTGTTTTTCTATTTCTGTTTGTGTTAGTTTAGGTAGATAGTGAGTTTCTAGAAATCTGCCCATTTCCTCTAGGTTTTCGAATTTGTTAGAGTATGATTTTTCATAGTATTCTCTTATGATTCTTTTGATTTCAGTTGGGTCTGTTGTGATATCACTCATCTCATTTCTTATATGGGTCATCTGCTTCCTCTCGTGTTTTTCTTTTGTCAGTTTGGACAATGGTTTATCAATTTTGTTGATGTTTTCGAAGAACCAGCTTTTGGTCTTGTTAACTCTTTCAATTGTTTTTCTGTTCTCTGTTTCATTTAATTCTGATCTAATTATTATTTCCTTTTTTCTGGCACCCAAGAGCTTCTTTTGCTGTTCTCTTTGTACTTGTTCCAGTTGTAGGGTTAATGTTTTTATTTTGGCCCTTTCTTCTTTTCGAATGTGTGCGTTTACTTCTATATACTGACCTCTAAGCACTGCTTTTGCTGTGTCCTAAAGATTCTGGTAGGATGTGTTTTAATTCTCATTTGATTCTATGTATTTCTTTATTGCATCCTTAATTTCTTCAGTAAACCAGTGGTTTTTGAGCAAGGTGTTGTTTAGTTTCCATATGTTTGATTTTTTTTCCTTGCTTTTTCTGTTGTTGATTTCTACTTTAATGGCTTTATGGTCAGAAAGGTTGCTTTGTAATATTTCAGTGCTTTGGATTTTGTTAAGTCTTGCTTTATGGCCTAATATGTGGTCTATTCTGGAGAATGTTCCATGTGTGTTGGAAAAGAACATATACTTGGCTGTTGTTGGGTGGAGTGTTTGGTATATGTCTATGAGATCAAGTTGGTTGATTGTAGCATTTAGATCTTCCGTGTCTTTGTTGAGCTTCTTTCTGGATGTTCTATTCTTCACAGAATGTGGTGTTCTGAAGTCTCCTACTATTATTGTGAAGCTGTCTATCTCTCTTTTCAGCGCTGTTAGAGTTGTTTTAATGTATTTGGGAGCCCTGTCAGTGGGTGCATAAGTATATATTATAGTTATGTCCTCCTGGTGTATTGACCCCTTTAATCATTATATAAAGTCCTTCCTTATCCTTTGTGGTGGATTTTACTTTAAAGTCTATTTTGTCAGAGATTAATATTGCCACTCCTGCTCTTTTTTGGGTTGCTTGATATATTTTTTTCCATCCTTTGAGTTTTAGAGTATTCATGTCTTTAAGTCAAGGTGTGTCTCCTGTAGGCAGCATATAGACGGATCGTGTTTTTTTATGCAATCTGCCACTCTCTGTCTCTTTACTGGTGCATTTAGTGCATTTACATTCAGCATAATTATTGATAGGTATGAGTTTAGTGTTGTAATTTTGATTTCTTTTTTTGTGTGTTGTTCACAGTTTCTTTGTTCCACTTAATTTTCTGTGCTGAGTCATTTTTCTTTATGTATTTTCTTTTCATCCTTTTCATTGTTGGTGATTTTATATTTGATGAGTCTTTATATTTTTCTTGTTTTTTATTTTGACTTGTAGGATTGTTAATTTCCTTTGTGGTTACGTTAATATTTACCCCTGGTTTTCTAAGTTTAAACCAGTATTTTATTTCTTTATATCGCCTTGACTTCCTCTCCATAAGAAAAATCTATGTCTACATTTATTAAGTCCCTCCATTTTGTTTTAATGTTGTCATCTTTTACATATTGACATGTCTGTTTCCTCATTTTCAGTGTTTTAGCCTTGATTTACTTTTGTGAGTTCCCTATCTGGGTTGACATCTACTTGCTTCCTTTGTTCTAGTCTTGGATTGTTATCTGCTGTTACTGATTTTCTAACCAGAGGATTCCCTTTAGTATTTCTTGTAATTTTGGTTTGATTTTTGCAAATTCCCTAAACTTCTGTTTATCTGGAAATGCCCTAATTTTGCCATCATATTTGAGAGACAGTTTTGCTGGATATATTATTCTTGGCTGGCAATTTTTTTCCTTTAAGGCTTTATATGTGTCATCCCATTGCCTTCTTGCCTGTATGGTTTCTGCTGAGTAGTCCGAGCTTAGTCTTATTTGACTCTCCTTTGTAGATGACTTTTGGTTTATCCCTAGCTGCTCTTAAAATTCTCTCTTTATCTTTGGTTTTGGCAAGTTTGAGTATAATATGTCTTGGTGACTTTCTTTAGGGATCTACCTTATGTGGGGTTCGATCAGCATCTTGAATAGAAATCTTGTCATCTTTCACAATATCAGGGAAGTTTTCTGCCAGCAAATCTTCGACAGTTCTTTCTGTATTTTCTGTTATCCCCCCTGTTCTGGTACTCCAACTACTCGTAGGTCATTTGTCTTGATAGAGTCCCACATAATTCTTAGGGTTTCTTCATTTTTTTAAATCCTTTTATCTGATTTTTTCTCAAATAAGTTGGTGTCAAGTGCTTTATCTTCAGTATCACTAATTCTGACTTCCATTGCCTCAATTCTTCTGCTATGACTTTCTTTTGAATTGTTTAATTCTGAAATTTTATTGTTATTCTTCTGGATTTCTGGTTGCTCTCTCTCTATGGATTCTTGCAGCCTGTTAAATTTGTCATTATGCTCTTCGCTAATCTTTTTAATTTCCTCTCTTGCATGTTCTGCATTTTGCCTAATTTCCTTCATAATCTATTGACGAGTTCTATATATTAATCTTTCGTATTCTACCTCTAGTAATTCCAAGAAATTTTCTTCCTCTGGAAAATGTCTAGATTCTTTATTTTGGGAGCTTGCTGAAGCCATCATGGATTGCCTCTTTATGTGATTTGATATTGACTGTTGTCTCTGAGCCATCAATAAGTTATTATATTTATTTATTTTATGCTTGCTTACTTTGTCCTAGCTTCTTGTTTTGTTTTGATATGCCCAAATAGGCTGTTCATGTGAGCTTAGCCCTATCACCAGTGCCTGTGAAGCTCTAACGTCCTGCCACCAGGTGGCCAGAGCTACCACTAAGTACGTGAGCCCAGGAGTCTGCCCACTTTTCCTGTATGGATTCAGCTCAGCTGTCTAGGTAGTCAGCCACCAAGTGTGTGGTACAGGCTCTCACCTACAGTCCTAGACAGGCATGGGTGATTGGTGTAGGCATAGGCATGCAACTGCAGCAGGGGGACACACACTGAGCAAGGCAGGGGGCCGATGGCCACTCTCAAGAGTCCAGGAGGAATGCTTGTCTGTGTTCCCTAGAGTGCATAGCTGGATGGCTTTTGTAGCTGGACTATGAGCACCCAGTGCTGTTGGCTCTAAGGACTGGGGGACACCTCTTATTCTTGGGCCCCTATTGCAGGTGGCTATGTTGCATGTGTGGAGCCACCAGTCCTCGGGCCCCTGATATGGGTAGGTGAAGACCCTGCTTAATAGGCAGAGCAGTGTCATATGTCATGAACCTGCCACTTCACAGCTCAAACAGTCAAAATCAGACTTCAGGTATGTACCCTGTTGTAGTGTGGTAATGAGGGCTTACACTGTTAAAATGGGCCCGCACAAGTCTGTGCAGGGGAAAGGGCACTCAAAGTCCGTGGATCCCTTATGCCTGTGCCTAGGCAAAGAAGCTGTGCCTACCCTGAGTTCCTGGCTTAGGAGAGCCGGCAGATTATTTTTTCCCCATTTGTTAATTTTTTCCCTCTCCAAGTCCAGAAGAATGGCTCAGGGTGCCACGATGCATTCTAATTCTGGCCTGGGGACTTGGCAAATGCTGAAGCTGTCCTGAACCCAGTGCAGAGCAGGGAGCAGGAAGGTAAATGGGAGAGAGGTTTTTCCCTAAGGGGGATGTTTTTGATCTGCGTGGTAGGCCAGACACAGTTATATTTTGCCAATGGAGGGCTGCTTCTCGCTTGTCCTGGCTGGCTGAGTTGACTCTGTGCTGCTGGGTCTCTTCTGATGTGGAAAATGTCTCCCATGCTGCTGGGTCTCTCCTGATGTGGAAAACGCCTCCCAAGCACTGCTGCTTGCCTAACCGCTCACCCCTGAGCTGATCCTGGCTGAAGGGCTCCGACTCCCACTGGGTCATGTCTGGCAATTCCTTGCAGCTTCAGAACCATTTCTCCCTCCCCCTGCCACTCAGTCTAATTCCTCAACTTTGACTTTATTATTTAGGGCTCTTAGATTATCATATATAATCGATTCACTTGTTTTTTCGGGTCTTTGTTGTAAGAGGGACCACTGGAAGCGTCTGACTACTCTGCCATCTTGGCCCTGCCTCCAGAGAAGATAATTCTAACTTAAGGTAGGCAGTGCTGAGGGCCACAAAAGAGATCCATGTAGAGAGCTATCAGAATTCAGCGGAGTGAGGGATGATTTGTGGCTGGGGATTAGGAAGGCATCACATAGGAGCCAACACTGGGGGAGGTCAAGGGTGATGGGAAGGAGGGTGAGTCCAGACAGAAGCACCAGATGTATGTGAGGACTGGTGTTAGGAAGGGGTGGCCCTGGAGGACAAGTGGTGGGAAAGAGTGGTAGGTAAAGGTAGCTTGGGGCCAAATCACCTGACACACACACAGCATACATGTAATATTGTGACACTAAATAATTCCACACAGATCCTAGAAAGTGTTTTAAAATAGTCAAAAAATAAGAAAAATTCACCAGAGGCCTTCAGTTTTCCTGTGTTTCTCCATGAACTCCAGCTCAGTCAGACTCAACAGCCAGTGTATTTAGAACTCAGTTTAAGGAGCCTTCAGTGATTACCTGGTATATGAAAGCACAAATTTAGATTCTTGGTATTCAAAGACAGACTGCTGTTCAGCTCCTGTACTTAAGAAGCTTGGGTCCACAAATTCTCCCATCAGCTAATCCCAGGCCCTAGCATTCTGTGGCCTCTGGAGTTAGTCTGAAATTTATTCCTTTGAGTTTTAGGCCTGTTTTTCCACTGTGTTACATGGTAAGTAGGGAAAAGTTAAACTCTGTGGGGCTAAATCATCCAGCCAGACTAAAAATCCAAGTTGCCATTGAGTGAATTCCGACTCATGGCAAACCCGTGTGTATAGGGAAGAACCATGCAGTGTTTTGAGTCACTGATTTGAAGTAGATCACCAGGACTTTCTTCTGAGGCACCACTGGGTGGATTCAAACCTCTAACCTTTTCCGTTAGCAGCTAAGTGTGTTAACCGTTTATTTGTACCACTCAGGCTCCTCCAGCTAAACTAAAACAAAAAATAGCCCAAATCTGTTGCTGTTGAGTTGATTCCCACTCAAAGGAGAATTAAAATTCCAAAGTGAGAAAACTTGAAGAGCCAGTCCAGCATGCCCCTTTGTCATGGCTTATATTTGGTTTCAGTCTCAGTCACTAATACAGATAGATTCCTTCATATATTCTAGGGAAGTCGGCAGCAAAAATTGAAGTGGAACTAGATGTTGAATTCTACTCGTCAAAGTCATCTGAGCCCCAGAAATCTAGGACAAGAGAGGAGGTGCCAAGTCCCAAATTTTTTTATTATGAGGTTTTAGACTACCTGTGTAGGAGACATTCTAAGAAATTGTAAAATCTTTTATAGTAACATTAGAAGAGGAAAAGAGGAGGTTTATTAAAGAGTTGAGAATTGAGAGAGAGGATTTCTTTGGAGAGAATTGTTGGAGAAGGGTGTATCTTCCCCCACCCAATGTTTAAGGAGATCTGGTAAAGTAGATACTTCATTGTTATCTCCAGTCAAGTGAAGGAGGTTTCAAGGAGAAAGTCTGGAGGACTTGACTTTGTTCCTGGAATTAGGGAAATGTAAGGATTGGTGTATAATTCCTGCCTGTGGAAGATAAAGGCTAAGGCAGTGACAATGGAAGGAAGACACACAACTAGACTGGGATCATGGTGGGGCAAAGATGTGTGTTGGACCCTTTGTGGAGAGCTGCCCTGGGGTCTTTTAAAAAGTACCTATCCTTAGAGAACCACTTGGAGGAGCAAAGGTACTCTTTCAGAGAAAATTTGTGGAAGTAGATTGCTGGAAGCCCAGAGGCTAGGGACCCAGTAGGGGCAGTTGTAAGGAGTCAGCTGGAGCAGACAAGAGAGGCATTGCCTACCTCAAGGGAATGGTGGCCAGAGATTCTCAGAGGGAGGGTCCCTAAGAAGCCCCCAAAATTGTTCAATGTGGAAAAGAAGCTTTAATTGTGCATCTACCACATATAGAGGGGAACCCAATACCAGAATACAAATGTCACCCACCACGTAAGGCAAGACTCGTTCTTCCCTATCTCTTCTCTCCCTGAACCCAACCCTGCCGGGGTCAGAGTGAGAGAGGAGGACAAAGCAGAGCATGAAGAAGCCAACCACTTCCTTCTCTCCCGCTCTAAGATTCTTGGCCTGAAACAGGCCCAATTTAGGAAGAGTAGTGAGAATGTTCTTAGAAGGCCATCATCAGGAGGTCTTTGGACCATACCTGTCATAAACAATATGACTTCAATCTCAAGGTCTGATTTTTTAATTAATCCAGTCATTCACTAGTCATTTCCTAGTTCATTTAAAGGTTTACTGTAGAAGGCAATCATATTAACTTCCTAGCAGAGACCCTCCAATGGGTCTGGGAGATTGGTCATTGAATAATCTCCTAGCCACGTCAAGGTTTCTGAAAGGTAAATTTTAATAGAATAGGGAAAAATAGGTTTGAATCATGGTCTCTGTAATGAAAATGATTATATTCAGTTCTAGATTGATATGGTGTAACTTAAAATCTTTTGACTAGTAATTAACTTGTATACTTGTATGTATAATTAAAGTTGAATGTATAGGTGAGGTGTTAGGAATAATTTCCTCTTAAAATGAAAAATAAAGGTCAAAACCTATAGTTTCTTTTTATAGGGATAGATATAAGGCTGATATTCCAGGGACATTAAAGACATTTATTTAAAATTAAATATTTGATCCATAAGAGGGATTATATGAATCAAATTTAAATTGTAAAGCATAATAATAAAATGAGCCCATCACTCAAAGTAAGAAATAGAACTTTACCAACCATGTTGCAGCCCTCGGTGTGCACCTCCCTCATCACATCCTCTTGCCTTCCTTCCAGCTGTATCCACCATGTGAATATGGTGTTTATCATTCTTGTGCTTTTCTTTGTAGTTTTACCACATGTACCAAAATGTCAGCAGTTTGGATCCACCAGCCGCTCCTTGGAAACCCTATGGGACAGTTCTACTCCGTCCGATAGGGTCGCAGTGAGTCGTAATCGACTTCATGGCAATGGGTTTGGTTTTTGGTTTGGGTGTGTATCCCAAAACAATATATTATTTAGTCATGCCTGTTTGGAGCCTTTTTTAAATAAGTGGTACTTTACTTATTCTTGCATGAGTTATTTTTCTCATTCAACATTATATTCCTGAGAGTCATCCATATTGTTCTGGTAGCTGTAGTTCATTCACTTTTTTTGCTGATGGCATATTGTATGGCCATACTGAGATTTATCTTTTTCATTTTCTTATACATGGACATTGGAGTTGTTTCCATTTTTTTCTATTATAAATAATGCTGCTTTGTACAGCCTTGCACATATCTGCTGGTACCTACATGCAAGAGTATTTCTAGGCTCTATCTAGAATTTTTTTAGAAGTAGGGTATCCTAAGCTTTTGATTTCTAAAGTAGGATGTACCTATCTCAGTGTATAGAAGTTTTGCCAATTTTAAAGGTATGAAATGGTATTTCCAATGTGGTTTTAATTTGATTACTAATGAGAAATAATTTTCATGTATTTATTGACCATTTGTATTCCTCTTCTGTGAAAAGTCTTTTTCTTGCTGATTTTAAGGAGTTTTTTATATATTCTGGATGCTACTCCTTTGATAGTTACACCATAATATATATTTTTCTTATCTTTGGTGGCTTTCCTTTTTAAAATTTTTATTGTGCCTTTTGATAAATAGTTCTTAAACTTAATGTTGTTGAATTTATTAACCTTTTTCTTTAATGTGTGTATATTTTGTATCTTGGCTAAAAGTACTTCCTTTAAGATCATAAATATTGTGGTGGATTAATTACTTTTGTGAATTAATTACTTTCTAGCCATGGTCTTGTAACTCCCACTCAGGTGATTGGGTAGGACTGTGTGATTGGGTAATTGACCAAGAGGATTGGTCAGTTTTGCCTTAGAAGAGAGCCAATTCCAAAGCAGAAAGGAGGATTCTACTACCACCAAGGAAGAACAGACAGGAGTGGAGAGCTCGTCCTTTGGACCCATGATCCCTGAGCTGAGAAGCTCCTGAGAGAGAGAGAGAGGAAGAAAGCTGCAAGCCTGAAGACCGTGAGAAGTAGAGGCAGGAGAGACCTGGCAGCAGGAGCCCGTGCAGCCGGCTTCCCAGCCCATGGAGAGATAAAGCTGAGTGCCTTTGGGGAGAGGCCTAGGGCCAAGGAGAGTTGTGCCTGTGAGCACGGTTGGGAAGAGGCAGTCCTGATGAAAGAACTGTATCCTGAGTGTTCCTAAGCTTGAATTGTATCTGTTACTTCCCTTGTAGTAAACCCATAATTGTGAGTATGGTTTTTGAGTTCTATGTGCCCATTGCAATGAATTATGAAACCCAGCTGAGAAGTAGAGAGTGCTGTGTGGGGACCAGTGGGTGTCAGAATTAGTAAAGATGGCAGAGAGAGGCTTGTTTGGCCCTGCCTCTTGGGAATCAGCATTGGGCTGTTGAACTTAGTTCTCCTTTCCCCTTGTGAAGTCAGAGGAGATCAGACACCCCTCCCCCCCATGCTGTTTTTACAAATATATTCCCTTCTATTGCCTTCTAAGGAGCCCTGGTGGTGCAGTGGTTAAAAGCTTGTCTGCTAACCAAAAGGATGGCAGTTCGAGTCCCTCAGCCACTCCTTGGAAACCCTATGGGGCAGTTCTGCTCTGTCCTGTAGAGTCGTTATGAGTTGCAGTCAGCACAATGGCAACGAGTTTGGTTTGGCTTATTGCCTTCTAAAGACAATAAAGGAGTTTTTCCTTTTATATTGCAAACTTTTTATGTAAATAGAATTGATTTCTGTTTATTATGATGTAACATATAGGAACCTAATTTCATTTTTCTCTTTGTGAATAATCCATTGTTCGAGGGATGTGCAATTTAACGCCTGCTATATACTGTTTCCATACTTGCATGTGTCTCTTTCTAGGCTCATTGTTTTGTTCCTTAGTTCTTCTTATCTATTACTGCACCAATGCACTGTCTTAATAATTGGTTATATATTTTGCAAGGCAATTTCACCTAGTTTTTTAGGAGAGTCTTGGTTGTTCTTAGTCCTTTGCTCTTCCATATGTTATACTTTAGAATAGCTTGTCAACTTTCACAAAAAATTCCTGATAATGATTTTGATTACATTTTGGGGATAAACCTAAATTGATCATGAAGTTTTAGCTTTTTCAAATACATTGTTGGACTCAGTTTGTGTCTTAGTTATCTAGCGCTGCTATAACAGAAATACCACAGTGGATGACTTTAACAAACAGAAGTTTACTCTGTCACAGTCTAGTAGGCTAGAAGTCCAAATTCAGGGTGCCAGCTCTAGGCGAAGGCTTTTTCTCTCTCTGTTGGCTCAGGAGGAAGGTCCTTGTCATCAGTCTTCCCCTAGATGAGGAGCTTCTCTGCACAGGAACCTTGAGTCCAAAGGACGTTCTCTGCTCCTGACACTGCTTTCTTGGTCTCCCTGTCTCTCTGCTCGCTTCTCTATTTTACATCTTAAAAGAGATTGACTTAAAACCCAACCTGATCTTGTAGATTGAGTCCTGCCTTATGAACATAACTGCCTTTAATTCTGCCCTATTTAACATCATGTTGTTGTTGTTAGGTGCTGTCTAGTCGGTTCCGACTCATAGTGACCCTATGCGACAGGGTACAACTGCCCCATGAGGTTTCCAGGGAGTGGCTGGTGGATTTGAACTGCCGACCTTTTGGTTAGCAGCCGAGCTCTTAACCACTATGCCACCAGCTCTCCCATTAACATCATAGAGGTAGGATTTACAACACATAGGAGAACCACATCAGATGACAAAATGGTGGACAATCACAATACTGGGAATCATGGACTAGCCAAGTTGACACGTATTTTAGGGGTCACGATTCAGTCCATGACAGTTTGTCATTCATTTTAATTTGGAGTTTGCATCTTGGTTCATGAATAAGATTGGCCTATAGTTTTCCTTTTTATACTGTCCTTGTCTGATTTTAGTATAAACATTATACCAAACTGTAGAATGTGTTGGGGAGTGTGTTCCCTCTTTATTATTTTGAAGAGTTTAGATAAGATTTGGATAATCTGTTTGTTGAATATTCTAGAGAATTCACCTATAAATCCACCTAGGCATGATGCTTTCCTTTTAGGAAGATTTCTTTTTTATTAACAATTCAGAGTTTTATTTTGTTTTTTTCCCCAGTGGTTGTTAAAGAGAATTCAGCATTTCTCTTTCTTTGTGGGCCAGTTTTAGAAAGTTATATTTTTCTAAGATACTTATTGGTGTAAAATTCTTATAGTATCTTTGTCATCTTTTAAATCTTTGCTGCATCATAGTTATGGCCCTTTTTTATTTGTAATATTATTTATTTGTGCTCTCTTTCTTAATCAGTGTTTGGCTTCATGATCTTTTCAATTGAAGGTTTGTTTTATTTTTCATTAATTTTTCTTCCCTCTTTTAGTTTCTTTCTTCAATGCCTGTTTTATTCTATTATCCTCTTTTTAGCTTGTTCCTTTGTTCATTGATTTTTTTACTTTTTGCTCCTTTCTAATAATATGATTGCATTAAAGTTATAAATTTCCATCAAAGAACCACTTTTGCTGTATTCCAGTAGTTTTGACAGCAGCGTTTTAATTATAATTCAGTTATTTTAAAATTTTCATTGTGATTTTTTTCTTTTCGGGTTATTTACTTTGTAAAAGTTATCTTTTTAGTACCAATTTCTAACATAATTGCATTGTGGTCAGTTAATGTATCACTGTTGTATTTGTTGCTGGATTCTATATATTTTGATTACATAAAGGTTGTGAATTATGTTATTCAAACATTCTGTATCCTCACTGTTTTGTTTTGGTTTTTAATTGCCTTGATTGCTTGATCTATCTAATACTAACAAAAGTGTGTTGAAATCTCTTTCTCTGATGATGGATATAGTGATTTAAAAAAAAAAATTTTTTGCTTTAAACTTTTTTAAACCTTAAAGCGCAAATAAGTTTAGCTGTGTTAAGTGCAAACAAGTTTAGAGTTGTATCTTCTTGGAGAACTAAATATTTTCTCCTTATTTAATGACTATCTTTATTTTTAGTGATGCTTTTTGCACTTAGCATCTGTTTTTCTGATTATATTAATAAAGCTATCTCAGATTTGCTTGCTTAATATTTATCTAACTATCTTTTTACTTTCAACTCTCCTCTGCTTTTATGTTTTAAGTATCCTCTTTCACATTTCTTTTTCTCTCCTTTTTTGCCTTCTTTGAAATTGTTGAAATTCTTTTACTCACTCTTTTTTTTTCACTTCACTACTAGTTTGATAGGTATACGTTTTGTTTCTATTCTTTTAGTTTTTATTCTCAAAATTTTAACATGTCTACTTAATAAAGCCTAAATTTAATATCTTTACCCTACTCCCCAACAATACAAAGATACGTATAATGCTTTAATTCATGTTATTCACATTCTCACTTACATAGTGCATTATCCAGTATTTTACCTTCATCTTTTTGGTTTTTTTAAAAATTCTACAATTTAGGTATTATTATTTTATACCAGCAGTGTTTATTTAAATGAACACGAGTGCTTATTTTTTGCTCACTGTTCCTTCTTACACCTCAAGCCTTCATTTTGAGATCATTTTCTTTCTTTATTCCTCCAGTACATCCTGAGATTTCCTTAGTGGGTGTCTATTGCTGGTAAACTCTGTCAGTGTCTGTTTATCTGAAAATGTCTTTTTTGTACCCTTATTCTTGATAATTTCACTGAGTATACAATATTAGGTTGACAGTTAATTTCTATCTACGTATTGATGTATCATCCTACCGCCTTTTCTGGGTTGCACTGTTGCTGTTGAAAAGACAATTATCAATATTAACTGCCACTTCTCTGAGGATAATCTGTGTTTTCTCTCTGGCTAGCTTTTAAACTTTCTCCTTACCTTATTTATTTATTTTTTCTCATTGCCTTAGGTGTTCTGCAGATTACTGTGATTTTTGTGTGTGTTGATTTTCTATTTGTTTAACTGGTTTAATAATCAGTGGGAGTCCTGAATCTGAGGATCAGTTCTGAAAATTTAAAAATCATTAACCACTTCAAATACTGCTTTGACCATATTTTTTCTATTGTTTTCTTCTAGGACTCTGATAGATTCTTTTTATTCTATTCCCTATGTCTCCTACTCACTTTCATCCTTTTCATTGTCACTCTTTGCTGCATTCTGTGTAATTTATCCAGATCTCTTTTACAGTTTACTAGTTCTCTCTTCAGCCACTTCTAATCTATTGTTTCCCCTTTCCATTTTTTTAAGCTAATAAACTTTGTTTTTTAGAACTGCAGATAGTACAGAGAGTTCTCATATACCATGCTACACAGTTTCCTGTATTCTAACAGTTTACATTAGTATGGTGTATTTATTGCAATTAAGGAACCAATGTTGATATATTATTATTGACTAAAGTCCGTAATTTATTCAGGTTTCCTAAGTTTTTTCCTAATGTCTTTGTCATTGGCTGGGTTCTCTAGAGAAGCAAAACCATTTAAGCATATAAATATACATATATAAAGAGATTTATATCAAAGAAACAGCTCACGCAATTGTAGAAGCTGGAATGTGCCAAGTCCACGGATTAGGATAGAGGCTTCTCCCAATTCACGTAGCCGCAGGGGCTGGCAAACCCAAGATCAGCAGGTCGGAAAGCAGGGCTGTTGCTCACAGGCTGTGAATATCGATGAATCCCAAGATTGGCAGGCAAGACCGCAAAGCTTCTGCTAATTCATGTAGTCACAGGGGCTGGTGAACCCATGATCAGCAGGTCAGAGAGCAGGGCTCCACTCACAGGATGTGAAGATCGATGAATCCCAAGATCAGCAGATAAGCTGATAGCTCAAGTCCCAAGAACTGGAGGTCAGACAAACAGGAGTCAGCCGCAGGATCCATAGTGAGCAAAAAGCCAGAATGTCTGCTTATATGCGGATGCAGGCCACACCTCCAAGGAAACTCCCTTTCAACTGATTGGCTACTCACAGAAGATTCAAACATGGAAGTGATCACATATACACACTGAGAATCATGGCCCAGCCAAGCTGACACACAATCTTAACCATCACAGTCCATTTTCATTTCTAGGATTCTATCCATTTAGTTGTTATGTCTCATTAGGCTCATCTTGATTTTCATGACCTTGACAGTTTTGAGGAATACAGGTCAGGTATATTGTAGGATGCTCCTCTATTGGAATTTATCTGATGTTTTTCTCATGATTCAACTGGGTTTATGGGTTTTTGGAAGGGAGATACATGGGTAAAGTACCATTTTCATTACATCATATCAAGTGTACATACTAGCAACATGACTTATGACTGTTAATGTTGACATTAATCTCCAGGCTGAGGTAGTGTTTGTCAGAGTTCCATACTGTAAAGTTAGTCTTTTCCCCCCTCCACCTGTGCACTTTGGAAGGAAGTCACTATGCTCAGTGAGGAATTACGGAGTAGGGAGTTATGGCCACCCTGTTTTAAGGTGGCATATCTACATAATTTATTTGGAATTATTCTGCACAGGAGATATGTCCTTTCTCTGCCATTTATTAATTTATTTAATAATTTTATTTATATCAGTATGGACTCATGGATATTTATTTTAGACTTTGGATTATAATCCAATACTATTTTATTTACTTTGCTGTGGAAAATTTTCTAGCTTTAGCATTGGGAGCTCTTTCAGTTGGCTCCTGTGCCCCCTTGACATGCCCCCATCAATGTGGCTTTTTTGAGCACTTCCTTACTTTATGATACTATAGGAGACTCCAGGCTCGTGTTGTATATTTCCTGCCTCAGACCTCAAATCAGCCATTTCTGTAAGGAGCCCTGCTTCCTTTTATTGGAGAATGGTATTAGAAACCAAGATCTGGGTTTTAGGTATGCTTGTTGCTACTGGAATTTCATTTCTTTTAGGTCCTTTCAGCTGACAGAGCAAAGAAATATATGTGTATCAACCCATATATGTACACATATCTATAAAGATTTCTATATATAACTATCTGTGTCTAAATTAAGCTAAACATGAGTTCTTATTTATGTCTCCAACTCTAATCCATTACCACATGGCCATTAAATTTTTATTTGTTATATTTTATATTCAGTTTACATTTCTGGTCATCTTTGATAGCTTCCTTCTTCTTGCTCATTTTTTAATACCTTTTTTATTTCTTTAGACTTTTAAAATATGTTATTTGTCTTATAATTCTAATATCTGAAAAGTTTGTGGAACTTCAGTTATTGCTGTTTTATGTTTGCTGATTCTTGTTCTTAGATTCTTGTTGCTTGATGTTTTATTATTTTTTCATTGTAGCTCATATTCTTTGGACATCTATCAGTGACATACCTGAGACCTGCGTTGAGATGTGTTCCTTTAGAAATGATTTATAATTGGTTCTACTAGGTGGCTGGTACAGTATAAATCTAAATCCATTTTAAATTTAAATTCTGTCATGTAGGTTTTCAGATAATGACAATGCTATGAATTAGACCCTTTATTCATGTGAGCTTCAATCTGTGGCCATAGATTAATTCTCAAGAGATAATTTTTTTTTATTCTCTATCACCTGGAACTAAGGCTAAGACAGATACATTTTCTTGTATGTATCATTCACCTCAGTGGAGTGAATTCTTTCTGTCTGACCTTTCCTTGATGATATAACCTTCCTAGTTCTGGCTTTATGCTCAGATTTCACTCCTACCGTGGTAGTCTCAAAACCTTGTCTCCTATCTCTTCTGCACAGGGCTGTTAACAGTGAAGCTCTAGGCTACCAGCAGCTTCATTGCTCATTAGCTTCCATGAACTTATACTTCTGCTTCATTTCTGGAGTTAGGAGACTTCCCTTAGTTTCCTCCAGTCTCATACATGCATTAAAAAGGTATTTTATACTTTATTTAGCATTTGTGTTTAAGCAGATTTGTTTTAATAAGAAAGTTTTGGGATGTTGAGAGAGAAATATGTATTATAAATCTGGATGAACTCCTGAAGAATGGTTTTGACTCTAATACTCCAAATGTATGTTCTTAGAAACATTACAGGTTATTAAGGCATGCTGCTGCCAGCTGATGACAACAACATTGTTGTTCAGAGTCAGGTCTTCATTAAAAAAAGCATTTGTAACCCTCATACATTGTGGGAATGTAAAATGGTGCAACCATTTTGGAAAACTGGCAGTTCCTCAAAACATTAAATGTACTTACCATATGACCCAGCAATTCCACTCTTAGGTATATGTTGTTGTTAACTGCTGTCAATTTGACTCCAACTAATGAAAAATGTTCACACAAAAAGTTGTACATGAATGTTCACAGCAGCATTATTCATAGTAGCTGAAAAGTGGAAACAACCCAAATGTCCATCGAGTGATGAATGGACAAATAAAATGTGGTGTATTCATAAAATGGAAAATTATTTGACAATAAAAAGAATGAAGTACCGTATTTTTATGCAAAAAAACCCCACTCATTATACTTTTTTCCAACTGCACAACCCACTCATGCATTATTTTCCTAGGTGCACTATGTGTATTATATGTGTGGGCACATTATTTGCAAAAAAATACAGTATACTGATACATGCTGCAACATGAATGACCTTGAAAACAGTATGCTAAGTGAAAGAAGGCAGTCACCAAAAAAAACACATATTGTATGATTCCATTTATATGAAATGTCTGGAATAGGAAAATCTATAGAGACATAAAATTAGAGGTTGTCTAGGGCTGGGTGGAAGGGGGAATTGGGAATTGACAGCTAAAGAATACAGGGATTTGAACAGAGGTGGAGCCAACATGGTGCTATAGACAGAAGCACCATGTTGTCCCACTGCAGCAAAGAGCTGAAAAACTAAGTAAAGCAAATACAAACATCAGTCCTGGAAACCTAAGCGTCAAAGGAAGGGATACAGAACTCGATCAAGCACTGAATTGAGTAAGAAACTGACAAAGAACAGAGAATGAGGAGATTTATGGTGTGGAGGTTCCCTACCAGCTAACAAGGCACAGATTTGCCATGTTAGACTGCAGCCACCAAGAAACATGGATAGGGAGTATGGGGAGTCAACTTCACATAGCTCCCAACAGGAGACAGAGCACCCACTCTGCACATCACATCCTCTCCAATACCTCCTGCCAATTTGCACCACGCACAGAGCACCACACTCCAAGCAAGATGGGTTCAGACCCCCGGACCCCCAATCCCACCCCACACTGACCCCTGGTCTGCCCTGTCAGCCCCAGTTCATGCCACAAACAACCCACCACTGCCCCTTCCACCCTGGCTGGACCTGTCCTGCTGTAACATAGCTCAGCAACTGGCCCTGTCCACCTGGGCAAGGTGGTGAGAAGTATCATATTCACAAACAAGCAAGCAACAAAACACGCCTAGCCCACCTGCCCAGACATAACCAAATAAAACAAAAAACCAGGATGAAACAACTCTATACTCAATAAATGAAGAAAATAATTCCTGAATGTCCCAGAGACGGCAGACAATAACAAAACATGTGAAAAAACAGGACAGGATGGCTCCAGAAACCAACCAAAATAAAACACCAGATGACCTTCCAGTAGAAGAAAAGCCACTGGAACTACTGAATTGGGAATTCAAAAGTCTAATCATCAGGGATCTCCAACAGATTAGTAAAGAGATAAATAAAAATGCAAAAAATAAGGAAAAAAGGGCAAAATCATGGAAAATAGAGACAAAATCAGGGAAAACAGAGACAAAACAATGGAAGAATCCAGGAAAATAATACAGGAACAAAATGTCAAAATAAATAAGCAACTAGAAATCATACAAAAACAGCAATTAGAAATCCAAAAGATAAGCAGCAAGATATGAGAGATGAAGAATGCAATAAAAGGTTTTAGGAGCAAATTTTAAACAATGGAAGACAGGATCAGTGAAATTGAAGGCAAATCCTTGGATACCACACTGTTTGAGGAAAAATCAGAGAAAAGAATGAAGAAAACCTGAGAATGATGTGGAATACAATAAAAAGCAAAAAATTTTGTGTAATCAGAGTTCCAGAAAAGGTTTAGAAAACGGAAAAACCAGAGAGGATTGTTGAAGATCTACTGACTGAAAACTTCTCTAATATCATGAAACATGAAAAGCTGACCATCCAAGAAGCTCAATGAACCCCATATAGGATACAGCTCAAAAGAAAGTCAAAAAGACATATCATAATCACACTCACAAAAACCAAAGACAAAGAATCCTGAGAGCAACTCGAGAAAAACAAAAAGACACATACGAAGTGGAAACAATAAGACTAAACTCTGATTACTCGGCAGAAACCAAGCTGGAAAGATGGCAATGGGATGACATATATAAAACCTTGTGTCTTAGTTATTTAGTGCTGCTGCTATAACAGAAATGCCACAAGTGGATGGCTTCAACAAATAGAAGTTTATTCTCTCACAGTATAGTAGGCTGTAAGTCTGAATTCAGGGCACCAGCTCCAGGGGAAGTCTTTCTCTTTCGGCTCTGGAAGAAGTTCCTTGTCATCAATCTTCCCCTGGTCTAGGAGCTTATCTGCGAAGGAACCTCAGGTCCAAAGGACATGCTCTGCTCCCAGCACGGCTTTTATGGTGCTATGAGGTCCCCCGTCTCTCTGCTCGCTTCTCTCTTTTGTATCTCAAAAGAGATTGGCTTAAGATACAATCTAATCTTGTAGATTGAGTCCTGACTCATTAACATAGCAGTTGCTAATCCCATCTAATTAACATCATAGAGATAGGATTTACAATACATAGGAAAATCACATCAGATGACAAAATGGTGGACAATCATACAATACTGGGAATCATGGCCTAGCCAAGTTGACATATATTTTTGGGGGAAACAATTCAATCCATGACACTTTGAAAGTAAAAAATTGTCAACCAAGAATAATATCTCCTGCAAAACTCTCTCTCAAATATGATGGCAAAATTAAGACATTCCCAGATACACAGAATTAAGAGACTACGTAAAAACAAAACAAAAGTTACAAGAATTATTAAAGAGAGTTTTTCAGTTGGAGAACCAACAACATCAGACGACAACCAAATCTAGGACACAGGACAGAATCAGGCAGATACCAATATATGTAATGAACTCTCAAGGATAAAACAAAACTCAAAGATTCAAAGCAGGGTACTAGAGATGTCAGTCTTTAAATGTCAACAACAACAGAACAATAAAAGAAGGAATAAATGGTGTAGGTGTAGAACTTTCAAATGGAGAGGAAGTCAAGGCAATATCAATTATAAAAGACTGTTTTAAACTTAGGAAGATAGGAGTAAATTTTAAGGCAACCAAAAAGAAAGTTAACAAACCAATCCCTCAAAATAAAAAACAAAAACATAGTCTCAGTAAACAAAATCTACAAAAATGAAAGAAACAAAAAAAATCCACAAACAAAAGGAATTCAGCACAGAAGAGTAAGAGGAACAAAGAAAACATCAGCACCACAAAAAAGCACTACAAAATGACAGCAATAAACTCACACCTATCAATAATCACACTGAATGTAAATGGCTTCAAAGCACCCGTTTAGAGACAGTGACAGAATGGATATAAAAATAAGACCCATCAATAGGCTGTCTACAAGAGACACACCTTAGAACAAAAACATAAATATATTAAAAATCAAAGGATGGAAAAAAGTATATCAAGCAAACAGCAACCAAAAAAGAGCAGGAATGGCAATAATAATCTCAGATAAAATAGACTTTAAAACAAAATCCACCATAAAAGACAAGGAAAGATATTAAATAATGATTAAAGGGAAAATCCACCAGGGGGATATAACCATAATAAATATCTACGCACTCAATTACAGGACTACAAGATACATAAAATAAACTTTAACAGCACTGAAAAGAGAAATTGACAGTTCCACAATAATAGTAGTAGGCTTCAACACATCACTTACGGTAAAGGACAGAACATCTAGAAAGAAACTCAACGAAGGTGCGAAAAATCTAAAGGCCCAGTCAACCAACTTGACCTTATAGACATATATAGAATACTCTACCAAAGAGCAGCAGAGTACACATTCTTTTCCAATGCACTTGGAACATTCTCCAGAATATACCACATCTTTGGCCTAAAGAAAGACTCAACAAAATCCAAAACATTGATATAATACAAAGCATCTTCTCTGATCACAACATCATAAAAGAAATTCTTAACAGGAAGACCAAAGAAAAAATTTGAATACATGGAAATTGAATAACACCTTGCATAAAAAACACTAGGTAATAGAAGAAATCAAAGATGGAATAAAAAAAATTCCTAGAATCAAACAAGAATGAAAACACATCATACCAATACCTTTAAGACACAGCAAAGGCAGTGCTCAGAGGTTAATTTATAGCAATAAATGCAAACATCAAAAAAGAAAAAGGAGCAAAATCAAAACATTAGCTATACAACTTGAACAAATAGAAAGAGAACAGCAAAAGAAGCCCACAGCCACCAGAAGAAAATAAATAATAAAGATCAGAGCAGAAATAAATGAAATAGAGAATAGAAAAACAATAGAAAGAATCCACAAAACCAAAAGCCGGTTCTTGGAAATAATCAACAAAATTGACAAACCATTGGACAAACTGACAGAAGAAAAACAGGAGAGGACACAGATAACTCAAATAAGAAATGAAATGGGGGATATTAAAACAGACCCAACTGAAATAAAAACGATCATAACAGAGTACTATGAAAAACTATATTCCAACAAATTTGAAAACCTAGAGGAAATGGACAAATTTCTAGAAACACCCTATCTACCTAAGCTAACACAAACTGAGGTTGAAAATCTGAACAGACCCATAAGAGAGAAGAGATTGAAAAGGTAATAAAAAAAAAAACTCCCCCCACAAAAAAACCCTGGCCCGGATGGCTTCACTGGAGAATTCTACCAAACATTCAGAGAAGAGCTCAGACCAGTACTACTTAAAATATTTCAGAACATAGATAAAGGCATATTTCCAAATACATTTCTTTGAAGCCAGCATAACCCTGATACCAAAACCAGGCAAAGACACCACAAAAAAGAAAATTACAGACCAATATCTCTCAGGAATATAGATGCAAAAATTCTCAACAGAATTTTAGCCAATAGAATTCAGCATCATACAAAAATAATAATAGTAGTAATAATAATAATACAACCCAATCAAGTGGGATTCATACCAGGTATGCCAGGATGGTTCAACATTAGAAAATCAATCAACTAATCCACCACATAAATAAAAGAATCATATGATCATCTCAATCAATGCAGAAAAGGCATTCAATAAAGTCCAACATCCATTCCTGATAAAAACTCATAATAAAATAACTATAGAAAAGAAATTCCTTAACATAATAAAGGACATCTATACAAAACCAACAGTCAACATCATTCTCAATGGAGAGAGGCTGAAAACATTCCCCTTGAGAACAGGAACAAGACAAGAATGCTCTTTATCACCACTCCTATTTAACACTGTGCTGGAAGTCCTAGCTATAGCAATAAGGCAAGAAAAAGAAATAAACGGCACCCAAATTGGTAAGGAAGAATCAAAACTATCCTTATTTGTCGATAATATGATACTATACCTAGAGAACCCAAAAGACTCCACTAGAAAACTACTGCAACTAATAGAAAAATTCAGCAGAGTAGCAGGATACAAGATAAACATACAGAAATCATTTGAATTCCAATACACCAATAAAGAGAACTAGAAAAAGGAATTCAGAAAAGCAATAACATTTATAATAAGTGCTAAACAATAAAATACTTAGGAATAAATCTAACCAGGGATGTAAAAGACCTATACAAAGAAGACTACAAAACACTACTGCAAGAAACCAAAAGAGACCTACATAAATGGAAAAGCATACCATGCTCATGGATAGGTACACTGAACATTGTGAAGATGTCAATTCTGCCCAAAGCAATCTACAAATATGATACAATCCCGATCCAAATACCAACAACATTCTTTAAAGAGATGGAAAAACTGATCACTAACTTTATATGGAAAGGAAAGTGGCCACTGGTGAGTAAAGTGCTATTGAAGAAGAAGAATAAAGTAGGAGGCCTCACATTATGACCTTAGAACCTACTATACAACTATGGTAGTGAAAACAACCTGGTACTGGTACAACGACAGACACATCTACCAGTGGAATAGAATTGAGAACCCAGATGTAAATCCATCCATCTACGGTCACCTGATGTTCGACAAAGGCCCAAAATCCATTAAATGGGGAAAAGATTGTCTTTTTAACAAATGGTGCTGGCAAAACTGGATGTCCATCTGTAAAAAAATGAAACAGGACCCATACCTCACACCATACACAAAAACTAATTCAAAATGTATCAGAGACCTAAATATAAAACCAAAAACTATAAATGATCATAGAAGAAAAATGGGACCAACGCTACAGGCCCTAATACACGTTATAAGTAGGATGCAAACCATAGCTAATACACAGATTCCAGAAGATAAGCTAGATAACTGGGATATTCTAAAAATTAAATACTTGTGCTCATAAAAAAGACTTCACCAAAGTGTAAAAAGAGAACTTACAGACTGGAAAAAAAAATTTGTCTATGACAAATCCGACAAAGTCCTAATCTCTAAAATCTATAGGTAAATCCAACTCCTCTACAACAAAAAGACAAATAATCCAGTTAAAAAATGGGCAAAGAATATAAACAGACACTTCACCAAGGAAGATATTCAGATGGCTAACAGACACATGAGGAACTGCTCACAATCACTATCTGTCAGAGAAATGCAAATCAAAACTACAATGAGATACCATCTCACCCTGACATTACCGGCATGAATAAAATAAAACAGAAAATAACAAATGTTGAACAGGCTGAAGGGAGATTGGAACTTATGCATTGCTGGTAGAAATGTAAAATGGTACAACCATTTTGGAAAACGATATAGCACTTTTTTAAAAAGCTAGGAATAGAAATACCATATGATCCTGCAATCCCACTCCTAGGAATATATCCTAGAGAAATAAGAGCCGTTGCACGAATAGACATACGCATACCCATGTTCATTGCAGCATTATTCACAATAGCAAAAAGATTGAAACAACCTAAGTGCCCATCAACAGATGAATGGATAAACAAGCTATGGTACATACACACAATGGAATACTACAAAACAATAAAAAACTGATGAATCTGCAAAACATCTCACAACATGGATGAATCTAGAGGACATTATTCCGAGTGAAATAAGTCAGTCACAAAGGAAAAATAGTGTATGAGACCTCTATTGCAAAATCTCATGAAAGAGTTTACACACAGAAGGAAACAGTCTTTGATGATTGCCAGGCAGGGGAAGGGTGAGGAGGGAAAAACACTAAATAGACAATCGATAAGTGGTAACTTAGTTGAAGGGTAAGACAGTACTCAGTACTGGGGAAGTCAGCACAACTCGACCAAGACAAGGTCATGGAAGCTTCATAGACATATCCAAACTCCCTGGGGGACCAAACTACTGGGCTGAGTGCTGGGGACTTTGGTCTTGGGGACCATCTAGCTTGATTGACATACATAGTTTATGAAGAAAATGTTCTACATCCTACTTCGGTGAGTAGCATCTGGGGTCTTAAAAGTTTGTGAGCATCCATCTAGGATACTCCACTGGTCCCACTCTATCTGGAGCAAGGAAGAATGAAGAAAACCAAAGACATAGGGAAAGATTAGTCTAAAGACATAATGGACCACAACTACCATAGCCTCCACCAGAGTGAGTCCAGCACAACTAGATGGTGCCTGGCTACCACCACTGACTGCTCTGACAGAGATCACAGTAGAGGGTCCTGGACAGAGTTAGAGAAAAATGTAGAGCAAAATTCAAACTCACAAAAAAAAAAGACCAGACTTACTGGTCTGACAAGAGACTGGAGAAACCCTGAGAGTATGACCCCCAGATACCCTTTTAACTCGTACTGAAGTCTCTCCTGAGGTTCACCCTTCAGCCAAAGATAAGACAGTCCCATAAAACAAACAGTAATACACGTAGCTCAACCATGTAGAGCAAACTAAATGGGAATACTAGCCTGGGGGCAAGGACAAGAAGACAGGAGGGGACAAGAAAGCTACATGAATGGAAATGGGGAAGCCAAAGTTGAGAATGGGAGAGTGTTGGCATGTCGCAGAGTTGGCAACCAATGTCACAAAACAATATGGTATTGTTTAATGGGAAATGAAATTGCTCTGTAAACCTTCATCTAAAGCGCGCGCGCACACACACACACACACACACACACAGAATGCAGGGTTTCTTTTTGGGAAGATGAAAATGATCTGATATTGATTGTGATGGTGGTTGAACAATTCTGTGAATATACTAAAACCATTTATTTGTATACTTTAAATGGGTGAATTGTGTGATACATGAATTACCTCTCACTAAAGCTGTTACCAAGGGAAAAAAAAAAAAACCTTTTGCCACTGAGATCACCAATAAATTATATCTCCAACTGCTTGGTTTAAATTTGTTTGTACAAATTCTTTCTTTCTCTGCCTCTCTCTCTTTCTCATTTAACTTATTCATCAAAAGGATCGATTTAATGAAAATTAATGGAAAACATTGACATAAGCATAATTTTCCAATTTCCACCCTCATAGATAACAGTATACAGACTTGTATGACACAACCTTGAAAATATGTCAGTACTTGCTAAGTAGCACACATAATTTAGACTCCATGATTTTGTGGGGGAAAAAAAATTGAAACAATACAACTGCAGTGAAAGCAGGATCAAGTATAGTATATACAGGCATTCCCCGGGTTACAAACGTCTGACTTACTTGTAGTTACGAACCAACCGCTCTAAAGCCTATTAAATTAAAAATTTAAGGTACATACAATGGTTTGTAATAAATTGGTGCTACTTTGAGAAACGCATCAAAATATTATTATTATTATTACTACTGTATTATTATGTTAAAGATGTTTTAGTGTATCTGGAAGTGTTTGTTTAATGTTTTTTATGCGTAGAATGGTGCACTATATACTATATACTAAGACAAACATTTGACTGATGTTAGACACTAACTGTACCTAACTGTTATGACTTATGTACAAACTTGACTTTAAGATAGACTTAGAACTCCTTCATAATCTGGGGACTGCCTGTATAATACACCTTAGAAAAATGCTATAGATTAGAAATGGTCTTTAAGAGATGATTTCTGACATGTGGTACAGGGGAAAATGGTATCAAATCTACACAATGACTGGGTTCTATGGAGTGGCTTCTCTGTGGGGAATTTTACTTTATTCTCTGTGCCAGAAACCTTGACCCTACCCTGTCTATGAAATAGCAGCATGCTTTGTAAAGGGGCACTGATCAAGACGATTGCCATTATCGAGCTGGGATCCAAACATCTGAAGCCTATAACCAAGCACAATAGTAAAGGCTTCTTGCCGTGTTTCTAATTATTTTTTTTTTTCTACTTTTTAGATAAAGGAACAAAGAAATATGGGACTGGCTTTTCAGGTTTTTCAGGCTGCTCTGAAGTGTTCTTTTTAAGATAGAAGGATGTAGTTTAATAGTGATGCTGTGCATGGGGTGTGTTCTTCAAGACTGTCCTCCTGTGTAGAATAGCATGTGGATGTCAGAGATGCATTAAGAGCTGAAATAATTCATTTGTTCTTTCTAATGAATAGTAATAATTTATAATTTGTTCTAATCAAAAACCTTTCATCCTTGAAAACCAACAAGCTTTACAAACATCATCCTCTCACCAACCTCTGAAGTGTCTGGAAAGTAGAATTATCCTTAATTTGCAGAAGGACCAAGTTAGAGAATATAGTACAGAAATAGTTATTGAGTTGTCTGCAGCTTGAAAGGTATATTTTGAAAGTCACTTTGAACTTCTTTTTATTAGTTATTTTGGTGGTCAAGGAATATAATTTATGCTGATCTACATAATAGATATCTACTAAGATGAAATCCACAAAATTCAGTAACTCAAATGTTTCCAGGTAACAGCAAATCTAGTGAAGCTCATATTTGTAAGCAGCATTGCCATTTTGGGAACAGGTATTTATTCTATGCCCCATTGTGTCCAACCCAGCTGTCTCTGTAGCACCAAGTGGTAGATGCAGCCATGATGGCACTGTGTTGATACAAAACCTTCAGTACAACTCACTGGTGAGTTCGAGCATAAACCAAGAAGAGTGGAGATGCTCTTTTAATTAATATCCCTGCCTCCACAGTCCCTGCTACCACCAACTTATCCTAGACAGGGCTGCTAAGTTGTCCTTAAAAAATTGCAGCTCTTATCAGCTCATTTTCTTGCCTCCAAATCTGTGCTTTTGATTCTGGAATTCAGAGTTTTCTATCATATACCTGGAAAGGCAGGTACTGTATCTCTCACCCATCACTCATCTGTTGGTTCATCTGACTGTGGTGGCTTATGTGTTGCTATGATGCTAGAAGCTATACTACCAGTATTTCAAATACCAACAGGGTCACCCATGGTGGACAGGTTACAGCAGAGCTTCCAGACCAAGACAGACTAGAAAGAAAGCCTTGTGATCTACTTCAAAAATCAGCCAATGAAAATCTTATGGATAACAACAAAACATTGTCTGATATAGTGCTGGAAGATGAGCCCTTCAGGTTGGAAGGCATGCAAAATATGACTGGGAAGAGCTGCCTCCTCAAAGTAGAGTGGACCTTAATCACATGGATGGAGTAAAGCATTAAGGACCTTCATTCACTGATGTGGCACAACTCAAAATGAGAAGTAACAGTTGCAAACATCCATTAGTAATCAGAACATGGAATGTATAAAGTATGAATCAAGGAAAATTGGAAGTCATCAAAAATGAAATGAACACGAAAATATTAATATCATAGATGTTAGCTGAAATGGATTGATATTGGCTATTTTGAATCCAACAAATATGCTGGGAACAACAAATCGAAGACGAATAGCATTGTATTCATTGTTAAAAAGAACATTTCAAGATCTATCCTGAAATACAATGCAGTTAACCCATTGCCTCGAGTCGATTCCAACTCACAGTGACAGGTTAATGTCTTAGTTGTCTTAGTGCAGTTATAACAGAAATATCACAAGTGGGTGGCTTTAACAAACAGAAGTTTATTTTTTCACAGGTTGTTGTTATTGTTGTTGTGTGCTGTCGAGTCCATTTCAACTCATAGCGAACCTAGAGGACAGAGTAAAACTGCCCCATAGGGTTTCCAAGGCTGTAATCTTTAGGAAGCAGATTGTCACATCTTTCTCCTACAGAGCCACTGGTGGGTTCGAACCACTGACCTTTTGGTTTGTGATGGAGCGCTAACGAGTAAGCAACCAGGGCCCACAGTTGAGGAGGCTAAAAGTCCGAATTCAGGGTGCCATTCTAGGGGAAGGTTTCTGTCGGCTCTGAGGGAAGGTCCTTGTCTCTTTTCAATTTCTGTTCCTCAGTTCCTTGGCGATCATGTGGTATGGCATCTATCTTCCCCAATCTCTGTTTGCTTCTCTGTGTTCCACCTGCTTGTTTTATATCTCAAAAAAGATTGAATTAAGACACACCCTACACTAATACTACCTCATTAACGTAACAAAGAAAACCTGTTCCCAAATGGAATTATAACCATAGGTATAAGTGTTAGGATGCTGTGGACTGCCAAAAGAACGAACAAATCAGTCTAAGAAGTACAACCAGAATATTTCATAGAGGCGAGGATGGCAAGACTTTGACTAGCTTACTTTGGACATGTCATCAGAAAAGACCCACTGCTAGAAAAGGACAGCATGTTTGATAAAGTAGCAGGTCACTGAATACAAGGGAAACCCTAAATGAGATAGATTGACACAATAGCCACAATAATGGACTCAAACATACCAATCATCATGAAGAAGGACTAGACGTTTTATTCTGTTATACATAAGGTGACCTTGAATCAGAGCTGACTCGATGACAACTAACAGCAGCAGCAACATATTTCTCGTCAACTCCTATTTATAGTTTGTTGAGGAAAAGAATTGTGTTTAATTTGACTAACCTCTCCCACCCTCACAAAAGAAAAAAAAGTAGAGAACAGTACTAACCCTTAGAAAATACATAGGACTTGCTGACTTCTTTTGAAGTTAAAAAGGGGGGATCCCCATACTTAGCTCTAGGAACCTCTTTATACCCAGCCCAGAAGCTTCCCTGAAGGCCTACTCAGCTGAAATAATATGTACAGATACATTATTTTTACAGATATTCACATAATATATGTATACACACACACAGAGCATTTTCTCTTTGTTTAGAAAAAGCTTTTTACAAAAGTTACTGTTTTTTACTATTATAAGGACTTTGGTTTTTACATTTAGGTCTTTGATCCAGGCATTTTCTTAGATTCCAATGACACATAATAAATCCTTTATTTTGTCTTATTAATATTTTACACATCACTATTAGCTGACTTCAGAGCCATCTTCTCATTTGTTATGAGGAGTATTGTTCTCCTTGATGCTTTGGTAATTAAACATTCCTTCATACTGATTACCTATGTGGGCTGACTGCTCTTTTTCCCGGTCTGCAATGATATCCTATGTATCCAGTTAAACTATAGTAAAAATGTTTTATTCACTGCATTTCTAGGCTGATAATTATTTGAATAGGAAAATTTATTAAAGGGGGAAAATCTTAAAAAAAGGTTTATACAAGCCTTAATTTTTTTTAACTTAAGTAAATGCATGTTCTTGCGCCAATCTTTTGATTCAAGGCTGTCATGGATTGAATTGTGTCCCCCAAAAACGTGTTTGTCAACTTAGTTAGTCCATGATTCCCAGTATTGTGTGATTGTCCACCATTTTGTAATTTGATGTGATTTTCCTGTATGTTGTAAATCCTACCTCTATGATGTTAATGAATTAGGATCGAATGCAGTTATGTTAATGAGGCAGGACTCAATCTACAAGATTAAGTTATGTCTTAAATCCATCTCTTTTGAGGGGGACCTCCTACCACCAAGAATTCAGAACCAGGAGGGGAACGCATGCTTTGGACACGAGGTGCCTGTGCTGAGAAGCTCCTAGGACACGGGAAGATTGATGACAAGGAACTTCCGGCAGAGCCTTCTCCTGGAGCTGGCACCATGAATTTGGACTTCTAGCCTTCTAAAGTGTGAGAGAATAAACTTCTGTTTGTTAAAGCCATCCACTTCTGGTATTTCTGTTATAGCAGCACAAGATAACTAAGACAGAATTTGGTATCGAGAGAGTAGGGTGCTGCTCTAACAGATACCTAAAATGTGGAAGTGGTTGGGAAACTGTGAATGGATAGAGGACTCAGAAGGAAATGAGGAGAGTTGTTATACTGGAGACAGCACAGATGGAGAGAAGCAGCATCAGAGAAATGGCAGCAGCAGTGAAATGACAGCAACAGAACCAGGAGACCGGCACAGGACAACGCTGGAGCCAACCAACAGAGCAAGAGAGCTGAATACCTATGCAGAGGAGGCTTCCTGGTAGAGTAGGGTGCCTCCAGGCACTTATTGATGTAGCTAGGCTTGCTGACCCGAGGAGCAAGACTGCTGAGTGCCTTCCGGCCAGGGTGTAGTGGTGGAGTAGGGTGCCTCCGGGCACTTATTGGTGGAGTTACAGAGCTTTGGAACACCTGCCCCAGCAGGACAGACATGGGGCAGCGAGGGTGGAGGTTTCAAGAGGCCAAGGAACCAGGAAGCAGAAGCTGAAGAGACAAGGAACACAGGAAGCAGAGCTGCCTCAGTCTCAAAGGGCAGGTCCATGACCTCTGGGGTCTCAAAGGGTGGAACCATGGCGTCTGGGGCTACCCAGATTTTAGGGAGCAGATTTGCCATTCCAGTGGACCTGGAAGGTGGAACTAAAGCCTAGGGCCGAGTGGCCTCCATTCAGAATCTGGAGAGTGTGGCCAACACCCGGAGTCTGGAGGACAGGGCCATTGTCTAAGTGTTCTCAGAGAACAGAGGATTATTTTCAAGCTATGAGGGCTAATCTAACGTGTTCTGCTGACTTGCCTGGTGCCTGTTATCCCTTCCTTCCCTCCAGTTTCTCCCATTTATAATGGATGTGTTTAGCTTGTGCCTGTTCCACCATTGTACTTTGAAAGCAGATAACTTGTATTCTCAATTTCACAGACAAAGAGGAATTTTTGGATTTTGGACTTGGAGTTTATTTAAGAATTTTGCTATGATATGGTGGGGTGAATATGTTTTACATGTGGCAAGGATATGAATTTTGGGAGACCAAAGCATGGAATGTCATGGAGTGAATTGTGTCCCCCAAAAATATGTGTCAACTTGGCTAGTCCATGATCCCCAGTATTTTAGTAGTATTTATTTAGTATTTGTCTACCGTTTTGTCATCTGATGTGATTTTCCTATGTGTTGTAAATCATAACTCTATAATGTTAGTGAGGTGGAATTACAGGCAGTTATGTTAATGAGGCAGGATTCAATCTACAAGATTAGGTTGTATCTTAAGTCAATCTCTTTGAAGATATAAAAAAAGAGAAGTGAGCAGAGAGATGGGGGGACATCCTACACCAAGAATGCAGAGCCAGGAGGGGAGTACGTCCTTTGGACCCGAGGTCCCTGCACTGAGAAGCTCCTAGGATAGGGGAAGATTGATGACAAGGGCCTTCACCCAGAGCCGGCAGAGAGTTAAAGCCTTCCCTTGGGGCTGGCATCATGAATTTGGACTTCTAGCCTCCTAAAGTGTGAGAGAATAAACTTCTGTTTGTTAAAGCCATTTGCTTGGGTATTTCTGTTATAACAGCACTAGATAGCTAAGACAAGAGCCATTGTATTTTCTTTGATCATGGGTCCTCTAAATGGAGTGCCTTCTTCCTTCCATAGTATAGAGTGGGGTTAAGAGTGCAAACTCGGTGGCTAGACTATTTAAGTTCGGATTCTGACTCTACCACTTATTGCCATTGTGATCTTGATCATGTCATTTAACCTCTCTGTGCCTAATTTTCCTCATCTGTAAAGTGAATATAGTAATAGTGCCTTCTTTCTTGACTCGTGGGAGGATTAAATAAGCTAATATATGTAAATCACTTAGAACAGTGACTTATACAGAATAATACCAAGTGTTTGCCATTATTATCATCATCATCAATGATTTCTAGTTTTGACTTCTTTAAAATCAAGAGAGAACTTAAAGACACTTATGAAAAATCTGAGCATAGAATTTACCTAGATTTTTATGATTTCCTCTCCAATTGAATGTAGTAATGTTGCCTGTTCTAATTTGTTTTTTGGTTTTTTTTTGTGGTAAGTATATATATAACAAAACATATGCCATTTCAATATTCTTCACATGTACAATTTAGTGACATTATGTTTTTCATGTTGTTCAACCATCACCATTATCCATTACCAAATTTTTCCATCACCCTTAACAGAAGCTCAGTGTCCCATAAGTAATGACTCCCCCTTTTTCCCTCCCTCCTATTCACCCGTGTTGTTGTTGTTGTTAGGTACCATCATGTTGGTTCTGACTCATAGCGACCGTGTGTACAACAGAACAAAACACTGCCCAGTCCTGTACCATCCTCACAATTGTTGCTATGGTTGAGCCCATTCTTGCAGTCACTGTGTCAATCCATCACATCAAGGTTCTTCCTCTTTTTCACTGACCCTTTACTTTACGAAGCATGATGTCCTTCTCTAGGAACTGGTTCCTCTTGACAACATGTCCAAAGTACATGAGACAAAGTCTCACCGTCCTCACTTCCAGGAGCAATCTGGCTGTACTTCTTCCAAGATAGACTTGTTCATCCTTCTGGCAGTCCATGGTATATTCAGTATTCTTTGCCAGCACCGTAATTCAAAGTCTTCAATTCTTCTTTGATCTTCCTTATTCATTGTCCAGCTTTCGCCCCTGGTAACCACTAATAAACTTTGATCTCTATACACCTGCCTATTCTAGATATTTTATATAAGTGTGATCACACGATATTTGTTCTTCTGTGACTGACTTATTTCACCCAGGATAATGTTTTCAAGGTTCATCTTTGTTGTAGCATGTATCAAAACTTCATTTCTATTCATGGCTAAGTAATGTTCCATTAGGAGCCCTGGTGGCACAGTGGTTAAGTGCTTGGCTGCTAAATGAGAGGTCAGCAGTTCAAACCCACTAGCTGCTTTATGGGAGAAAGATTTGGCGGTCTGCTTCTGTAAAGAATTACAGCCTTGGAAACCCTATGGGGCAATTCTACTCTGTCCTATAGGATCGCTATGAGTCAGAATCGACTTGATGGCAATGGGTTTGGTTTTTTTCTTTAATAATCCATTATATGTATGACCACATTTTATTTATCCACTCATATGTTGATGGACATTTAGGCTGTTTCCACCTTTTGGCTATTATGAGTAGTGCTGCAGTGAACATTGGTGTACAGGTGTCTGTTTGCATTCCTACTTGCAATTCTTTTCAGTATATACCTAGGAGTATGATTGCTGATTTTTATGGTAATTATATATTTAAATTTTTGAGGAACTGCCACACTGTTTTCCATAGCAGCTGTACCATTTTACAATCCCACCAGCAATGGATGAGAGTTCCAATTTCTCCACATCCTCACCAACACTCGTTTTTGTTTTTATCATTGCCGTCTTAGCATTAACAACCTGTGATACACAGATGACATAACCTTGCTTACTGAAAGTGAAGAGGACTTGAAGCACTTACTGATGAACCCCAAAGACTACAGTCTTCAGTATGGATTACACCTCAACATAAAGAAAACAAAAATCCTCCCAACTGGACCAATAAGCAACATCATGATAAACAGAGAAAAGATTGACGTTTTCAAGGATTTCCTTTTACTTGGCTCCACAGTGAATACCCAAAGAAGCAGCAGTCAAGAAATTAAACAGTGTGGGGAGGTGGAGTCAACATGGTACCATAGACGGAAGTACCATGCCGTCCCTCTGCAGCAAAGACCTGAAAAACTAAGTAAAACAGATATAAATGTCAATCCTGGAACCCTCAGATTCAAATGAAGGAATAAAGAACTTGATGAAGCACTGAATTGAATAAGAAACTGACAGAGAACAAAGAACAAGGACAGCTACAATGTGGAGGTTCCCTACCAGCTAATGCAGTGCAGATTCATCATCTTGGACCTCAGCCACCAAGGACCACGGATAGGGAGTATGGGAAGGCAACTTCAAGGAGCTCCCAACAGGAGACAGAGGACCTGGTAACCAGGGATACACACTTTCCCACCCACCACCCATTTGCCCTCTACACGCCTTCCGCCACTTTCCAACGGGACACCAGCTCACTGCTACCCAGGTCGGCCCTGCCCCCACTGGTGGGCCCCTTCAGCGCCATTTTTAGTTGTTGTTTGTTTGTTATTGTTGTTTTTGCCTTTTTTTGTTGCTTCTCTGTTTCTCCCTTCCTTCTTTTCCTTTCTCCTACCAAGTTAGCACCGTGTGCCGTCCTCTCCCCTTCTTGATGGCCTGTAATTTTTTGGTTTGTTTGCTTTTCTCTTTTCTTTCCCTTTTTTTTCCTGTTTCTTCTCTCCTTTTCTTTCTCCTGCTCACCCAGACCTGTGCACCACCTCTGCCCTTCTTGAGGGGCCGTGTTGCACTGCTCAGCTGGAGAGTGACTGCGTGCAGCCTCCCCAGGTCTGCACTGCTGTCACGGACTCGCTCCCTCAGCACCATTTTATTTATTGTTTGTTTGTTTGTTCATTTGTGTCTTAGTCATCTAGTGCTGCGATAACAGAAGTACCACAAGTGGATGGCTTTAACAAAGAGAAGTTTATTCTGTCACAGTCCAGTAGGCTAAAAGTCTGGATTCAGGGCATCAGCTCCAGGGGAAGGCTGTTGGCTCCTGGGGAAGGCTGTTGGCTCTGGAGGAAGGTCCTTGTGATACATCAGTCTTCCCTTGGTCTGGGAGCATCTCACTGCAGGAACTTCTGGTCCAAAGACACGCTGTGCTCCTGGCACTGCTTTCTTGGTGGTATGAGGGCCCCCTATCTCTCTGCTCGCTTCTCTCCTTTATATCTCAAAAGAGATTGGCTTAAGACACTATCTAATCTTGTAGATCTCATCAATATAACTGCCGCTAATCCATTTTATTACATCATAGTGATAGAATTATAATGCATAGGGAAACCACATCAGATGATAAAATGGTAGACTATCATACAATACTAGGAATCATGACCTAGCCAAGCTGACAGATATTTTTGGAGGACACAATTCAGTCCATGACAATTTGTTTTTGTTTTTCTTTTTTTTCTTTCTTCTTTTGTTGTTTCTTCTCTCTCTCCCTTCCTTCCTTTCCTTTCTCCCACCTACCTATCCCTGTGTACACCCCCCACCCCACTTGGTGGGCTGTGCTGTACTGCTTGGTTGGAAAGCCTCTGGCACACGGCCTCCCTGGGTCTGTGCTGCCCCTACAGCCTGGCTCCCTCAGCACCGTATTTTTTAATTTTTCTTTATCTTTCCCCTTCTCTCTCCCACCTAAGCCTTGTGTTGCTTCCACCTCTTCCTGACAGGTCTTGCCATGCTGCCTGGCAAGAGACATCAGCTCACCACCACCCCAGTTCTGCCTCATGGGTGGCTCCCCCGCCACCATATTTTATTGTTGTTGTTTTTATTCATTTATTTACTTTTGTTTGTTGGCTGATTTCTTCTCTCTCTTTCCCCTCTTTCCTTTTTCCTGTCTGCCTAGCACCATGCACCACCCACACCCTTTCTCAGTAGGCCAAGCTGTACCACTCAGCTAGAGAGCCACTGGCATAGGGCCTCACCGGGTGTGCCCCATTCCCACCTGATGAATCCTACTGTACCGCCATTTTATTTACTTTTTTCTTTTTTCCTTCATTTTTTTTTGCTTTTGTTTCTCTCTCTTCTTTCTCTTTTTTGACCGACTCACTTAGCTCCTCACAACACATCCTCTCCCTTCCCTCCTGCTTATCTGCACTGTGCATTGAGTGTTGTGCCCCCTGAGCAGTACCAGTGCTGTCCCCTGGACCCCGCCCTACACTGCCCACTGGCCCTGCCCCATCAGTCCCAGTTTGTGCCAAAAACTACACATCCCCACCCCTCCAACCCTACTGGACCCACCCTGATGCACCAGAGCTGGATGACCAGCCCTGTCCACCTGGAAAAGGTGGTGAGAAATATTGTGCCCACAGGGGAGCAAGCAACAAAACACGCCCAGCTCACCTACCAAGACATAACCAAATAAAACTAAAAAGCAGGATGAAACAAACAAATCTACAATCAATAAGAAAAGAAAGTAATTCTTGAATGTCCTGGAGACAGCACACAATATCAAAACATAAAAACAACAGGACAGGATGGCTCCAGAAAGTGACCAAAATAAAACACCAGATGACCTTCCAGTAGAACAAAAAGCACTGGAACTACTTGATAGGGAATTCAAAACTCTCATATTCAGGATTCTCCAACAGATGAAAGAAAATGCAGACAAATATAGGAAAAAATAGACAAAATCATGGAAAATAGAGACAAAATAAGGGAAAACACACAAAGCAAAGGAAGATTTCAAGAAAATTATACAGAAACAAAATGTCAAAATGAATAAACAATTAGAAATCATACAAAAACAGCAATTAGAACTTCAAAAGATAAGCAACAATATTTCAGAAATGAACAGTGCAATGGAAGGTGTTAGGAGCAAATTTGAAACAATAGAAGACAGGAACAGCAAAATTGAAGACAAATCCTTAGATACTACTTTGTTTGAGGAAAAATTAGAGAAAAGAATGAAAAAAAAAAAAAAAAACGAAACCCTGAGAACAATGTGGGATACAATCAAAAGCAAAAATTTGTGTGTGATCAGAGTTCCAGGACAAGGGGAGAAAACAGAAAACACAGAGAGGATCATTGAAGATTTGCTGACAGAAAACTTCTTTATGTCATGAAAGCCGAAAAGGTGACCATCCAAGAAGCTCAACGAACTCCATGTAGGATAGACCGCAAAAGAAAATCACCAAGACATCATAATCACATTCGCTACAACCAAAGACAAAGAAAGAATCCTGAGAGCATCTCAAGAAAAACAGAAAGTTACATACAAAGGGGAAACAATAAGACAAAGTTCCAGTTACTCAACAGAAACCATGCTGGCAAGAAGGCAATGGGATGACATTTATAAAACCTTGAAAGAAAAGAAACTTCCAACCAAGAATAATATATCCTGGAAAGCTCTCCCTCAAATATGATGACAAAATTAAGACATTTCCAGATATACAGAAATTAAGGGACTATGTAAAAACCAAACCAAACTTACAAGAATTATTAAAGGGAGTCCTTAGATTAGAGAATCAACAACATCAGACAACAACCGGAATCTAGAACACAAGACAGCGTCAGGCAGATACCAACCTAGGTGGTGAACGCTCAAGGATAAAAAAAAAAAAAAAAAAAACCTTAAAAAGTGGCAACAGGGAACCAGAGAAGTCAATCTGTAAATGAGAAAAATTTCAAAACAATAAAAGAGGGAAAAATGGTGTAGGTATAAAACTTTCAAATGGAAAGGAAGTCAAGGTGGTATCAAGTAATAAAAGACTGGTTTAATCTTAGGAAGATAGGGATAAATTTCAAGGTAACTACAAAGAAAGTTTACAAACCTACTCATCAAAATAAAGCAGGAAAACATAAAGACTCATTAAACACAAAATCTGTAAAAATGAAACAAACAAAAATCCACAAACAAAAGGAATTCAGCACAGGAGATTAAAAGGAACAAAGAAAACGTCAACATCATCAAAAAAAAAAAAAAAAAAGGCCACGTGGCTCTGGATAAGTAAACCACTGTTGAAGAAAAATAAAAAAGTAGGAGGACTCACACTACCTGACCTCAGAACCTAGTCTACAGCTAAGGTAGTCAAAACACCCTTCTACTGATACAACGACAGACATAATAGCCAATGGAACAGAATCGAGAACCCAGATGTAAATACATCCACCTATGGTCACATGCTCTTTGATAAAATCCCAAACTCCATTAAATGGGGAAGAGACAATCTTTTTAACAAATGGTGCTGGAAAAACTAGATCTCCATCTGTAAAAAATGAAACAGGACCCATACCTCACACCATACACAAAAACTAACTCAAAATGGATCAGAGACCTAAATGTAAAACCTAAAATGATGAAGATCATGGAAGAAAAAATAGGGACTATGCTAGGGGCCCTAATACATGGCGTAAATAGAATACAAGCCATAACTAACAATGCACAAACACCAGAAGATAAACTAGATAACTAGGAGATCATAACAAGTAAACACTTGTGCTCATCAAAAGGCTTCACCAAAAGAGTAAAAGGAGAACCTACAGACTGGGAAAAATAATTTGGCTGTGACAAATCCGACAGAGGTCTAATCTCTAAAATCTATAGGAAAATCCAACACCTCTACAAAAAAAAAAAAAATCCAGTTGAAAAATGGGCAAAGAATATGAACAGACACTTGTCCAAAGAAGACATTCAGGCGGTTAATAGACACATGAGGAAATGCTGGCAATCTCTAGCAATTAGAGAAATGCAAATCAAAACTACAAGAAGATACCATCTCATCAATACATTACTGGCACAAATAAAAAAAAAGAAAATAACAAATGTTGGAGAGGCTGAGGGGAGATTGGAACTCTTATGCACTGCTAGTGGAAAGTGATATGGTGCGCCCTTAAAAAGCTAGAAATAGAAATACCATAGGATACAGCAATGCCACTCCTAGGGATATATCCTAGAGAAATAAGAGCCGTCACACAAATAGACATACGCATACCCATGTTCATTGCAGCATTATTTACAATAGCAAAAAGATGGAAACAACCTAAGTGCCCATCAACAGATGAATGGATAAACTATGGTGCATACGCTATGGAATACTATGCAACAATAAAGTACAATGATGAATCTGTGAAACATCTCACAACATGGATTAATCTGGAGGGCATTATGCTGAGTGAAATAAGTCAATCACAAAAGAACAAATACTGTATGAGACCACTCATAAAAACGGATGAAAAAGTTTCCAAAAATTAGCAATTTTTGATGATTACTAGGGAGGGGAGAAGTGGTGAGGGGAAAACAGGAAATAGACACTAGATAAGTTGTAAGTTTGGTGAAGGGTGAGACAGTACACAATGCTGGTTAAGTCAGCACAACTTGATAAAGGAAGGTCATGGAAGCCTAATAGATACATCCAAACTCCCTGAGGGATCAAATTACTGGGCTGAGGGCTGTAGGGACCATGATCTCGGGGGACATCTAGCTCGACTGACATAACATAGTTTATAAACAAAATGTTCTACATCCTACTCTGGTGAGTAGCTTCTGGGGTCTTAAAAGCTTGTGAGCAGCCATCTAAGATACTCCACTGGTCCCACCCCATCTGGAGCAAGGAAGAATGAAGAAAACCAAAGACACAAGGGAAAGTTTAGTCCAAAGTACTAGTGACCCACAACTACCACAGCCTCCACCGGATTGAGTCCAGCACAACTAGATGGTGCCCAGCTACCTCTACCGACTGCTCGGACAGGGATCACAATAGAAGATCCTAGATGGAGCTGGAGAAAAATGTAGAACAAAACTCAAACTCACATAAAAAGACCAGACTTACTGGCCTGACAAGAGACTGGAGAAACCCTGAGAGTATGGCCCCTGGACACCCTTTAAACCCAGTACTGAAATCACTCCTGAAGTTCACCCTTCAGCCAAAGATTAGACAAAACAAGACTAAATGGGCACACTAGCCCATGGCAAGGACAAGAAGACAGGAGGGGACAGTAAAACTGGTAATGGGGAACTGAAGTTCAAGAAGGGGAGAGTGTTGACATGTTGTGGGGTTGGCAACCAGTGTCACAAAACAATATGTGAATTAATTGTTTATTGAGAAACTAATTTGCTTTTAAGCCTTAAAGTACAATAAATAGTGAGAGAGAGAAAAAAAAGAAATTAAATAGTGTACTGCATTGGGCAAAGATGTCATTTTGAGGTCTATGGTGGGCCTGACCCAATCCATGGGATTTTCAATTGCCTCATATACATGCGAAAGCTGAACAATGAATAAGGAAGATGGAAGAGAATTGATGAATTTGAATTATGGTGTTGAAGAGTATTGAATATACTATTGACTGCTAGAAGAATGAACACATCTGTCTTGGATTCTAGAATTCTCCTTAGAAACAAGGATGGCAAAACTTTGTCTCACATACTCTGAATATGTTATCAGGAGGCACCAGTCCCTGCAGAAGGACATCACACTTGGTAAATCAGAGGGTCAGTGAAAAAGAGGAAGACCCTTAACAAGATGGATTGACAGAGTGACTCCAATAATGGGCTCAAACGTAGCAATGATTGTGAGGATGGTGAGGGACTGGGCAGCCTTTCATTCTGTTGTACATAGGGTTGCTATGAGTTGGGACAATCTTAGTGGGTGTGAAGTGATATCTTACTATGGTTTTGATTTGCATTTCCCTAATGACTAATGACGTTGAACATCCTTTCGTGTGCTTTTTTTGGCCTTTTTTATTTCTTCTTTGGTGAAATGTCTTCTTAAGTCCTTTGCTCATTTTTTGATTGGGTTGTTTGTCTTTTTGTTGTTAAGTTTTAGTATTTCTTTATATATTTTGGATATTAAACCTTTATCAGATAGATGGTTCCCCTAAATTTTCTCCCAATCTGTAAGTTGTCTCTTCAATTTGTTTATAAAGTTCTTTGATGAACAAAAGGTTTTAATTTTGATGAAGTCTCATTTATTTATTTTGTCTTTTGTTGCTCGTGCTTTCAGTGTCATATGTAAGAATTCATTGTTAAACCCTAGATGTTGAAGCATTACCCTCATGTTTTCTTCAAAGAGTTTTATTTCTTACGTTTAGGTTTTTTATCCATTTGTATATGATATGAGGTATGGGTCTACATTCGTTCTTTTATTTGTGGAAATTTAGGTGTTCCATCACTGTTTCTGGAAAAGAATGTTTTTTACCGATTGTATGGACTTAGCACCCTTATCAAAAATCAATTGACCCTATATGTACAGGTTTATTTCTGGACTCTCATTTCTCTTCCACTGGCTTATATGCCTATCATTATACAGTGTCAGAATGTTTTGATTACTGTAGCTTTGTAATATGTTCTGAGATCAGCAAGTGTGAGTCTTCCTACTTTGTTTTTCTTTTTCAAGATTTCTATGGCTATTTGGAGCCCCTTTCCATTACAAATAAATTTGAGGATTAGATTTTCCATTTCTGCAGAAAAATTGTTGGAATTTTGATGGGTATTGCATTGACTCTATAGATTCCTTTAGGTAGTATTGATATCTTAACAGTATTAGGTATTCTGATCCGTGAGCAAGAAATGTCCTTCCATTTGTTTAGGTCTTTTAAATTTCTTTCAGTAATATTTTATAGTTTTCAGTGTACAGGTCTTTCACTTCCGTGGTTAAATTTTATTTTATTCTTTTGTATGCTATTATAAATTGAATTGTTTCTGTAATTTCCTTTTCAGATTTCTTGTTGCTGATATATCAAAACCTGACTGATTTTTCTGTGTTAACCTTGTATCCCGCCACTTTGCTGAATTCATTTATTAGCTCTAGCAGTTTTCTTGTGGATTTTTTGGGGTCTTCTTTAGGTAAGATCATGTCATCTGAAAAAACAGATAATTTTTCTTTCCTTCTTTGAATACTTTTTATTTCTTTTTCTTGCCTAACTGGTCTGGCTAGGACATCCAGTACAATATTGAACAGCAGTATTCTCAAGAGGTCTGAAGGGACTCTGACCTTCACAAGGTGGATGGGGGGGGTGGGGTGGGGGTCCAGGCATGACAGCCCCTGCATGGGCTCCTGTCTTGTTCTCAGTCTTAAGGGGAAAGCTCTCAGTCTTTCTACATTGAGTATGATGTTAACTGTGGGTTTTTCATAAATATTCTTTATAATATTGAGAAATTTCCCTTCTATTCCTAGCTTGTTGAGTATTTTTTTTATCATGAAAGGGTGTTGGATATTGTCAAATGCCTTCTCTGTGTCAATTGAGATTATCATGTGGTTATTTTCCTTTGTTCTGTTAATGTGATATATTATATTAGTTGACTTTTTAATGTTGAACCACCCTAGCATTTCTGGAATAAACCTCACTTGATCGGTGTATAATCCTTTAAATACGCTTTTGGATTTGGTTTGCTAGTATTTTTTTAAGGATTTTTGCATTTATATTCATTAGCAATATTGGGCTGCAGTTTTCTTTTCTTGTGGTGCCTTTGTCTGGCTTTGGTATCAGGCTAGCCTCATAGAATGAGTTAGGAAGTGTTCCCTCCTGTTTTTTTTTTTTTGAAAAGCTTAAGAAGGATCAGAGTCACTTCTTTAAATGTTTGGTAGAATTCCTCAGTGAAGCCATCTGGTCCAGGAGTTTTCTTCTTGGGAAGTTTTTAATTACTGATTCAGTCTCCTCACTTGTTATGGGTTTGTTGAGATCTTCTATTTCTTCCTGAGTCAGTGTAGGAAGTTTATGTATTTCTAGGAATTTATCCATTTCGTCTAGATTGTCTAATTTGTTGGTTACAGTTGTTCATAGTATTCTCTTATGATTCTTTTTATTTCTGTAGGGTCAGATGTAATGTCCCCACTTTTATTTCTGATTTTAGATATTTGCGTCTTCTCTCTTTTTTGTCAGTCTAGCTAGTGGCTTGTAAATTCTATTAATTTTTTATTTTTTTAAATTCTGGTTTAATTGGTTCTCTATATTGTTTTTCTGTTCTCTATTTCATTTATCTCTGATCAGATATTTGTTATTTCCTTCCCTTGATACCTTTAGGCTTAGTTTGCTCTTCTTTTTCTACTCCTCAGTAGTAGAGTTAGGTTATTGATTTTAGGAAACATTTTTAATGAATTCCTTTTATTGAGTTTTTCTACTTTATTCAACTTAATTTTAATAAAAACAAAACTGTATTTCTTTTCCTACATTTATTTCCTCTGTATGTGTTATTTAATTAAGTTTTTCAATTACAATGCAAAGTACAATTCATACAAATATACTTGGAAAAAAACCACAATTATCATGCACCTCACCTGGTGGGAGTAGAAGAGTGGAGATATGCCAGAGAATGGCCAACTAGCCGTAGGTGTTCTTGGTACTGTGGGCATTTGCCACTGTGTTTGCCGGAAGAAATGGTGTGGATCAGTTAATCTGGACCATTGTACCCACCTGTGGTTTTCTGTCTCTATGCCATGGTGCTTGTCATTCTCATCTTCTGAAACACCCACACACCCAGATCTCTATGTCTAAATTGTACCCCTTTTTCAAGATCCAACTCAGATGCACCTCTTGTATGAAATCTTCCCTATTCTCTTCCCTTCCAAACTTCCAAAACACTTATTTATACTCCACCTTGGCACCTAACACTTTATTTGTGTATGTGTGTGTGTGCTTTAGGTGAAAGTTTACAGCTCAAGTTAATTTCTCATACAAAAATTTATACAAATATTGTTTTGTGACATTAGTTGCAGTCTCCACAAAGTGACAGCACACTCCCCCTTTTCACCCTGGTTCCCTGTGTTCATTCAACGAGTTCCTGTGCCTTCTTGCCTTCTCATCCTGTATCCAGACAGGAGCCACCCAGTTGGTCTCATGTATCTGATTGAACTAAGAAGCACACTCCTCATGTGTATTATTTTTTGTTTTATAGTCCTGTCTAATCTGTGTCTGAAGAATGGGCTTTGGGAATGGTTTCAGTTCTTGGTTAACAGAGCATCTGAGGCCCATAGTTCTTGGGGTTCCTCCAGTCTCTATCAGACCATTAAGTCTGGTCTTTTTATGTGAATTTGATTTCTGCTCAGCACTTTTCTCCGGCTCCATCCAGGACTCTCTGATATGTTCCCTGTCACGGTGGTCATTGGCGGTAGCTGCGCACCATCTAGTTCTTCTGATCTCAGGCTGGTGGAGTCTCTGGTTTGTGTCAACATTTAGTCTGTTAGACTAGTATTTTCCTTGTGTCTTTGGTGTTGTTCATTCTCCTTTGCTCCAAGTGGGTTGGGACCAACTGATGCATCTTAGATGGACACTCACAAGCTTTTAAGACCCCAGACACCACTCAACAAAATGGGATGCAGAACATTTTCTTAATGAACTTTTTTATGCTAATTGACCTAGATGTCCCCTGAAACTACGGTGCCGAGGCCCCAGACCCAGCTACTATATCCCTCAAAGTGTTTGGATGTGTCCAGGAAACTTCTTAGCTTTTGCTTTAGTCCAGTTGTGCTGACTTCCCCTGTATTGTGTGTTGTCCTTCCTTTCACCAAAGATGATCCTTGTCTTCTATCTTACTTAATGAGTTCCCCTCCCTTCTCCCCACCCTCGTAACCATCAAAGAATGCTTTTTTCAGTGTTTAAACCTTTTCTTGAGTCCTTATAATAGTAGTCTTATACAATATTTGTTCTTTTTGTGACTAATTTCACTCAGCAAAATGCTCTCCAGATTCATCCATATTGTGAGATTCATCATTGTTCTTTATCATTGCAGAGTATCATTGTGTGTATGCACCATAATTTGTTTATCCATTCGTCTATTGATGGTTACCTAGATTGTTTCCATCTTTTTGCTATTGTGAACAATACTGCAATGAACATGGGTGTCCATATGTCTATTCATGTTTCACCTCTTATTTCTCTAGGATATATTCCTAGGAGTGGGATTGCTGGATTGTATGGTATTTCTATTTGTAGCTTTTTAAGGAAGTGCCAAATAATTTTCCAAATGATTGTACCATTTTACATTCCCAGGAGCAGTGCATAAGTGTTCCAGTCTCTCCACAACCTCTCCAACATTTATTATTTTGTGTTTTTTGGATTAGTGTCAGCCTTGCTGGGGTGAGATGGCATCTCATTGTAGTTTTGATTTGCATTTCTGTAATGGTTAATGATCGTGAGCATTTCCTCAGGTGTCTGTTAGCCTCCTGAATATCTTCCTTGGTGAAGTGTCTGTTCATATTTTTGCCCATTTCTTAGTTGGGTTGTTTTTTTTTGTTGTTGTTGAGGTGTTGCAGTATCTTGTAAATTTTAGAGGTTAGACCTTATTAGATACGTTGTAGCCAAAAATTTTTTCCCAGTCAGTAGGTTGTCTTTTGACTCTTTTGGTGAAGTCTTTTGATGAGCAGAAGTGTTTGATTTTTAGGAGCTCCCAGTTATCTAGTTTCCCTTCTGATGTTTGTGCATTGTTAATTATGGTTTGTATACTATTTATGCCATGTATTAGGGCTCCTAGCATTGTCCCTATTTTTTCTACCTCGATCTTTATCATTTCAGGGCTTATATTTAGGTCTTTGATCCATTTTGAGTTATTTTGTGTACATGGTGTGAGGTATGATCCTGTTTTGTTTTTTTGCAGGTGGATATCCATTTCTACCAGCACCATTTGTTAAAGAGACTGTCTTTTCCCCATTTAACAGACTTTGGGCCTTTGTCAAATATCAGCTGCTCATAGGTAAATAGATTTATGCCTGGGTTCTCAATTTGTTCCAATGGTCTATGCATCTGTTGTTGTACCAGTATCAGGCTGTTCTGAATACCATGGCGGTATAATAGTTTCTAAAATCAGGTAGTGTGAGGCCTTCCAATTTGTTCTTCTTCTTGAGTAATGTTTTACTTATTCGGGGCCTCTTCCCTTTCCATATGAAGTTGGTGATTTGTTTCTCCATCTCATTAAAAAATGCCATTGGAATTTACATCAGGATTGCATTGTATCTGTAGATTGCTTTGGGTAGAATTGACATTTTCACAGTCTCGAGTCTTCCTATCCATGAGCAAGCTATGTTTTTCCGCTTATACAGGTCTCTTTTGGTTTCTTGCAGTAGTGTTTTGTAGTTTCCATTGTACAGGTCTTTTACGTCTCTGGTTAGATTTATTCCTAAATATTTTATCTTCTTGGGGGCTATTGTAAACAGTATTGATTTGGTGATTTCCTCTTGGAAGTTCTCTCTGTTAGTGTAGAGGAATCCAAATGATTTTGTATGTTTATCTTGTATCCTGATACTTTGCTGAAATCTTCTATTAGTTCCAGTAGTTTTCGTGTGGATTCTGTGAGGTTTTCTGTGTTTAAGATCATATCATCTGCAAATAGAGATACTTTTACTTCTTCCTTACCAATTTGGATGCTGTTTATTTCTTTTTCTTGCTTTACCGCTCTGGCTAGGATTTCCAGCACAATTTTGAATAAGAGTGATGATAAAGGGCATCCTTGTCTGGTTTCCATTCTCAAGGGGGATGCTTTCAGACTCTCTCAATTTAGAATGATGTTAGCTGTTGGCTTTGTATAAATGCCCTTTATCATGTTGAGGACTTTCCCTTCTATTCCTATTCTGTTGGGAGTTTTTATCATGAATGGGTGTTGGACTTTGTCAAATGCCTTTTCTACATCAATTGATAAGATCATGTGGTTCTTATCTTTTGTTTTATTTATGTAATAGATAACATTGATTGATTTTCTAATGTTGAACCCTCCCTGTATACCTGGTATGAATCCCACTTGGTTATGATGAATTATTTTTTGATATGCTGTTAAATTCTATTTCCTAAATTTTGTTGAGGACTTTCACGTCTATGTTCATGAGGGATGTTGGTCTATAATTTTTTTTTGTGGTGTCTTTACCTGGCTTTGGTATCAAGCTTATGCTGGCTTCATAGAATGAGTTTGGGAATATTCCTTCCTTTTCTATGCTCTAGAATACCTTTTGTAGTAGTGGTGTTAACTTTTCTCTGAAAGTTTGGTAGAATTCTCCACTGAAGCCATCCAGGCCAGGGCTATTTGGGGGTAGTTTTTTTATTACCTCTTCAATCTCTTCTTTTGTTACAGGTTATTTAGTTTTTCTACCTCAGTTTGTTTTAGTTTAGGTAGGTAGTGTGTTTCTAGAAATTTGTCCATTTCCTCTAGGTTTTCAAATTTGTTTGAGTACAGTTTTTCATACTATTCTCTTATGATCCTTTTAATTTCAGTTGGGTCTGTTGTGGTATCACCCATCTCATTTCCTATTTGAGTTATTTCCTTCCTCTCCTGTTTTTCTGTTGTTGGTTTGGCCAATGGTTTGTTGATTTTGTTGAGCTTTTCAAAGAACCAACTTTTGGTCTTGGTAACTCTTTCAGTTGTTTTTCTATTCTCTATTTCATTTATTTCTGCTCTAATCTTTATTTTTTACTTTCCTCTGGTGCCTGAGGGCGTCTTTTGCTGCTCTCTTTCTATTTGTTCAAGTTGTAGGGCTAATATTTTAATTTTGGCCTGTTCTTCTTTTTGAATGTTTGCATTCGTTGCTGTTAATTGACCTCTGTGCACTGCTTTTGCTGTGTCCAAAGGTTCTGGTAAGATGTGTTTCCATTCTCATTTGATTCCATGAATTTCTTTATTCCATCCTTGATTTCTTCTATAACCCAGTAGTTTTTGAGCACGATGTTGTTGAGTTCTCATATATTTGATTTTTTTTTCTTTGCTGTTTGTTTTATTGATTTTTACTTTTATGTAATTATGGTCAGAAAAGATGCTTTGTAGTATTTAAGTTTTTAGATTCTGTTAAGGTTTGCTTTGTGGCCTAAAATGTGGTCTGTTCTGGAGAATTTTCCATGTGCATTAGAAATGAATTTATACTTGGCTACTGTTGGGTGGAGTGTTCTGTACCTGTCTGTGAGGTCAAGTTGATTGATTGCCCCATTTATATATTCCATATCTTTATTGAGTTTCTTTCTAGATGTTCTGTCATTCACCATATGTGGTGTGCTGAAATCTCCTTCTATTACTGTGGAGCTATTTCTCTTTTCAATGCTGTTAGAGTTTGTTTTATGTATTTTGGAGCCCTGTCATTGGGTGCATATGTATTTACTATAGTTATGTCCTCCTGGTATTGACCGTTTAATCATTATATAGTGTCCTTCCTTATCCTTTATGGTAGATTTTGCTTTAAAGTCTATTTTGTCAGAGATTAATATTGCACTCACTCTTTTTTGGTTGTTGTTTGCTTGATATTTTTTTTCTATCCTTTGAGTTTTAGTTTTTTTGTGTCTTTGAGTCTAAGATGTGTCTCTTGAAAGCAGCATATAGATGGACCTTTTTTCTTTTTTTAATCTATTCTGTCACTCTCTGTCTCTTTATTGGTGCATTTAACCCATTTACATAAGTGTAATTATTTATAGGTATGAGTTTACTGTCGTTTTGGTGGATTTTTTTTTTTTTTTTGTGGTGTTGACAATTTCTTTGTTCCATTTAATTTTCTGTGCTGATTTGTTTTTCTTAATGTATTTTCTTTTCACTTTTTTCATTATTGTTGTTTTGTGTTTGCTGAGCCTTTTTTTTTTTTTTGATGGGTAGGTTTGTTAGCATCCTTTGTGGTTACTTAAAATTTTACCTTTATTTTTCTAAGTTTAACTCATCTTTTATTTCTTGATATTGCCTTAACTTCCTCTCCATATGGAAATTGTATGACTACAGTATTTATTCCCTCTTTTTGGTTTGACATTGTCATCATTTATATATTGACATCTCTGGTTCTCTATTTTCAGTCTTTTAGCTTTGACTTGTTTTTGCAACTCCCCTGTCTGGGTTGATAACTGTTTGATCTGTCCTGTGTTCTAATATTGGACTATTGTGTGGTATTGTTGGTTCTCTAACTGGAGGACTCCCTTTAACATTTCTTGTAATTTTGGTTTGGTTTTTACAAATTCCCTTAACTTCTGTTTATCTGAAAATGACCTAATTTCACCATCATATTTGAGAGACAGTTTTGCTAGACATATAATTCTTGGCTGACAGTTTTTTTCCTTCAAGGCTTTATATATGTCATCCCGTTGCCTTCTTGCCTGCATGGTTTCTGCTGAGTAGTCAGAGCTTAGTCTTATTAACTGTCTTTTGTAGTTGACTTTTTATTTATGCCTAGCTGCTCTCAATATTCTATCTTTGTCTTTGGTTTTGGCCAGTTTGATTCTGATATGTCTTGGTGACTTTCTTTTGGGATCTACCCTGTGTGGGGTTTGTTGAGCTTCTTATAGTTATCTTCTCATCTTTCATGATATCAGGGAAGTTTTCTGCCCACAAATCTTGAACAGTTCTCTCTGTGTTTTCTCTTACCCCTCCCCTATCCCGTTCTGTTACTCTGATCACTTGTAAGTTTTTTCTCTTGATAGTTTCCCACATAATTCTTAGGCTTTCTTCATTTTTTTAATTCTTTTTTCTGATTTTTCCTCACATAAATTGTTGTTAAGGGATTTGTCTTCAATCTCACTAATTCTGACTTCCATGGCTTCAGTTCTCCTATAACCTTGTATTGAGTTGTCTAATTCTGAAATTTTATTGTTAATCTTTTGATTTGCTAGTTGCTATCTCTCAGTGGTTTCTAGCAGCCTGTTAAATTTATCATTTTGTTCTTGTATTCTTTTCCTTAATTCCTCTGTTGCTTTGTCTTTGTGTTCCTTTGCTTGGTCTGAATTTTGCCTGATCTCCTTCCTGATTTCTTGGGGAGCTCTGTATATTAGTCTTTTGAATTCTAACTCTGGTAATTCCATGACCTTATCTTCCTCCAGATGGTTTCCTGGTTCTTTATTTTGGTAACTTGCTGGAGCCATCTTAACCTGCATCTTTATGTGATTTGATAGTGACTGTTGTCTCTAAGTCATCAATAAATTAGTATATTTTTTGGTGGGAATGTAAAATGGTACAACCACTTTGGAAATCGATTTGGCATTTCCTTAAAAAGCTAGACATAGAAGTACCATACGATCCAGCTATCCCTCTCCTTGGAATATATCCTAGAGAAACAAGAGCTGTCACACGAATAGATATATGCACACCCATGTTCATCGCAGCACTGTTCACAATAGCCAAAAAATGGAAGCAACCTAAGTGCCCATCGATGGACGAATGGATAAACAAACTGTGGTATAGCCACACAATGGAATATTATGCAATGATAAAGAACAATGATGAAGCTGTGAAACATCATATTACTTGGTGGAAGCTAGTACTTATTATGCTGAGTGAACTTAGTCAGGCACAGAAGGACAAATACTGTATAAGACCACTATTATAAGAACTCAAGAAAAGGTTTAAACACAGAAGAAAACATTCTTTGATGGTTATGGGGGTGGGGAGGGAGGGT
>NW_004444027.1:7468981-7503703 GCF_000243295.1 Trichechus manatus latirostris
GTAGATAAGAATGATCTTAGGTGAAGGGAAGGACAGCACACACTACAGGGGAAGCCAGCACAACTGGACTAAACCAAAGCTAAGAAGTTTCCTCAATACAAACAAATACTTTGAGAGACAGAGTAGCAGGGATGCGGGGTCTGGGGACCATGCTTTCAGGGCACATCTAGGTCAACTGGCATAACAAACCTTATTAAGAAAATGTTCTGCATCCTCCTTTGGTGAGTGGCGTCTGGGGTCTTAACAGTTTGCAAGCGGCCATCTAAGATGCATCAATTGGTCCCAACCACTTGGAGTAAAGGAGAACGAGGAACACCAAGGACACAAGGAAAGTATTGGCCCAAGAGACAGAAAGGGCCACATAAACCAGAGACTTCATCAGCCTGAGACCAGAAGAACTAGATGGTGCCTGGCTACTACCAATGAACATCCTGACAGGGAACACAACAGAGGGTCCCTGATGGAGCAGTAGAATGATGGGATGCAGAACTCAAATTCTTGTAAGAAGACCAGACTTAATGGTCTGGCTAAGACTGGAGGCACCCTGGAAAGCATGGCCCCTGGTCTCTCCATCACCCCAGAACTAAAACAATTTCCGAGACCAACACTTCAAACAGGGATTGGACTGGACTGTGGGACGTAAAGTGATACTCGTGAAGAATGTGCCTCTTAGACAAGTAGATATAAGAGACCAAAGGGGCGGCTTCTGCCCAGAGGTGAGAGGGGAAGGCAGAGAGAGTTAGGAGCTGGTTGAATGTTCATGGGGAATCAGGGACAGAGGGGAGGAGTGGGGTGAGCGGTTGGGGTCTCATAACAATGTATGTTAAAAAAAAAATTCTGTATGGGAGACTAACTTGAAATGTAAACCTCATTTAATTACAACAATAAAAATAAATAAATAAACAAAAATTAGTGTATTTATTTATTGTGTTTGTTTGCTGTATCCTAGCTTTTTGTTTTGTTTTGTTTTGATTTGCCCAAGTAGACTGGGCATGTAAACTGCTTTGGTTATTGGCATCTTTGAAGGCACAGGTATCTAGCTGCAGTAGGGGGCTATGTGTGGAGCAAAGCAGGGGGCTGAAGGCTGACCCTTGGTGCCTGAGTGGAGGGCATGTCCCTGTGCCCTACAGTGCATAGTAAGTGGTGTGTTGCAGCCAGTCCTTGGGCAGCCATTGCTGTTGGCTAGAGGGACTGGGAGGCACTGCTTATTGTCAGACCCCTGTCGTGGGTAGCTAGATGGATTGGATAGTACTGCTAGCCCTCAGGCCCCTGATGTGGGTAGATAAGGTCCCTGCTTAATGGGCAGGACTTGTCAAATGTCACAAATCTTCAGCTCCCCCTTGGCTCCTGCAGTCGAAAATGTGCTTAAAGTATATGCCCTGTTGTTTTATGCTAATGAGGGCCTGTGGTGTTGAATTGGCCCACACAGGTATAGGCATGGGTGAAGGGCGCTGCAAGTCTGTGGACCCCTTATGCTGGTGGTTGGATGAAAGGGCAGGACCTCCCAACCTGCCCTGAGTTCCTGGCTTAGGGGACATGGTGTTTTTTAAAGCTGCAAGACTGGTGTGGGTGAGGATAGCCCTGAGTTCTGGCTTAGGGGGTGTGGCAGTTGCAGACTGATGTCTGAAGGAAGCGGGGTGGGAGGTGGGTGAGGGGAAGGAAGCGCTTCTCCACTGTGAAACTCCTGGAGAGGAAGAGGTTATTTTGCCCCTGTGCAGTACGTTAGACCCTTGAACTTAACTTTCGCAGAGCCAGTGCCACTTCCACCCAGCTCCGGAGGCTTGTGCAGACTTGCTGCCACCCAGCCTCTCCTGACATGGTGAGACACGTTCTGAATCCTACTGGTCACCACAGCCCGAGCCCGCCAGCTGACCTAGCCAGCAAGGTGCCAGCAACCTTGCGACTGGCACTTCTTTGCTGTTTTCGGATTGTCTCTCCTTCTCCCTGCCACTCAGGCCGACTCTTCAGCTTTGTGTTTGATGATCAGGGCTGCTAGATTTTCATATATAATCAATTCACTTGTTTTTGGGGGGTTTTGTTGTAAGAAGGATGACAGGATGTGTCTGACTATTCTGCCATCTTGGCCCAGCCTCTGAACCACTCTTCTTATATAGGGCTACTTATAACAAGATACAAAAGGCCACATTTTCAACTTGGTGGTCTAATTTGGCAGCATCAAGGAGTCATAGTTTCTTAGTGAACAACAAGAGTTTGTTAATATTGGTCAGGCAATTTAGTAAAACTGTGTTCTCTTAAGCTACCAGGATACCATGATCCCTAATCAGCAGGTTAGTTTTGCTAATATCTCATAATCCCTTCCTATCTCATGGAAGGGTGGGAGTTGATGCTAATCTAGGAAATAGCTGTTTTTCAGCCCAGACATATGTATCCTTTCATATGCTTCATGTTCTAGAGAAACCAGCTTAAAGTGGTAACAATGGGTATAAAGTTCAGCCTCTATAATCAGCAAATTGGATACAGAAACTAGTTAGGTGCTCACTCCTATACTAGTTACCTTTGTAGTAGTATTAAGAAACCTCCAGTTGCACAAAGAATTAATGGTTGTAGTTGATTGGTTTCTTGTGGAATTTTCTTGATCAAGTATTCAAATGTGTTTATAGCACTCCTCTGAGAGAATAACTGCTGAAGGATGTGTCCATATTAAATATACACCAGAGAATTATAAATTCCCCACCATCTCTGTCCATGGTGGACCAAAGAAAAAAAAAAAGAAATACAATTGCTCTAATAGTATTTTTTGTACTTTTCAATCAATAGGATGATTTTAAAGATTACGTTTCTCTTTGGACACTTTAAGTGACTGATGAGACAAAAGAAAAAAAGCCAAGATGAAATGACAGTATAGACAGACAACTCCTCAAATCCTATAATGAACTGCACAGAGCATCCAGTTTTTATGTATTAGGATTTTTTTTTTTTTTTTTTTTAAATAATGAGTACATTGTTGGAAATCACATTTTCTATCTGCAAGAGCTGGAGATGAAACTGAGCTGACATCTTACGTCTTTGTAGTTAATTAGCAAGAAAAAAGTAGTGTTTTGAATCTTGTATGAGAAAAGGGGAGGTATTATTCATCCACCCTTTCTCCTTCTTCCGTTAAAACACATGCATCTTTTTGTGTGCTCTTTCATTGTGTTTAACAGTTTGGATGGATCTTGTTGGCAGAGAAAGATGAGAGGAGTTAAAGAATATTACTATTTAATGAAAAAGTAGCTATAGCTCACTTCTCCCCTTCATCTGCCTATAGAGTATAAATAAAATAAATAAATAAAATAGATCAGGTCTTTTTATTTTAAAGAGCAGCTCTACTTGGAGCAATACTGATTGTATAAGATTTATTTCTTGTCATCATATTAACATTTGCTCACCACTGACTCCCCAGCACTTAGCACAGTACTTGGCATTTAGTAGGTGTTCAATAAATATATCTCAATTAGTGAATAAATAAAACTATCATGTTGGCCCATACGGTAAAGTGTTATTTAATTATTCCTAGTACTTTTCTCATTTTAGGATATGTAGTGTGGCTTATGTAGAATTCAGTCTTTAGGGATAGAATGTCAGAGCAGAGCATAAACTAATCGTTCCTTTTAAGGGACTAATCATTAAGCAAGTGAGTGGTCATTAAGCATGGACATCCATCTTGATGAAGGTTAAATAAGTAGTGGAAAAATTCAAAACAATTATCCTCTGATTCATATGTCTTTATTAGCATCATATTACATGCTCACTGTTGGGGGACTGCAGAGAAAAACCAGTGTCATGGTTCCTCTTTCAAGGAGCTCACTATGTGTGAGGGAAGACTAAACAAACACTCTAGAAATAATTACCACTCAGGTGTTACACTCTGTGGATCTGCTTCCAAGTATAATTCAGTGAATGCTCCAACAGTGGGTTTGGGAGGAGAAACAATTTATAAATCCCCTCTATGTGCCAGTTACTGGACTTTGCTACATACATTATCTTTGCTCATCACAATAACCCTCTGAAGGACCTCAGGAGATGTATTTCACTTGAGGAGCCTGAATCTTAGTACATCAGATCCCACTGGATCTGGCTAACTGTGATTTTACTACTGCAGCGTGGCTCTTCTCAAGGTCTCATACTCAGGACCTAAGGTGACCTTGAGTGTAGGGGAGGGCTTGGATTAACAAATGGCTGACGGGAGGACAATATGAGCTGGGGGGACAGAGGTGGAGGTATGGACTTTCTGCTTCAGAAAGAAGGTGTGGAGGAAATGAATTTGGGTATAAGGCCAGCTTATGTAGGTTCCTGGGCAGAGTCAAGGTGTGGGAGAAGAAGCAGGGAGGAGAAAGCATTGGATTCTGGCTAAATTCTGGGTTGTATCAGTCACTTATGAGCTCTGAGACTTGGAGCAAGTTATTTAATCTCTCTAGACTTGGCTTTCCTATCAGTAAAATGGACATAATAGTATTAATGTTGACAACCTGAAGGGTGGTGGTTTTTACAGTAATAGGACTGATGAGGTGAGCTCCTGGAGCAGGCCTAAGACACTAAAGCAGAAAAGACAAGCTCCTCTGTCCCTTTACCTCTTATCTTTGAATTGCTGTTTTTGCTCATATTTGCCTCATTCAAGATGCCCTTTCCTCTCCTTCATGAATCACCCTGACCTTTTCAGTCCACAGTGGCTACTTCCCTCCTATGTAGCTAATGTCCTGATAAGGTCGTTGTGGTTATTGTTGTTAGGTGCTGTCTAATCGGTTCTGTCTCCTAGCAACCCTGTGTACAACAGAACGAAACACTGCCTGGTCCTGCACCATCCTCACAATTGCTGCTGTGTTTGAGCCCATTGTTACATCTACTGTGTCCATCCATCTCATTGAGGGTCTTCCTCTTTTTTGCTGACCAAGCATGATGTCTTTCTCCAGGGAATGGTCCCTCCTGATAACTTGTCCAAAGCATATAAGACGAAGTCTTGCCGTCCTCCCTTCTAAGGTGGTTATGTGATTATAAATTAAACTTATGCTGTCTCTTTATTGTCTGTGAGTGTGAGCCATATTAGACCTGGCTCAAGTCCATTCTCCACACTACTTAATATTTGTGTGACTGTGGACAAGTTCCTTTACCTTTCTGTGTCTCAATTTTCTCATAAAAAAAGGGAATAATATTACCTATCTCAGGCTTTTTGTGAGAATTAACTCTGTTAATACATATAAAGTGCTTAAAACAATGCATAGTATTTAATAAATGCTATGTAAGTTAGCTATTCATAGTATTATTATTGCTAGGGAATAATCTCCCTAAGGATAAAGGAAAGTCTTATATTTCCCTATTCACCCACCCTCCTCATTCATACTATAGATCTTTGTAATGGGTTAATATCCTTCCTCCTTTCCTCCCTTCCCTCTCCCCATTCCCTCCCTCTCCCCATTCCCTCCCTCTCTTCTTCCCTTCCCTCCCTTTCCCTTCCCTTCCTTCTCTGTCTGCCTCACCTTTCCTGCCTTACTTCCTTTCTTCCTTCCTTAAGGCCTTTGGGGCTCTTGTGTTTCTCCTGATAACTAAGACGGTGAATGTTGGGATGCAGAAAAGCAAGGGTTGAGAGCTGGCTGCTTAAGGAGTGTACTGGGCTCTTTAGTTATTATTAAAAATCACCTGAGGAATCTTGTAAAAATACAAATTCCTAGACTCAATCTCACCAATTATGAAATAACAGTAATAGTAGTAGTAGTAACAATCTAACAGTATTACTACTACTAATTGCTTTTATTGGTTGAGTTCTTACCGTGTGTAATGGGCCAAACTATTATAACTGCTTTCCATGCATTATTTAACTAACCCTAACAATAGTCTTGTGAGGTAAGTACTTAATTTCCCCCATTTTATAGATAAGGAAACTAAAGCCCAAAGAGTAAAAAACTTTGCCAAGGTCACACAGCTGGTGAGTGGCCAGGAGTAAACCCAGGATGCAAATCCAGGCACTTGGCTCCCAAGCTGACGCCCGTAAGCACTCTGCCATATGCTTCCTTGGTCTGGGTGGTTCCCAGCAGTATGTGTCTAGACAAGAAGCCTATTGACTGTGATGTGGTGACTATTGGCCAGATCTTTACATAAACGAGAGAACCTGGGAAGCCACATAGATCATGTGGGTCTGCTGATTAAGTAGCTCACCTGGAGCCCTCTCTTAGTCAGGCTAGATGAGCCCACACCCAGGAGTCCCTCCCTGGCTCAATCTCCTTATAGAAATCTCCTCTGCATGAGATTTGCCCACTCTGTTAGAAGAGATATCATTTCTACATAGAATTTGGAGTACGGTTCTCAATTCCTGTCTCACTTGCTCATCGTGCTAGTTCTTGACATAATGTGATGATGACAGACTATGTTAATCCATTATGACCTCATCTTAACTAATTGTATCTACAAAGATCAATTTCCAAATAAGGTCACATTTTGAAGTTCCAGGTGGACATGAATTTTGAGGGGACATTATTCAACTCAATGAAGTATTCAACCAATATTTCTAGAATGAGTGGATGAATAAAATAAAAATTAGACACTTTCCCCTGGAGTTTATTCTCCTTGAGTTTAGTTCAGACATCCATTTAAGAAACCACAGAAGAATATTAACAATAGAAACCTAACTTTTGTGCATAGAGTATATATAATTTTAATTGTTATACTCCTCCCAAATACTTTTTCACGTATTACATTATTTAATCTTTATAACTGTCCTGTCAGAGAGGTTATTTTTATTCTCATCTAAAAACAAGTAGTAAGTACTTAGAACTGTGTTTTAAGGTATTTCTTGTTACTTCAATTTTAATCTTTTTCCACTCCATCACAGCTGGTTAGAGAACAATTATAATATAACATAATAATAAGACATATAGGCTTATATACCTTGTGCCAGGTACTATTCCAAGCCCCCATTTTGCAGATGAGGAAATTGAGGCATAGAGTGGTTCCACCAAACCAAACTCACTGACCCTATAGGACAGAGCAGAACTGCTGCATAGGGTGTCCAAGTCTGTAATCTTTTTCTTTTCAAAATATTGTAATATTTTATTTATTTATTCAAGGCTGTAATCTTTATGGAGGCGGACTGCCACATCTTTCTCCCACAGAGCGGCTGGTGAGTTTGAACTGTCAACCTTTTGGTTAGGAGCCATGCACTTAACCAGTCCACCACCAGGGCTTCTCTGAGTAGGTGAAGGGCCTCCAATAATGGGTCTGAGCCCCATAGTAAACGTACAGCTCATTTGCCCCTCCCCCCTAAAAAAAAAATACCGTTGCCGTGGAGGCAATCCCACCTTATAGCAACCCTATAGGACAGAGTAGAACTGCCCTCATAGGGTTTCCAAAGAGTGGCTGGGGGATTTGAACTGCTGACCTTTTGGTTAGCATCTGAGATCTTAACCATTGCACGACCAGGGCTCCTAGCTCATTTGCCAGGGAGCTGTAATTTGAACTAGCTTCTTCTCCTCTCCCTGGTTGTGCCAAAGTCACACAGCTGCCAAATGACAGAGCCAGAATGCAGACCGAGGGAGTCTGGCTCCCTAGTGGGTGCTCCTCTCCAGTGCACAACACTGCCTCCCTCGACAATCCACCTTCTCACACATCTCACCGACCTCTCTGGTTCTCTTCTATTCTCATCTATGGATAGGCCAGTTTCCTGCTCTCTCTTCTCACCTTACCAGTCCAGCAATAGCAAAAAACTAAGCATGCTGACCCAGAAGAGTTGAAGATAACATTGTCACCATAGGATGGAAAGCTGTGAAATAGGACTTAAAAAATTGGCTGATGTATTTTGGGGTTCTCTTTAAAAGCATCTGGCTCTGTGGATGATTCAGCCTCCATGTAGCTCTGCATGATTCCAGAATGTCTGATTTTTCTGCATGCAAAACACTTCCATCTACCTCTTCTTGGATGTTTTGTCTTGTAAGAAATTGTCACCTATAATCTACCCCTCTGAGTTCATTCACCTTTCTCGGGGATTATGGAATAAGGCAACAGAGGAAAATCCTCAAAGAGAGCATTCATCCTTTTCGTTTTTACTTTAAAGATATTTTTGAACAACAATTTTAAAGCACCTATAATGCTGCTGTGATTTTTTTTTTTAACAAGCACGTTTGCACATCACATCTATCTTGCTATTTACACAATGTCATATGAAGACATGGCTCAAAGTATTTTTAAGATATGGCCTTTTATCCCTGTAAGCACAAGAAAGTGTTTACAGATTGGTCTCTGAAATCCAATTAGCCTAGCACATTGGTTAGTTTCTGTAAAGTATGGGCATTTCTGTAAGTGGTTCCTAGTCCCTTAATCCTTTTGATTATTTGCACTGTGTATTTTTACACACGTTCTTTTACTTTGGAGAAATAAAGTAAAGAAACTTAAAGGTGAGTTTGGGGAGGGCATCTCAGCACTGTTTATCAATGCAGATGAATCTAGAAGTTTAATGGTAGTAGTTTCTTTGAAACAACCAAGCTTCTTTAAACCCTTCCACAAATAATGTCAGTATTCAGATTATGTCTGAACGTGTTTGCTGGTGAATGGAGATCTTTCCTGATCCCCTACTGCTGCCAGAAAAGAAGAACCTAAACCTGTACAATATTCTTGACAGCCTTATTTCTTAATCTGGGCTACTGCCTGTGTGACGTTTGCAGTCACGAGGTGACTTTGACTTTGTACGTTCAGGAGCCTAGCACAGGGTTAATAGAACGAGCCCAAGCTTCACTTCCAATTTAAATCTTGACTGGACTTTGCCACTTACTAGCTGGGGGAATTTTGAGTGAGAAAACTTGTGGAAAGCCTTGGTTTCTTCATCTGTAAAATGGGGACCAGATCTTTCTTGCAAAATTGTTGTGAGCATTAAATGACATCAAGTACATAAAGTGCCTACCAAACTGTCAGTGTAAAGTAAATAGTAACGGCTTTTGCTATGGTTAGGACATTGACATTGTATTTTAATGGTTGTAAAATATTTCATCATGTGGTTATACCATATCTTGTTTCTTTTTTGTTTAACTTTTGGTTTTCTTAGAGTGCTCTATGATTGTAATAATGATGAATGAATTTTTGTATGTATATATATATTTTTTTCCCACTCTTTAAGGTTATATCTTTGGGATAGATTTCCTGGACCACTTAACTGAGATGAATGAACATCTTTGTGGTTCTTGCTACGTAGGCCAATGGGTTTCAAAAGGGTTTTAGGAATTTAAACTGCTACCAGCCACATAAGTGCACCAGTTTCATTGTATCCTCAACTGCTCTAGGTTCACTTTTAAGCATTTTTACAAAAGTAATAATAAAAAGATGGCATATTAATGTTTTAATATGCATTTATTTGCTCACTAATGATGTTGAGCACTTTTTATGTCTTGATTTACATTTATTTCTTCCTATGTGAGTTGCCTTGTTTACGTCTTTTGCCTTTATTTCTATTATGATTTCAAAGCTTTTCTTACCAAATAAATCTATCATATAACATACTGTTGGCATTTTTAATAGTCAGAGGGTTTTAATGTTTATGTAGTTGAATTGTTCATTTAAACATTTCAAAATACAAGATAATAAGACTTTTAAAGTAGATCAAAAGTGGTTTTACAATAACGTGATTACTATACTTAATGTATCTTCTTCTCGTAATTCCCCACTATCATTTTCATGTCTTAGCATAAAATCTGTTGTCATGCTACCTTGCATGACTGTAGCATTTGAATTAAAATTGTGTAGACTAACTAGTTAATAATAAAACATTAATAACCCAATATAAAAAGGACAGGAACAAAAATTAGACCAAATAATAAATGAAAATTACTAATAAACATAATTTTTTACCTCACTATAATTGAATGCATTCAATACATAACAATAGTATACTATTTTCCAGCTATAAATTGCTAAGGATTAAAAATATTGTAATAGTGATAGACTAGCTGCTGATGGAAAAGAAAATTGAAAAACAGTCTGGCACTAGGTATCGAGAAACTCAAACGTATTTATAAACACTGGTTTAGAAATTCTACTTATTTAAATATGGCTTGAGGCAGCCTAAGAAATATGGAAACCTATATACAAGATATTTGTAATTAAAAATATGATTCAGTCTAAATGCCAGTGATAGGAAATGATTGAATAGGTAATAGTACAACCACCTAATGGAGAGCGATAAAGTCATTCTAAATGATGTTTTCTGAAAATCTCAATGACATGGGGAGATAGAATATACTGGTAAATGGGGCAACATGCAATGATCACATAAAACAATTTCCGTATGAGGTGGCAGGTGTATATATCTGGTACATATCTCGAAAGAGATACACAAAAAATATTGATAGTAGTTATGTGGTAGGATTATAGATGATTTTTATATTCTTTTTTATTTTCTACATTTTATAAGCTTCTCACTGTTTGTAAATATTGTTTCTACAATCAGAAATAAATTTAAATATTAAAAGAACGATAATGAATAGATGTCTTCCCTCTTCTGGATCCGTGTTTCTAAATGTTTACCTTGCTCTCTTTCCTTTGATGTATTAGAAAGAGCCCAGGGCAAGAAAACAGAAGGTATTTCTTTAGGTAATGGCCCAGTAATTCACTAGCTGTGTAACCTTGGGCAACTGTAATTTATTTGTATTTCAGTTTTCCCATCTGTAAAATGGGGATTTCTGCCTTCTCTGCCTATACCATCAGATGGTTGTGAGAATAAAGTGAGATAACTAACATATGAGAGAGGGAAAAAAAAAAAAAAAAAACTTTTGCAAACTAAGTTGACCAAAAAGAGATGCAAAAAAGAATAATATAGAGTTGATGTTAGTATGGAGGCATTTATTATTTACCATGTTCTAAAACTGTAAAATAAGAAAGGGCATGTATTCCATAGGTAGAAGTGGTACTGCAAAACCCTGGTTTCCTGAACCCAGAACTACCTTTGAGAATGGGCCCCCACTAACAGCTAGTGCTGCAAAGATGCATTTCTTATAGTAGTTGTTTACTACAGAGATGAATTAGGCTGAAAAGACACTGGGTATTTCAACCTGACCCTTGCCTCAGTGTTAACACAACAAATATGTCCCTCTGTTAACTAATTTATCTGATGTGAACGAGTTATAAGGTTGTTTTTTATAGGTTTTCTATCTGGCACTATCTCCCTCTGTAGTGCACCTGAGCTTACTACATATACATAAAATGATGATAAAAATAAATTGGCTCATTCCCCTTTCAGAGTTTTCAAACCTTCTTGAGCACTATGTCAGACTGGCTATATAGGGTTCTTCAGAGTGAGATTAGAAAAGTGAAAACCCCAGTTTATTTCCTCATGAACTTAAAAAAAAAAAATTGGAACATAATGAACACACTAATCATGCTCAGGAAACTTGCTAGAGGGTAAGTGTATACTTTTATAGAAAAAGAAGTTAAAGAACCAGTGACAGAGACTTAGGATGAAACTGTTGAAGTACAATTATCCTCACACCCTTCCTCCGGAGGAAAGAATTTCAGCTTGTGCCTGTTGGTTTTTGAAACAAATAACTTGTAATATATTGATGTTTTCAGTAAATTTTGCTTGTATGTTCCATTTCTTTCAAGGCAAAACCGGCCATGCAGAAGTAGTCCGAGTTGTGTACCAGCCAGAATGCATCAGCTTTGAGGAACTGCTCAAGGTCTTCTGGGAGAATCATGACCCGACACAAGGTAGAGTGATGAGGGAGCCAGTATTTAATTATCTTACTAATTACAGCTGGGATAATTAGTGTTTGAGCTGCATAGAAGAGATGAACCTTGAAATCACACAGGAGCTCAAGAATATGATTGCAGACATTTATTGACGAGAAGAGGAGGGGCTGGAGAGAAAGAGGGTGAGAGAATAAAGGCACAGCCACATTTGGTGCCCTCCCCCATTTACAGCTGTCAAGGGTGGGAAGATTCCCACAGAGAAAGATGCCAGACAATAGAGATCCGTTTACCTTTGATTACTGCATTATTCCTTCTTGATGCAGTCTTTTGTCTACAAAATTAAAGTGTCTTTCTAGCAGCTTGAAAGTTTTCCTGATTTATGTTTCCTTTATTTCCCTCACTTTAGCAGTTCTCATCTTTTAACTTTATCAGGTTTTTTTTCAATGTCTGTGCGTGATAAGAAAAAAATTGAACATAAAGGTAAAATACAGCATTCAGTGAGTCCATAATGCTTCAATTATTTAAATTTTTCACTTGTGTTCTTTGGAGTTTGTTATATGGAGACATTAATATATTTTGGCTATAAACAATGGTGGCCAGAAATTTTATTTGAATGCACGCACATGCAAAAATCCCATGTTGGCAAATATCATTGTAACAGTCAATAATAGAGCAATTTCCAAATTTCTTTTTACCAAGCTTACAAGCACTACTTTGCCAATATGATGATCTGATATTATGAAGCTTATGAATTGAAAGGAGCCCTGGCGGTGTAGTGGTTAAGTGTTCAGCTGCTAACCAGAAGGTTGGCAGTTCAAATCCACCAGCCACTCCTTGGAAGCCCTATGGGGCAGTTCTACTCTGACCCAAATAGTCGCTGTGAGTCAGAATTGACTTGATGGCAATGAGTTTATTTTTATGAATTGAAAATTCCTATATAATAGGATTATCACAACCCCTGTTCATTTAGCAGTCTATTTAACAAAAATATTTTCCCTCTGGTGTCAGGTTTTTGTGTACTGGGTATGCAATGTTGGCTGTTTAGTGACGATGGATGTGCATTTCCAAATGTTCATCATACTTTGTGGTGGAATCTTAATATGACCCCAGCAGCACAGGTTGATAGGTTCTGAGTTTTGTTTCTAAGAACTATCCAAAGCCAGGGTGATTTGGCAGTGGGCAAAGGTCAAAGCCAAAGCAAGAGCAGTAGAGCAGGGCTTTTGATAAGCTAGAGGAAGGCAGGGTAGGTTGGGGATTCAGGCAGATCCACCAGAGTAGGTGAAGGCTTAAGGGCTGGACCTAGGAAGAAGGCCTGGGGCAGGGTTTTCATTATAATAGAGTCTGGTTTGACATGGGGAATGAGTCCCCTGGTAGGAAAAAATGAGGAATGGGGCAGGAGAGGTAGAGGATTGGTAAGATAAGAATACTATAATCAAAAGATTCAGTTGTCACCGCCATTTGGAGTACTGGATTGTCATATCATATAAGAAAGGCAGGCCTAAGAGGGAGACAGTTTGCTTCAGCGAGAAACTGACTGGTGAGCATTATAAATAGGAGTGGTGATGGCCAGGAGCTCATGCTGGTTGGTAAGTCTTCTAGCTGGAAGGAGCAGACGATTCAGCCATTTGATAGTCAAAGCCAAGGATCAGGGCAGGATACCGAGACCTCTAAAACAGTTAATGGAGACACACATCTGGAGCCCAGGCAAGCCTGAAGTATTGTAGGAAACATACCCACAGACCCACAAGGTTGAGTATGTGCCTTTGGCCTGGCTAACCATAATGCTGTGTCCTGATAGAATCTCCTTAGACCCAGCGCTGGCAAAATTTCTAGGAGAATGAAGTCTTCCATTGACATTTTATCACATCTACACACTTCAGCAAATTTGGTGACTAGTACTGGCCCCTGAATCTCTGGAAAATTCTAATTTAGAAGAACATGTTGTTCTCTTTCCCACATATTAATCTTGTCTCAACTATGCCTCTCCTTACAATTCAGCTGTCTCTTTTGAAATTAATGGTTTACTGTCCAATAATGTATTAATGACTGATATTAGCTTCGGTTACTATTGTTTCAGAGGTATTTTGTTTCTAATATGGGATTCATAGACTCAGGCTAGAGAAGACTTTAGAGCCTATCTGGTTAACCTACGCAGACTAGACCCTTTCTGTTTCAACACTATTAGACAAAAGACTAAATTGCTAATGATGGAGCTTACGGACAGTGTTTTGATTTTTGAGTGATGTATTTTTTTCCACTGATATTTTGGACAAATAGCAAATATAAAAGGAGAGTTTTTCTACCCTTGAATATATTCTTGTTTAGTATAGTAGTACTTGATGCAGTATAACAGTCACACGTATTAAATCATGTTATTATTAGAATTACTTTTTCAGATAGCTCATTGTAATGACTATGGTAACCATCTTTTTCTGCCTTGCAAAGTTTCCCAAGACCCTTTTGAAAATAGACTCTCTTTCTTCACTAGTACATGACATGATTCAGGCCTGGCCAATCCCAATATCTTGTCCTGCTGTCGTGAACAGTGTTTGATTCAAGGAATGGGTCCATGACCCAAACAGAACCAATTAGAACCCTTCCCTGAGATTGTTACATGAGAGAAAAAGCTGTTCTTATTTTGTTGGGGATGCCAATCTTCATCTGCTGTATCTGTGGAAAGAGCTGGTCTACCGTAGAAACAAAGGAGCAAAATATGCAGAGACACTGAGATGAGAGACAGTAATAGAAAACACCCAAGAGACGCTAAGTCCTTGAGGCGCCTCATTCCCACAGCTCTTTCATCAATTTTGAGAGCTCTCCTGGTAGCTTACCAGGCTATGAGAGTTACTAGGTTCCCCATTTAACAATATTTTTTGCTTAAGCTAATTTGTTGGGCTTCTGTACTTAAAACAGTAACAACAACAAAATCCCAACTAATAGACTCATTCAATGTAAACGGTTACTGTGTTGATTATATTCATTTGGCTTTATAAACCAGATGTTCTAAAACCATTTGGTTATAGCTTTATCATTGACCCAGTTACAGAGTAGAGGACACTAACAATTATTTCTTCAAGACTTGTTGACCGTTTGATAGGGGTTTTCTTGGCAATTCAGAATTAAGAATTGGGGTTTAGGATTTGGCATATATGGCCTAGGAATATATCAGACCCTCTCTCAATATTTCTTAAAATATTGTGAAAGTCAGTCATTTATTAGCATTTATCTTGTGTCTATTCTGTTTTCCAGGCACTCTGCTAAAAACCTAAAAAACAAACAAATGCTAAACCTGTTGCCATCAAGTCGATTCCCACTCATAGCGACCTTATAGAATAGGGTAGAACTGCCGCATAGGCTTTCCAAGGCTATAGTCTTTATGGAAGCAGACTGCCACATTTTTCTCCTGCAGAGCAGCTGGTGGGTTTGAAGCACCAGCCTTTTGGTTAACAGCCAAGCGCTTAACCACTGCACCACCAAGGTTCCTTGGCACTCTGCTACCAAAACTCTAATCCATCATAGTGGCCCTTTATGACAGAGTAGAACTGCCCCATAGGGTTTCCAAGGCCGTAATTTTACGTAAGCAGGCTGCCACATCTTTCTCCCACGGATTGATTGGTGGGTTCAAACCACCAACCTTTTGGTTAGCAGCCAAGTGCTTAATCATTGCACCACCAGGGCTCCAGCACTCTGGTAGGTGGTGCTAAATCGCCAAGTGGTCTCAAATAAGCAGGAGTATCTAACTTCCTTAAAAAAAAATTTTTTTTTTTTGGTACTTTAGGTGAAGGTTTACAGAACAAATAGTTTCTCATTAAACAGTTAGTACACATGTTGTTTTATGACAGTGGTTAAGAACCCCACGACATGTCAACACTGACCCTTCTCAACCTTGGGTTCCCCATTACCAGCTTTCCTGTCCCCTCCTGCCTTCTAGTCCTTGTCCCTGGACTGTTGAGCCCTATTAGTCTCGTTTTGTTTTATACAGCTGTCTAATCTTTGGCTGAAGGGTGAACCTTGGGAGTGATTTCCTTACTAAGGTAAAAGGGTGTCCGGGGGCCATAATCTCAGCGTTTCTCCGGTCTCTGTCAGGCCTGTAAGTCTGGTCTTTTTTTGTGAGTTAGAATATTATTCTACATTTTTCTCCAGCTCTGTCCAGGATCTCTGTTGTGATCTTGGTAAGAGAAGTCAGTGGTGGTAGCCAGGCACCATCTAGTTGTACTGGACTCAGTCTGGTGGAGGCCGTGGTAGTTATGGTTCATTAGTCCTTTGGACTAATCTTCTCCTTGTATCTTGTTTTCTTCCTTCTCCCTTGCTCCTGAAGGGATGCGTCCAGTGGAGTATCTTAGATGGCTGCTCACAGGCTTTTAAGACCCCAGACGCTACTCACCAAGGTAGAATGTAGAACATTTTCTTTATAAACTGTGTTATGCCAATTGAGCTAGATGTTCCCTGAGACCATGGTCCCCACAGCCCTCCGCCCAGCAATTCAGTCCCTCAGGGAGTTTGGATATCTCTGTGGAACTTCCATGACCTCTCTTTGTACAAGTTATGCTGGCTTCCCAAGTATTGTTTAATGTCTTACGTTTCACCAAAGTTACCACTTATCTATTGTCTGTTTAGTTCGCCCCCCCACCCCTCCCATCCCTCATAAACAACAAAGATTGTTTCTTTTTGTATGGAAACCTTTTCATGAGTTTTTACAGTAGAGGTCTCATACAGTATTTGTCCTGTTGTGATTGACTTATTTCACTCAGCATAATGTCCTCCAGTTTCATCCAGGTTATGAGATGCTTCACAGATTCATCGTTGTTCTTTATCGTTGCATAATACTCCACTGTGTGTATATACCATAGTTTGTTTATCCATTCACCTGTTGATGGGCATCTAGGTTATTTCTATCTTTTTGCTATTGTGAACAATGCTGCAATGAACATGGGTGTGCATATGTCTGTTCATGTGACAGTTCTTATTTCTCTAGGATAGATTCCTAGGAGTGGAATTGCTGGATTGTATGGTATTTCTATTTGTAGCTTTCTAAGAAAGGGCCATATCATTTTCCAAAATGGTTGTATCATTTTGCATTCCCACCAGCAGTTCTGATCTCCCCCCAGACTCTCCAACATTTGTACTTCCAGTTTTTTAATTTGTGCCAGTAATGCCGAGGTGAGATGCTATCTCATTGTGGTCTTAATTTGCATTTCTCTAATGGCTAGTGATCGCGAGCATTTCCTCATGTATCTGTTGGCCACTTGAATGTCTTCTTTGGTGAAGTGTCTGCTCATTTCCTTTGCCCATTTTTTAATTGGATTATTTGTCTTTTTGTTGTAGAGGTGTTGGATTTTCTTGTAGATTTTAGAGATTAGACTTTTGTCTGATCTTTAATATCCCAAATTTTTTTCCCAGTCTGTAGGTTCTCTTTTTACTCTTGAAGTCTTTTGATGAGCATAAGTGTTTAATTTTTAGAAGATCTCAGTCATCTAGCTTATCTTCTGGAGTTTGTGTGTTGTTGGTTATGGTTTGTATCCTGTTAATGCCGTGTATTAGGGCCTCTAGCATTGATCCTATATTTTCTTCTATGAACTTTATATTTTTTGGCTTTGTATTTAGGTCTTTGATCCATTTTGAATTAGTTTTTTTATATGGTGTGAGGTATGGACCCTGTTTCATTTTTTTTTTTGGCAGGTGGACATCCAGTTTTGCAAGCACCATTTGTTAAAAAAAAAAGTGTTCCCCATTTGATGGACTTTGGGCCTTTGTCAAAGATCAGGTGACCATAGGTGGATGGATTTACATCTGGATTCTCAATTCTGTTCCGTGGTCAGTGTATCTGTCGTTGTACCATTACCAGGCTGTTTTGACTACCATAGCTGTATAATAGGTTTTGAGGTCAGGTAGTGAGAGTCCTCCTACTTTATTCTTCTTCTTCAATAGTGCTTTAAGTATCCGGGGCTTTTTCCCTTTCCATATAAAGTTAATAATTAGTTTTTCCATCTCTTTAAAGAATGTTGTTGGTATTTGGATTGGGATTGCATTGTATTTGTAAATTGCTTTGGGTAGAATTGACATTTTCACAATGTTGAGTCTACCTATCCATGAGCATGGTATGTTTTTCCATTTTTGTAGTTTCCTTTGGGGTTTCTTGCAGTAGTGTTTTGTAGCTTTCTTTGTATAAGTCTTTCATATCCCCGGTTAGATTTATTTCTATGTATTTTATTTTTTTAGGGGCTATTATAAATGGTATCGCTTTCCTGATTTCCTTTTCATCATTCTCTTTATTGGTGTATAGGAATCCAACCTATTTTTGGATGTTTATCTTGTATCACGCTACTCTGCTGAATCTATTAGTTCCAGTAGTTTTCTCTTGAAGTCTTTAGGATTTTCTATGTATAGTGTCATATCATCTGCAAATAAGGACAGTTTTACTCCATCATAACCAATTTGGATGCCATTTATTTCTTTTTCTTGCCTTATTGCTCTAGCTAGGACTTCCAGCACAATGTTAAAGGGGAGTGGAGATAAAGGGTATCCTTGTCTTGTTCCTGTTCTCAAGTGAATGTTTTCAGCCTCTCTCATTAAGAATGATGTTGGCCATTGGTTTTGCATAGATGCCCTTATTACGTTGAGAAATTCCCTTCTATACCTATTTTATTGAGAGTTCTTATCAGGAATTGGTGTTCGACTTTGTCAAATGCCTTTTCTGCATCAATTGAGATGATCATGTGATTCTTTCCTTTTATTTACGTGGTGGATTACGTTGATTGGTTTTCTAATGTTTTAACATCCTTGCATACCTGGTATGAATCTTAGTTGGTCGTAGTGTATTATTTTTTTGATATGATGCTGAATTCTATTGGCTAGAATTTTGTTGAGAATTTTTGCATCTGTATTCATGAGAGATATTGGACTATAATTTTCTTTTTTGTGGCATCTTTGCCTGGTTTTGGTATCAGGGTTATACTGGATTCATAGAATGAATTCAGAAGTGTTGCTTCCTTTTCTATGTTCTGAAAAAGTTTGAGTAGTACTGGTACAAGCTCTTCTCTGAACGTTTGGTAGAATTCTCCAGTGAAGCCATCTGGGCCAGGGCTTTTTTTTTGTTGGGAGTTTTGTTTTTTTTTTTAATTACCTTTTCAATCTCTTTTCTTGTTATGACTCTGTTCAAGTTTTCAACATCACTTTGTGTTAGTTTGGGTAGGTAGTGTGTTTCTAGAAATTTATCCATTTCCTCTAGATTTTCAAATTTGTTAGAGTATAGTTTTTCATAATATTCTGTGATGATCCTTTTTATTTCAGTTGGGTCTGTTTTAATGTGCCCCATTTCATTTCTTATTTCGGTTATTTGCATCCTCTCCTGTTTTTCTTTTGTCAGTTTGGCCAGTGATTTGTTGATCTTTTCAAAGAACCAACTATTTGTTTTGTTGATTCTTTCTATTGTTTTTCTATTCTGTATTTCATTTATTTCTGCTCTGATCTTTATTATTTCCTTTCTTCTGGTGGCTGTGGGTTTCTTTTGCTGTTCTCAATTTGTTCGAGTTGTATAGTTAATGTTTTGATTTTATCCCTTTCTTTTTTGATTTGTGCATCTATATGCTATAAATTGTCCCCTGAGGACTGCCTTTGCCATGTCCCAAAGGTTTTGGTATGATGTATTTTCATTCTCAGTTGATTCTAGGAATTTTTTTATTGCATCTCTGTTTTTGTCTATTACCGGTGGTTTGTAAGCAGGATGTTATTCAGTTTCCTTGTAAGTGATTTTTTTTCCTTGCTCTTCCTTTTGTTAATTTCTACCTTGATGGCATTGCGGTCAGAGAAGATACTTTGAATTATCTCAACGTTTTGGATCTTGTTGAGGATTGCTCTGTGGCCCAAGATGTAGCCTAAGGTCTGTTCTGGAGAACATTCCGTGTGCATTGGAAAAGAATGTGTACGTTGCAGCTCTTGGGTGTAGTGTTCTATATATGTCTATGAGGTCAAGTTGGCTGATTGTGCCCTTTAGGTCTTCTGTATCTTTACTGAGTTTCTTTCTAGGTATTCTGTCCTTTACTGAGAGTGGTGTGTTGAAGTCTCCTACTATTATTGTGGTACTGTCGCTTTCTCTTTTCAGTGCTGTTAGAGTTTGTGTATTTTGGAGCCCTGTAATTGGGTGTGTAGATGTTTATTATGATTATGTCTTCATGGATTGATTGTCCCCTTACTGATTATATGGTGTCCTTTGTCTTTCATGGTGGACTTTGTTTTAAAATCTATTTTATCTGAGATTAGTATTGCCACTCCTGCTCTTTTTTGGTAACTGTTTGCTTGATATATTTTTTTCCATCCTTTGATTTTCAATAAATTTACATCTTTGTTTCTAAGGTATGTCTCTTGTAGACAACATATTGATGAATCCTGTTTTTTGATCCGTTCTGGCACTCTCTGTCTCTTTATGGATGCATTTAGGCCATTTACATTCTGTGTAATTATTGATAGGTGTGAGTGTATTGCTGTCATTTTGTAGTGCTTTTTTTGTGGTGCTGATGTTTTCGTTGTTCCTCTTACTCTCTTGTGCTGAATTCCTTTTGTTTGTGGATTGTTTTTTTTTTCATTTCTTTTGTTTTTGTAGGTTTTGTTTTTACTGAGACTTTATGTTTTTCTTCTTTATTTTGATGAGTAGGTTTGTTAACTTTCTTTGTGGTTACCTTGAAATTTACCCTTATCTTCCTAGGTTCGAACCAGTCTATTATTACTTGGTATCACCTTGCCTTCCTCTCCATTAGAAGGTTCTATACCTACACTGTTTATTCCGTCTTTTATTGTTCTGATGTTGTTGTCCTTTACAGAGTAGCCTATCTTGTTCCCTGTTGTAATTCTTTTGGTTTTGGATAGTCCTTGAGAATTCATTTCCTACTTGGTATCTGACCAGTATGATCCTGTATCATAGATTCAGCCTGTGGTCTGATGTTGTTTGTTCTTAGTTTGAAGGACTCCCTTTAATAACTCTCATAAGTTTGGTTTGTTTTTTACATAGTCCCTTAATTTCCCTTTATCTGGAAATGTCATAATTTCACCATCATATTTGAACGAGAGTTTTGCAGGATATGTTATTCTTGGCTGGCAATTTTTTTCTTTCAAGATTTTATGTATGTCATCCCATTGCCTTCTTGCCTGCATGGTTTCTGCCTAATAATCTGAGCTTAGTCTTATTGTTTCTCCTCTGTATGTGACTTTTTGTTTTTCTTGAGCTGCTCTCAGGATTCTTTGTATGTCTCTGGTTTTAGGGAGTGTGAGTATGATATGCCTTGGTGAGTTTCTTTTGAGATCTATCCTACAGGGGGTTCATTGAGCTTCTTGGATGGTCAGCTTTTCATCTTTCATGATATTGGGGAAGTTTTCTGTCAGCAGTTCTTCAGTGATCCTCTCTGTGTTTTCCGTTTTCTCCCTCTGTTCCGGAAATCTGATCACTCATAAATTTTTGCTTTTGATTGTATCCCATGTAATTCTCAGTGTTTCTTCATTTTTATTAGTTTTTTTCCCCTGATTTTTACTCAAACAGAGTTGTATCCAAGTGTTTGTCTTCAATTTCGCTGATCCTGGCTTTCATTGTTTCAAACTTGCTCCTCAGCCCTTCTATGACACTGTCCATTTCTGAAATCTTGTTGTTTATCTTTTGGATTTCTAATTGTCATTTTTGTATGATTTCTAGTTATGAATTTATTTTGGCATTTTGTTCCTGTATTATTTTCCTCAATTCTTCCATTTTTTTGTCTGTATTTTCCATGAAATTTTCTGCCTTTTCCATGAATCTGTCTATTTTTTCCTCATTTTTGTCTGCTTTTTGATTCAACTCTTGGATAATTTTGAATATTAGAGATTGAATTCCCTATCAGGTAATTCTAGTGCATTTTCTTCTACTGGAAAGTCATCTGGTGTTTTAGTCTAAACACTTACTGGAACCATCCTGTCCTATTTTTGTATATGTTTTGGTATTGTCTGCTGTCCTCAAGACATTCATTATTTTCTTTGTTTATTGATTGTAGATTTGCCTGTGTTGTCCTGCTTTTTTGTTTTGTTTGGTTATGTCTGAGCAGGTAGGCTGTGCATTCTTTGTTGTTTGCTCATTGGTGGGCACAATACTTTTCACCTCCTTCTCCAGTGGGCAGGGTGAGTCACTCAGGTATGGTACAGCAGGGCAGGACCAGCTGAAGAGGAGTTGCTGGGATGGGTTGCTTGTGATACATACTTGGCTCAACAGGATGGGCCAGGAATCAGTGCAGAGCAGGTTCCTGTCAGCCATGCCTGTGCTTCTTTGGGGTGTGATGTTCAGCACACAGTGCAAGAAAGTAGGAAGGTTGGGGGGATTGTGATGTGTGGAGCTAAGATGGGTATATGAAAGAGGAGAAAGAGGAGAGAGGAACAGGAGCCAAAAACATACAAACACACAAACAAACAAACAAAAAAGAGTGCTAATGGAGCTTGCCATTGGAGTGGAAAGATGATTGACTGAGAAATGGAGAAAAACATAAAGGAAGGAAAAAAAACAAAAAGGTAAAAGAAAAAAAATGATTAAATATAAATTAGAAGGAAGAAAAGCCCCTAGGGATCCCACCAGTGCAGCTTTGAGGACTGAGGAAGTTGCTTCCAGGTCATGAAGTACATCCTGGCTAGACGAGGTAGAGGTGTCACACAGTGCCAGGTATTCAGGAGACAGGAAGAGAAGGTAGGTATAGAGAGACAAAAAACTGAGAAATGAAAAAAGACAAAAAGCGAAAAAGAGAGAGAAGAAAAAAAAACAAAGAAACAAAAAAACCCCATAAAAACAAAAAGAAGCAAACAAAAAAGAAGAAAAAAATACCCCCAGTGGTCCCACTGCATGTCTGCACAGAGTAAGGGAGTAGCTCCCAAGCCACACAGTACTGCCTGGCTAGAAGGGGCTCTGAAGCCAAGAAAAGAAAAAGAAAACAAGCAAATCAAAGCAGAACAAATCAGAACAAACAAAGAAATGAACAAAAAGCCCCAGGGGTCCCACCAGCATGGCAGCATGGGCCAGGAAGCAGTTCCACAGTTGAGCAGTGTTTTGCAGCCTTTCAGGAAGAAGCAAAGATGGCACATGGAGCCTGGTATTTGAGAGAAAGGAGTGGGAGGTGGTGAGAGGTAAGGAAGTAACCTAATGAAGTGGAAAAAAACAACACCAGCAGCCAACAAATGGCATTCAGGGAGCCAGCCATTATGGGTGGGTGGAATCCAAGAAAGTCTGGGGTGAAGCTCGTGCTTCCTGGCCAAGAGACTGTGGCCGCAGGAAGCAGAGGTGGCTTATTAGGGGTGAAGAAGGGTAGAGGGTGGGAAGGCGTATATCACTGGTTACTGGTTGTTCTATCTCTTGCTGGAAGCTCCGTGAAGCTGGTTTCTCATACCCTGTGTTCGCCGATCTCCAATAGAAGTCCAAGATGGCGGATCCGTGCTGCATTAGCTGATAGGGGACCTCTGCATGTATCTCTCTTCGCTCTCTGTTCTCTGTCAGTTTCTTATTCCATAAGGTGCTTGGCTGAGTTCTTTAATCTCTTCATTTGATGCTTAGGGTTTCAGGATTGATGTGTGTCTCTGTTTGATTTAGTTTTTCAGATCTTTGCTGTGGAGGGACGGTGTGGTGGTTCTGTCTATAGTGCCATGTTGCCCAGAAGTCTCCAGTATCTAGCTTCTTGGTTAATAAACAGAAAATATATATTCCTATATGAAGAAAGTAGTTAAATTCCAATGTATAGAGATCAGATGAGCCTACAGATAAATGTGTATAAGACCACTAATTAAAATATTAGCATAAAATTGTTAAAGCAAGTATGTATTAAACACTGAAACATTAAAAGCAAAACATACATAAGTTCAGTAGAACTCTGTTATCAATGGATTTAATATTCCCAGGGAGCCCTAAAGGTCAAAAGCACGAAGTCAACCAAAGATTTGGACCCTATTCCCTGAAAGACTGGCATGCAGAAGGAGATGGCCAAGCTAGTAAATTAACTTAGCCATCTATCAAGCACATCCTTCCACAACTGTTTTATCCTCTATCCGAAGTTACATGGTGACGCTTGCAAAGTCTTTCAGTGAAAAGTGGCCCTGAAAAGAAGGCCATACAACAGAGCATATAAGGGAACTGAAGATGTGTAAAACTGATTGTTCTTACTCAGAAAATGGCGTTTCAGAAGAAAGCAGAAAGTCGGATTTGGTGGAGACTCTGACTTGTACAGCAATAGCCCGCTGTATGTCCTTTCAGGTGTAAGAGTAAGTGATTCCTAAAACTGCAGTATTTGAGGACTGTTCTTGCTTGTGCCAGAATTGCTCATAACCAAAAAGACAATACTTGTGTAAAAGTTGAGCAGGCATTGACCTTTATTGTGAAGATATTCTTAGGAAATACATTATTATCAACAGAAATATGATTCAGGAGAAATGTGTTTTAATTAACATGTTGAAAGACTTTAGTACCTATTTATAAAGCCATGAAGGATTTGAAGGAGCCACTTAAATTTTTTAGTTATAATTTATACCATTTTATGTGAGAAACAATATCCTAGAATGGTGTTTGCAAATGTGGGGGTTCTTGCTATTGTCAATGGTTTACTATAGTAGAAGCAGTATGAATTTAAGCTTAAAGTATCCTTTCAATTAATTTATATCTTCATAGCAAGACTAGACAGAGAAAACTCTGCCTGGTCTTCACTACTTAAAGGTACTCATGGTACACCGTTTTGAAGGGAGCAAAGCTAGTAAAAGAGAGATCAGAAAAAAACATAGGCTTTTTAAAAGATATATGTGGAGCCAGAGACCTATCATTCCACAGCCAATATGCAACAAGCCCAGAGAGAGTGTCACTCAGTACATTAGCCTCAGGTGAAATAACAGACCTAATAACATCATTACACATGTAGCCAGAAAATGGCATAGTCTTTTCTCTTAAGTTAACCAATTACTATAAAACCTCTATTTTTGCAGAAGCATTCAAACACCACTATTTAGGCTAATATGTCCTGTTTGGGCTTTTTCTTTTATTCATGGGACAAATATAGTCCCTCCAGACTTCTAAGGATAGACTGGAGTGTGCCAATTCCTGACCAGGTGGTGTCCAAACTCAGGCATTCTCTGGGCAACAATGGCACAGCCTGAGATTTAGGAGATGTGGTTTGTGGCCCCAGCTGGTCCTGTCCCAACTGTGTGACCTTGGCCAAGACAGTTACTCTATCTTAGTCTCCGTTTCCTCCTCTACAAAAAAGGGATAATAATATCTACACTGCCTACTTCATGGGTTGTCATAAGGATTCATTAAATAAAGGGAAAATAACTTGAAAATGGAAAGTACCATGCAAATGCCAGATATTGTTGTTATGACCTTTTCAAAACAATAAAATTTCACTGACTTATTTATTTGTTTTTATATCCATGCTATCCTTGATTTCTTTCTGTGGGAAAAAATTTACTCTCCATCTACTAAAGTGTGAGTTTCCACCCACAGAGTTTCTTTTGTACTTCATGTGAGTTGGAAAGCTTTCAGCGTTGTTTATATTGTCATCCTGTGATGAAACTGGTGGTGGTGACGGTGAAGCTGGTGGATCCTCAGTTAGAAGCTTCCTTAAATCTGCTACTGACACAGTAATCAAAAGAACTAGTTCAGATCCCAATCTCTCACGCCTGGTCTGTACCCTTCTAACTAGCCAGCCCTGTGTGTGAGTGGCACCATTCCACATCTCCCATTCCTGCATGAAGATACCAGGGCACAGACAGACCATATACTATGGGCCAATCTCCAAGTGCACTACATAGGCAGAGACTTCAGCTTTGTCTGACTTGACCCCATCACCTGACTTCTCAATTCCAACCCATTTCACTCTCCTTGATTAACTAGGCTGTTTCAACCTTTAGCTCTTGCTGGGGAAACAGATAGCAATATTTATTAAGTAACTCTTATGTGCCTGTCTAAGTGATAGATATTTTATACTTATAACTGCATTTAATCCTTACAAACCCTATGATATAGGGATCATTGTTTTTGTTTAAGAGAAGAGAAAAATGGGTTCAGAAAGATTGACTATCTTTCTTGATGTTAATAGCTATAATTGAACCTGGCTCTGTCTAAAGCTGAAGTCTATTTTCTTTTCCCTGCACCAGAAGGGTCCAAGCTTTTTTGACTAGGAGAACTTCTTATTTTTCGATTTTTTTTTTTTTAAGTACTTTAGATGAAGGTTTATGGAGCAAACTAGTTTCTCTTTAAACAATTAACACACACATTGGTTGCCACCCCCACAACAGGTCAACACTCTCCCCTTCTCAACCTTAGGCTCCCCACTAACAGCTTTGCTGTCCCCTCATGCCTTCTCATCCTTGCCCTTGGGCTGGTGTGCCCATTTAGTCTTGTTTTGTTTTATGGGCCTGTCTAATCTTTGGCTGAAGGGTGAACCTCAGGAGTAACTTCGTTACTGAGCTATAAGGGTGTCCAGAGGCCATACTCTTGGGGTTACTCCAGTCTCTGTCAGACCAGTAAGTCTGGTCTTTCTTTGTGAGATTGAATTTTGTTCTACATTTTTCTCCAGCTCTGTCCAGGACCCTGTATTGTGATCCCTGTCAGAGCAGTCGATGGTGGTAGCCAGGCACCACCATCTAGTTGTGCTGGACTCAGTCTGGTAGAGGCTGTGGTAGTTGTGGTCCATTAGTCCTTTGGATTAATGTTTCCCTTGTGTCTTTGGTATTCTTCATTCTCCCTTGCTCCAGATGGGGTGAGACCAGTGGAGTATCTTAGATGGCCGCTCACAAGCTTTTAAGACCCCAGATGCTACTCAGCAAAGTAGAATGTAGAACATTTTCTTTATCAACTCTGTTATGCCAATTGAGCTAAGAGTTCCCTGAGACCATGGTCCCCACAGCCCTCAGCCCAGTAATTTGGTCCCTCAGGGAGTTTGGATGTGTCTATGGAGCTTCCATGACCTTACCTTGTACAAGTTGTGCTGGCTTCCCCAGTATCATGTACTGTCTTACTCTTCAACAAAGTTGCCACTTATCTGTTGTCTATTTAGTGTTTTTCCCTCCCACCCTTCCCCTCCCTTGTAACAATCAAGGTCATTTCTTTTTGTGTGTAAACCTTTTCATGAGTTTTTATAGTAGTGGTCTCATTCAATATTTGTCCTTTTGTGATTGACTTATTTCACTCAGCATAATGCCCTCCAGATTCATCCAGGTTGTGAGATGTTTCGCAGATTCATCGTTGTTCTTTATCATTGCATAGTATTCCATTGTGTGTATGCACCATAGTTTGTTTATCCGTTCATCTCTTGTTGGGCACCTAGGTTGTTTTCATCTTTTTGCTATTGTAAACAATGCTGCAAGGAACATGGTTGTGCGTATGTCTATTCATGTGTCAGCTCTTACTTCTCTAGCATATATTCTTAGGAGTGGATTGCTGGATCATATGGTATTTCTATTTCTAGCTTTTTAAGGAAGCACCATATCGTTTTCCAAAATGGTTGTACCAGTTTGCCTTTCCACCAGCAGTGCATAAGAGTTCCAATCTCCTCGCAGCCTCTCCATATTTGTTATTTTCTGTTTTTTGATTTGTGCCAGTAATGTCAGGGTTTGATGGTATCTCATTGTGGTTTTGATTTGCATTTCTCTGACGGCTAGTGATCGTGAGCATTTCCTCATGTATCTGTTAGCCACTTAAAAGTGTCTTCTTGGTCAAGTGGCTGTTCATATCCTTTGTCCATTTTTTATTTGGATTATTTTCCTTTTTGTTGTAGAGGTGCTGGTTTTCCTGTAGATTTTAGAGATTAGAACTTTATTGGATTTGTCATAGCCAATTTTTTCCCCCAGTTTGTAGATTCTCTTTATATGCTTTTGGTGAAGTCTTTTGATGAGCATAAATGTTTACTTTCTAGAAGAGCCCAGTTTTCTAGTTTATCTTCTGGTGTTTATGTATCGTTAGTTATGGTTTGTATCCTGTTAATGCTGTTTATTAGGGCCTCTAGTGTTGCCTCTATTTTTTCTTCTATAGTCTTTATAGTTTTTGGTTTTATATTTAGGTCTTTGATCCATTTTGAATTAGTTTTTGTATATGGTGTGAGGTATGGGTCCTGTTTCACTTTTTTCTAGATGGATATCTAGTTTTGCCAGCACCATTTGTTAAAAAGCCTGTCTTTTCCCCATTTGATGGACTTCGGGCCTTTGTGGAAGATCAGGTGAGCATAGGTGGATGGATTTACATCTGGGTTCTTAGTTCTGTTCCATTGGTCAATGTATCCATCATTGTAGCAGTACCAGGCTACCATAGCTGTATAATAGGTTCTGAGGTCAGGTAGTACGTGTCCTCCTACTTTATTCTTCTTCTTCAACAGTGTTTTACTTAACCTGGGCCTTTTCCCTTTCCATATAAAGTTAATGATTAGTTTTTCCATCTTTTTAAAGAATGCTGATGATATTTGGATCTGTACTGTATTGTATTTGTAGATTGTTTTAGGTAGAATTGACATTTTCACAGTGTCAAGTCTACTTATCCATGAGCATGGTATGTTTCTTCATTTATGTAGGTCTCTTTTGGTTTCTTACAGTAGTGTTTTGTAGTTTTCTTTGTATAGGTCTTTTACTTCCCTGGTTAGACTTTATTCCTAAGTATTTTATTTTTTTAGGGGCTATTATAAATGGTATTGTTTTCCTGATTTCCTTTTCGTAGTTCTCTTTATAGCTGTTTAGGTATCCAACTATTTTTTGTATGTTTATCTTGTATCCTTCTACTCTGCTGAATTTTTCTATTAGTACCAGTAGTTTTCTTGTGGAGTTTTTTGGGTTTTCTATGTATACTATTATATCATACACAGATAGGGACAGTTTTACTTCTTCTTTACCAATTTGGGTGCCCTTTATTTCTTTTTCTTGCCATATTGCTCTAGCTAGGACTTCCAGCACAATGTTAAATAGGAATGGTGATAAAGGGCATCCTTGTCTTGTTCCTGTTCTCAAGGGGAATGTTTCCAGCCTCTCTCCATTAAGAATGATGTTGGCTGTTGGTTTTGTATAGATGCCATTTATTATGTTGAGGAATTTCCTTTCCATTCCTATTTTGCTGAGAGTTTTTATCATGAATGGGTATTTGACTTTGTTGAATACCTTTTCTGCATTGATTGAGATGATCATGTGATTCTTTTATTTTATTTATTTATGTGGTGGATTACATTGATTGATTTTCTAATGTTGAACCATCCTTGCATTCCTGGTATGAATCCCACTTGGTCATAGTGTATTATTTTTTTGATATGACACTGAATTCTATTGGCTAGAATTTTGTTGAGAATTTTTGCATCTATATTCATGAAAGATATTGCTCTGTAGTTTTCTTTTTTTGTGGTGTCTTTGCCTGGTTTTGGTATCAAGGTCATGCTGGCTTCATAGAATGAATTTGGAAGTATCCCTTCTATTTCTATGTTCTGAAATAGAAGACATCTTTTAAGGATAAAAATTTTTATGGATCTCCCACATGATAATAGTTGTAGTTGTATCATTCTTTTTAATGCAAATGTATTAAAATGCTACTGTGAATTTAATTGCACTATAAATTGAATGCCTGTTTTATTAACTACCACAACATCAAATACCTCTAGAAAATGGAAATGCTCACACGCATGATGCCTTCTACAGCCTCCAGACCATGCCTACTGCACAATTGGGTTTGTGACCTCTTGACGTAACTCAAAGCCTTCCCAGGGGCCTGCAGCCACAGATGGGATACTGCTCCAGGGCACTCCTTAGGAAACACTGGCCTTTGTGCAGAGGCCTTCTGGCTGAGACTGCTAGAAGACCCCCATATCAGTTTTCCCACTTATGTAGTATTGGGATTTTAGCTGTATATGCAGCCACCAATAAAGACGATCATAGCTTTCCCAGACGCCTTATAGCTAGGTGAGGCATGTGTCAAAATCTAAGTACAAGAGTATGAGTACAAGTGATAATGTGCAACCTTCTGTGTGTGTGCACTTAAAGGAAAGGGTATGCTCATCCTCTTCCTCCCTTCCCACAGGTTGGAATATAGATGTGGTGGTGGACCACTGGGATGGAGAGCTGTTAGATAGGAGGATCCTGGACCTGGAATGGATTCAACAGAGTCATCATTCTAGGCTGGATTCTTTATGCAAGAATTCTTAAGTAATACAGCCTTCAATCCTAACCTGGTGACTGAAGTCCCAGTCAGCTCTCTGAAAACCTTAATTAAAGTGTGCCCGTAATTAAATATTCTTTAATCAAACGTGTTATTAAGATATAGACTCTGAGGTTAGAGAAGATATGGCTTTGAACTAGGTTTGCAATATACTAGCTCTGTGACCTGGGAAAGTTATTTCACCTCGTCAAGTTTCATTTCTGTCTCCACTTGACCACCCTGGTCCTAGTTATCATTGTCTGCTATCTGGTTGCAACGATAGTCCCCTAACTGACCTGTCTTGCCATTCTCCAGTCCATTCTCCATAATGATCTGTGAAAAATACAAAGCAAAGTATGTCCCTCATCTACTTAAAACCCTTTGCTGGTTGGCCATTGTCTATGGGATAAATGCAAGCTCTTTACAACGACCAACAAGACCCATAACTAACTGGCCCATGCCTACTTCTCCAACCTCTGGCTCATGCCACTGTTCCTTCCTCCCTGCTGCCATTCACAGCTATTGAGAAACTGTAGCCTTGCTTCATTTCATTCCTTGGAGACCCTACCTTAGGGCCTGCACCTACTGCTCAATCTGCCCACAGCTCTTAGCTCCTGGCTTCTCCTTTTCCTTTAGGCCTCAGCTTACAGTGTCATATCTCAGAGACACCTTCGCTAACTAAAGTAACACTCCCTAGTCCTAACACCCACGTTTCTCTATACTGCACTCTATTTCCTTTCTGACATTTATCACAAGGTGGCATTTTCTGGTTACTTGTTTTTTGTTTATCTATCTCCTTCTCCAGAAAGGAAGCTCCATAGTAAATATTTTCTAATTGAACAAATGAATGAACCTCAGTTTCTGTATCTGTAAAATATTTTCCACTTCAAAATTTATGTCAAAAAAGTAATAAAGAGAAGGGGATGGGGCCACGATGGCGGAGTAGTCAGACGTTTCTGCTGGACCCTCTTACAACAAAGACCCGAAAAAAAAGTGATTCGATTATATGTGGCAATCTGGGAGTCCTGAACATCAAAGGTAGAGTTGAGGAACTGGACAGAGTGGCAGGGGGAGGGAGAGACAGTTCAGAAGCAGTGAGGAGTTGCCAGACCTGACCTGGTGAGAGCCTGAGCCCTTCAGGCATGAGCAGCTCATGAGTGAGCGGTGAGGCAGGCTAGCAGCCCTGCTCGGGAGATGCGTTTTCCACACTGGGAGAGACCCAGCACCAGAGAGTCTACACGGCCACCCAGAACCAGTGAGAACCAGCCCTCAATTCGATCTGGTGAAAGATAAGTAACTGCATATGGCGTACTGCATGGATTAGAAACACCCCCTTAGGGAAAAACCTGTCTCCTGGACCAGCTTCAGCAATTGCTGAGTCCCATGGGCTAGAAATAGGGTCCATCACATGCCCAGAGCCATTCTCTCTGTCTTTGAGAGTGAACAAATAAAGAAATGGGAAAAAATAAACTGCCGGCTCCCCTAAGTCAGGAAGCCAGGGTAGGCACAGCTCCTTTGCCTAGGCACAAGCATAAGGGATCCACGGAATTTGAGTGCCTTTCTTTGCACATAGACTTGTGTGGGCCCATCTCAACAGCATAGGCCCTCATTACCGCAGTTCAACAGGGTATATACTGGAACTCTAACTTCAACTGTTTTAGCTGTGAAGTGGCAGGTTCCTGACATGTGACCCTGCTCTGCCCATTAAACAGAGTCTTCACCTACCCACATCAGGGACCTGAGGACTGGTGGCTCCACCCATGCCACCTAGCCACCAGTGATAGGGGCCCATGAACAAGAGGTGCCCACCAGTTCTTACAGCAAACAGCATTGGGTGCTCATAGTCCGGCTGCAAAACACACCCACCTACACGTTCTAGGGAACAGGGACATCCTTCCTCCTGGACACTCAGATGCGGCTGTCAGCCCCCTGCCTTCCTCAGAGTGTCTCCCCCTGCTGCAGCCAGATGTCTGTGCCTGCACCAATCACCCATGCCTGTCTAGGACTGTAAGTGAGAGCCTACACCACACACTTGGTGGCTATCTACCTGGGCACCTGAGCTGAATTCATATAGGAGGAGTGGGTGGACTCCTGAGCTCACATACCTAGTAACAGATGTAACCACCTGGTGACAGGACATTAGAGCTTCAAAGGTGCCAGTAATCAAACTAGCTCATAAGAGGAGCCTATTTGGGCATATCGAAACAAAACAAGAAGCTAGGCCACAGTAAGCAAACATAAAATAACTTATTGATGGCTCAGAGACAATGGTAAATATCAAATCACATAAAGAGGCAATCCACGATGGCTTCAGTAAGCTCCCAAAATAAAGAATCTAGAAATTTTCCAGAGGAGGAAAATTTCTTGGAATTACCAGAGGCAGAATACAAAAGATTAATATACAGAACTCATCAAGAAATTAGGAAGGAAACTAATCAAAATGCAGAACAAGCAATAGAGGAAATTAAAAAGATTAGAGAAGAGCATAAAGACAAATTTAACAGGCTGCAAGAATCCATAGAGAGACAGCAATCAGATATCCAAAAGATTAACAATAAAATGTCAGAATTAGACAACTCAATAGAAAGTCACAGGAGCAGAACTGAGGCAATGGAAGTCAGAATTAGTGAGACTGAAGATAAAGCACTTGACACCAACTTATTTGAGTAAAAATCAGATAAAAGGATTTAAAAAAGTGAAGAAACCCTAAGAATTATGTGGGACTCTATCAAGAGGAATAACCTACGAGTGATTGTAGTAACAGAACAGGGGGGTATAACAGAAAATACAGAGAGAATTGTTGAAGACTTGTTGGCAGAAAACTTCCCTGATATCATCAAAGATGACAAGATATCTATCCAAGATGCTCATTGAACCCCACATAAGGTAGATCCCGAAAGAAAGTCACGAAGACATATTATAATCAAACTTGCCAAAACCAAAGATAAAGAGAGAATTTTAAGAGCGGCTAGGGATAAATGAAAAGTCATCTACAGAGGAGAGTCAATAAGACTAAGCTCGGGCTACTCAGCAGAAACCATGCAGGCAAGAAGGCAATGGGATAACATATATAAAGCCTTGAAGGAAAAAACTGTCAGCCAAGAATTATATATCCAGCAAAATTGTCTCTCAAATATGATGACAAAATTAGGGCATTTCCAGATGAACAGAAGTTTAGGGAATTTGCAAAAACCAAACCAAAATTACAAGGAATACTAAAGGGAGTCCTCCAGTTAGAAAATCAGTAACATCAGCTAACAACCCAAGACTAGAACACAGTACAGAGCAACCAGATATCATCCCAGATAGGGAAGTCACAAAAATACATCAAAGCTAAAACACTGAAAATAGGGAAACAGATGTCGATACGTAAAAGATGACAACATTAAAACAAAAAAGAGGGGCTTAAACAATGTAGACATAGATTTTTCATATGGAGAGGAAGTCAAGGCGAAAAAAAGAAATAAAACTGGTATAAACTTAGAAAAATACGGGTAAATATTAAGGTAACCATAAAGTCAAAATAAAAAAGTAGAAAAATATAAAGACTCAGCAAACACAAAATCCACAACAATGAAAAAGATAAAAAGAAAATACATAAAGAAAAATGACTCAGCACAGAAAATTAAGTGGAACACAGAAACTGAACAACAAACAAAAAATCAAAATTACAGCACTAAGCTCATACCTATCAGTAATTACACTGAATGTAAATAGATTAAATGCACCAATAAAGAGACAGAGAGTGGCAGATTGGATTAAAAAAAACAGGATCTGTTTATATGCTCCGTATAAGAGACACACCTTAGACTTAAAGACACAAACAAACTAAAACTCAAAGGATGGAAAAAATATATCAAGCAAACAAAACTCAAAAAAGAGCAGGAGTGGCAATATTAATCTCTGACAAAATAGACTTTAAAGTAAAACCACCACAGAGGATAAGGAAGGACACTATATAATGATTAAAGGGTCAATACACCAGGAAGACATAACTATAATAAATATTTACACACCCAACTTCAGGGTTCCAAAATACAAAAAACAAACTCTAACGGCACTGAAAAGAGAGATAGAAAGCTCCACAATAGTAGTAGGAGACTTCAACACACCACTTTCTGTGAAGGACAGAACATCCAGAAAGAAGCTCAACAAAGACATGAGAGAGTTAATGCTACAGTCAACCAACTTGATCTCATAGACATATACTGAACACTCCACCCAACAGCAACCAAGTATACTTTTTTTTCCAATGCACATGGAACGTTCTGCAGAATAGACCACATTTTAGGCCATAAAGTAAGCCTTAACAAAATACAAAGCATTGAAATATTACAAAGCATCTTTTCTGACTGTAAAGCCATAAAAGTAGAAATCAACAACAGAAAAAGCATGGAAAAAAAATCAAACACATGGAAACTGAACAACAACTTGCTCAAAAACTACTGGGTTATAGAAGAAATTAAGGATGGAATAAAGAAATCCATATAATCAAACAAGAATGAAAACACATCCTACCAGAACCTTTGGGACACAGCAAAAGCAGTGCTCAGAGGTCACTTTACAGCAACAAATGCACACATCCAAAAACAAGAAAAGGCTAAAATCAAAACATTAACCCTACAACTGGAACAAGTAGAAAGAGAGCAGCAAATGAAGCCCTCAGGCGCCGAGGAAAGGAAATAATAAGAATTAGAGCAGAATAAAATGTAATAGAGAGTAGAAAAAAATTGAAAAAATAACAAGACTAAAAGCTGGTTATTTGGAAAGATCAACAAAATCGATAAACCATTGGCCAAACTGACAAAAGAAAAACAGGAGAGGAAGCAGATAACCCGTATAGGAAAGGAGATGGGTGATATCACAACAGACCCAATGGAAATTAAAAGAATCATAACAGAATACTATGAAAAATTGTA
>NW_004444027.1:7504445-7545225 GCF_000243295.1 Trichechus manatus latirostris
AAATTCCTCAATATAATTAAGGGCATTTATACAAAGCCAACAGCCAACATCATCCTAAATGGAGAGACTTTGAAAGCATTCCCCTTGAGAACGGGAACCAGACAAGGATGCCCTTTATCACCACTCTTATTCAACATTGTGCTGGAAGTCCTAGCTGGAGCAATTAGGCTAGAAAAAGAAATAAAGGCATCCAAATTGGTAGGGAGGAAGTCAGAGTATCTCTATTTGCAGATGATATGATCTTATACACAGAAAACCCCAAAGAATCCATAAGAAAACTACTGTTACTAAGAAGATTTCAGCAATGTTTCAGGATACACGATAAAGATACACAAATCAGTTTTATTCCTCTACACCAAGAAAGAGAACCTCAAAGAGGAAATCACCAAATCAATACCATTTACAGCAGCCCCCAAGAAGATAAAATACTTAGGAATAAATCTGAGAGACGTAAAAGACCTATACAATGAAAACTACAAGACCCGACTGCAAGAAACCAAAAGACACCTATATAAGTGGAAAAACATACCTTGCTCATGGATAGGTGGACTTAACATTGTGAAAATGTCTATTCTACCCAAAGAAATATACAGATACAATGAAATCCAAATTCCAACAGCATTTTTTAATGAGATGGAGAAACAAATCACCAACTTCATATGGAAAGGGAAGAGGCATCAAATAAGTAAAGCATTACTCAAGAAGAACAAAGTGGGAGGCCCCACACTACCTGATTTTAGAACCTATTATACCACCACTGTAGTCAGAATAGCCTGGTACTGGTACAACAACACATACATAGGCCAATGGAACAAAATTGAGAATCCAGACACAAATTCACCCACCCATGAGCAGCTGATATTTGACAAAGTCCCAAAGTCCTTTAACTGGGGAGAAGACAGTCTCTTTAACAAATGGCACTGGCATAAGTGGATATCCATCTGCAAAAAACTGAAACAAGACCCATACTTCACACCATGCACAAAAACTAACTCAAAATGGATCAAAGACTTAAATATAAAATCAAAAACGGTAAAGATCATGAAAGAAAAAATAGGGACAACGCTAGGAGCCTGAACATATGTCGTAAACACAATACGAACCATAAGTAACAATGCACAAGCACCAGAAGAGAGACTAGGTACATGGGAACTCCTAACAATCAAACACTTATGCTCATCAAAGACTTCACCAAAAGAGTAAAAAGACAACCTACAGAATGGGAAAAAAAATTTTGACTATGACAAATCTGATCAGTGTCTGATCTCTAAAATCTACAAGATACTGCAAAATGTCAACAACAAAAAGACAAATCACCCAGTTAAAAAATGGGCAAAGGATATGAACAGGCACTTTGCCAAAGAAGACATTCAGGCAGCTGACAGACACATGAAGAAATGCTCACGATCATTAGCCATTAAAGAAATGCAAATCAAAACTACAATGAGATTATCATCTCACCCCCACAAGGCCAGGACTCATCCAAAAAACACAAAATAATAAATGCTGAAGAGGTTGTGGAGAGACTGGAACACTTAAACACTGTTGGTGGGAATGTAAAATGGTACATCCACTTTGGAAATCAATTTGGTGCTTGCTTAAAAAGCTAGAAATAGAAGTAGCATACGATCCAGCTATCCCGCTCCTTGGAATATATCCTAGAGAATTAAGAACCGTCACATGAATATATATATATATACACACTGATGTTCATTGCAACACTGTTCACAATAGCAAAAAGATGGAAACCACGTCAAATGGATAAACAAATTACAGTATATCCACACAATGGAACACTATGTAACGAACAACGATGAAGCCGTGAAACATAACATGGAGGAATCTGGAGGTCATTATGCTGAGTGAATTTAGTCAGTCACAGAAGGACAAATATTATATAAGACCACTATTATAAGAACTCAAGAAAAGGTTTAAACACAGAAGAAAACATTCTTTGAAGTTTATGAGGGTGGGGAGCGAGGGGGAGGGCTATTTACTAACTAGATAGTAGATAATAATTATGTTAAGTGAAGGGGAGGACAGCACACACTACAGGGGAAGTCATCACAACTGGACTAAACCAAAGCTAAGCAGTTTCCTGAATACAATCAAACACTTTGAGGGACATAGTAGCAGGGGTAGGCCTCTGGGGACCATGCTTTGAGGGGTCATCTAGGTCAACTGGCATAACAAAGCTTATTGAGAAAATGTTCTGCATCCTACTTTGGTGAGTGGCATCTGGGGTCTTAAAAGCTTGCAAGCTTCCATCTAGGGTGCATCAGTTGGTCCCAACCACCTGGAGTAAAGGAGAATGAAGAACACCAAAGACACAAGGTAATTGTTAGCACAAGAGACAGAAAGGGCCACATAAACTAGAGACTTCATCAGCCTGAGACCAGAACTAGATGGTGCCCGGGTACCACCAATGACCACCCTGACAGGGAACACAACAGAGAGTCCCGGATGGAGCAGGAGAAAGGTGGGGCGCAGAACTCAAATTCTAGTAAGAAGACTGGACTTAATACTCTGACTGAGACTGGAGGAACCCTAGAAAGTATGGCCCCTGGATTCTCTATCAGTCCAGAACTAAAACAATTTCTGAGGCCAACTCTTCAGACAGGAATTGGACTGGACTGTGGAACATAAAGTGATACTTGTGAGGAGTGTGCCTGTTGGCTCAAGTAGATCCAAGAGACTAAATGGGCAGCTTCTATCCAGAGGTGAGATGGGAAGGCAGAGAGGGTTAGGAGCTGGTTGAATGGACATGGGGAATCAGTGGTGGAAAGGAGGAGTGTGCTGTATGGAGAGAGCAATTAGAGTCACATAACAATGTATGTATAAATTTTTGTCTGGGAAAAAATTTAAAAATTTAAAGAAGTAATAAAGTGATATTGTTTGTTGTGCTTAGCAGTGTACCTGGCATACAGTGAGGAAAAAAAAAACAAACAACAACCCATTGCGGTGGAGTCAGTTCCAAACTGCCCCACAGGGTTTCCAAGGCTTTACTCTTTACAGAAATAGACTGCCACATATTTCTCCCATGGAGCAGCTGGTGGGTTCAAACTGCTGTCATTTTGGTTAGCAGCTGAGTGCTTAACCATTGCGCCACCACGGCTCCTTGAGGACTGTATGTGTAATAAGTATAAATACGCTGCCTATGTCAAAGCTACTTTCACCAGCTCCAGGTTAATTTGTTCCTGCTTGAATCCCTGTATTTCTCCACTTTTTCTCTGTATTTTTCCCCAGCCCGTGTTCTGATTATCCCCAATTATTTCCTATTCTTGGCTCATACCCTTTATCCCCAATCAATTCATCAGCCCTTTACTTCCCACCTCCACCCTCCACCCTCCAACAGTGAGCTCCCAGTGTTCTTTAGAAAGCTTCATCTGGTTTGTCCCAGTGAGCCACACTATATTGTATTAGGTTTCATGCAATCCCAGGACCACACACTTAGGCTTGCTGCCTTAGGCTTCAGAGCCATGAGTGGAGGATTAAATAGGGCTTCTCCGCTCATGGTTGGAACTAGAGAATCCTCAAGAACGCTTTTCCTCGCTGTGCCCTTGGTCACCATATGCCATCCACCACTCTCAGGTGAAGTAGGTAGGTTGTACTCAGGAGGCCTCCAGAGGTTGAGGGGATAGGTTGGTTCATTCTATTTGCAGCAGGTTTTTTCCATAGCCTGTTTCCAGGTGTGTGGTAGAAAACTGAAGCCTCTGTGCTATCTATTGGGAAACATTAATTGGAGGGAGCAAAATCCTATTTTTCTTCTGTTTCTCATTGAGTTGGCAATTAAATGCTGGTGTTCATATATTTGAACTTGCCAAATTAATATATGAACTTTGTTATGCTGACCCTTTTAAGTTAGTTTTTTTTTTTTTAAGTCACCAGTTTTGAAGGACTATACTTTTTTTAGACCATATACAAGGAATCTCTCATCTGCAAATAATTACACAGTGGGAATTATATTGTATAGCTAATGAGCAGATGTGCATACTTATAGTAGAGGAACAGCTGCACACATATAAAATGCAAAAGTGGCCCAAACCCAGCATTATGAATTCTGAAAGGGTTTTCATTCTTTTAAGAATTTCAGAAACAGAAAAAAAAAATGTAACAAAGAATTTAACCGATATTTATTAATTGTTCTTTCAGTCACACTTTCCTTGCATAACATTATCTTATATGTACATAATATCTTTGCTGTCTACAGAGCACTTTCAGATCATTCTCTCATATAATACAACAGAGCTTTTACTTAACATTTTTGCTTTGCCTTTCAAGTGTTGTAAGGGTTTGGTCGCTCCAAACTTAATGAAGGAACTCCTAATAGGTATCTTCTCTGGGCTAGGCATGGTGCTAGTCGCTTACATTTGTGTCATCCCATTTGATCCTTAAAGTAGCCTGTGAGTAGAAGGTCTTAGACCCATTTTACAGATGAAGAAATAGGCTCGGGAGGTGAAGTGATTTGGCAAAAGTCAGTTAGTACATTATGTGACAGAGCTAAGATTTGGACCAAAGTGCTCAATTTTAAATGTGATTTTCTTTCCATTGTATAGCACATGGCCCACTTTGTTATATGATGCTATCAAACGACAGGAAACACAACACGCCATGACTGGAACCAGCAACACATTATTTATTAAAGAGTTTCTATCTTTGTGTACTCTTTGTGGTATCCGTTATAATTTTATAATCCTGTTAAAGATTTGCAAGATAAATTTAAAGTATCAGGCTTTTTAAAACTTTCAGCCAGGAAGAATTTCACATATTTTAGATAGTAATGATAATGTCACTTAAAATTTGGATAAATTGCTAAGGTGGTCTAAAGTCAATAAAATGAAATAAAGTCAGAAGAATTACTGTATTTCACATAAAAGAGCACTAAATCAGATAAGAGAAAAATCATGTGGTTTTTGTTGTTGTTTTGTGCCGTCGAGTCAGTTCTGACCCTATGTACAACAGAACGAAACACTATCTGGTCCTCTGCCATCCTCACAATTGTTGTTATGCTTGAGCCCATTGTTGCGGCCCCTGTGTCAGTCCATCTTGTTGAGGGTCTTCCTCTTTTTCGATGACCTTCTACTTTAGTAAGCATGATGTCCTTTTCTGGGGACTGGTCCATCCTGATAACATGTCCAAAATATGTGAGACAAAATCTCGCCATGCTCACTTCTAAGGAGCATTCTGGCTGCACTTCTTTCAAAACAGATTTGTTCATTCTTCTGAGAGTCCATGGTATATCCCGTATTCTTCAACAACAATTCAAAGTCATCAAGTCTTCTGTGGTCTTCCTTATTCATTGTTCAGCTTTCGCATGCATATGAGGCAAGTGAAAATACCATGGCTTGAGTCAGGCACATCGTAGTCCTCAAACTGACACCTTTGCTTTTACACTTTAAAGAGGTCTTTTGCAGCATATTTGTACACTGCAGTACATCGTTTGATTTCTTGACTGCTGCTTCCATGGGCGTTGATGATGGATGCAAGTGAAATGAAATCCTTGACAAAGTCAATATTTTCCATTTATCATGATGTTGCTTATTGGTCCAGTTGTGAGAATTTTTGTATTTCTTTATGTTGAGGTGCAATCCATACTGAAATCTGTGGTCTTTGATCTTCATCAGTAAGTGCTTCAAGTCCTCTTCGCTTTCAGCAAGGAATGTGTCACCTGCATATTGCGGGTTATTAATGAGTCTTACTTCAATCCTGATGCCATGTTCTTCTTCATATAGTCCAGCTTCTCAGATTATTTGCTCAGAATACAGATCAAATAAGTATGGTGAAAAGATAAAGCCCTAACACACAACTTTCCTGACTTTAAACCTGTCAGTATCCCCTTGTTCTATTTGAATGACTGCCTCTTAGTCTATGTACAGGTTCTGCATGAGCACAATTAAGTGTTCTGGAATTCCCATTCTTTGCAATATTATCCATAATTTGTTATGATCCACATAATCGAATGCCTTTGCATACTAAATAAAACACAGGTAAATATCTTTCTAGTGTTCTCTGCTTTCAGCCAAGATCCATCTGACATCAGCAATAATATCCCTTGTTCCACATCCTCTTCTGAATCCAGCTTGAATTTCTGGCAGTTCCCTGTCAATGTTCTGCTGCACCTGCTTTTGAATGATCTTCAGGAAAATTTTACTTGTGTGTGATGTTAATGATATCGTTCAATAATTTCTGCATTCTGTTGGATCACCTTTCTTTGGAATGGTCACAAATATGGATCTCTTCCAGTCAGTTAGCCAGGTAACTGTCTTCCAAACGTCTTGGCATAGATGAGTGAGCACCTCCAGCACTGCATCTGTTTGTTGAAGCATCTCAGTTGGTATTCCATCAATTCCTCGAGCCTTATTTTTCACCAGTGTCTTCAGTGCAACTTGGACTTCTTCCTTCTGTACCATTAGCTCTTGATCATATGCTGCCTCCTGAAATGGTTGAACATCAACCAATTCTTTTTGGTACAGTGACTCTATGTATTCCATCTTCTTTTGAAGCTTCCTGTGTTATTCAATATTTTGCCCATAGAATCCTTAAAAATTGCAACCCAAGACTTGAATTTTTTTTTAATTCTGTCTTAGTTATCTAGTGCTGCTGTAACAGAAATACCACAATTCGATGGCTTTAACAAACAGAGATTTATTCGTTCATAGTCTAGGAGGCTAGAAGTCTGAATTCAGGTTGCCAGCTCCAGGGGAAGCCTTTCTCTCTCTGTCACTCTGGGGAGAAGTCCTTGTCATTAATCTTCACCCAGTCTAGGAGCTTCTCAGCACAGGCACCCCACATCCAAAGGATGTGCTCCACTCCCAGTGCTGCTTTCTTGGTGACATGAGGGTCCCACTGTCTCTCTGCTAGCTTCTCTCTTTTATAGCTCGAAAGAGATTGACTTAAGATAAAACCTAATCTTGTAGACAGAGTCCTACCTCATTAACGTCATAGAGGTAGGATTTACAAGACAGGAAAATCACATCAGATGACAAAATGGTGGACAATCACAAAATACTGGGAATCATGGCCTAGCTATGTTGACACACATTTTTAGGGGACATAATTCAATCCATAGTAAGTTCTTTCAGCTTGAGAAATACCGAGTGTGTTCTTCCTTTTTGGTTTTCTTACTCCAGGTCTTTGCACATTTCATTATAAAAATCAAAGCTTATAATACTGACAGGGACTAGAATTTCCAGTTTTCAGAAATGGCAGACTAGGTTATTCAGATCAATTTTCTCACTGAAAGCAACAAAAAATGTTGTATAAAATAGAAAAACATACTAAGAGCATCACATCAAAGAATTAACAAAATTATTAGGAATTTTACGTTAAAATGGAAGGGAACCCAGAAATGTAAGCAGAGAACTAAGACACACAAATTTGTCCCTAGGGAATTTGCCAATCCCATAAATTTTGAAGGCCTTAGTAAGTGTCATAGATTAAATTATGTCTCCCAAAAATGTGTGTATCAATTTGGCTGGGCCATGATTCTCAGTATTGTGTGGTTGTCCTCCATTTTGTAATTGTAATTTTATGTTAAAGAGGGTTAGGGTGGGATTGTAACACCCTTACCCAGGTCACATCCTAGATCCTATGTAAAGGGAGTTTCCCTGGGATGTGGCCTGCACCACCTTTTATCCTTCAAGAGATAAAAAGGAAAGGGAAGTGAGCAGAGAGTTGGAGACCTCATACCACCAAGAAAGCAGTGCTGGGAGCTGAGCGCACCCTTTGGACCTGGGGTCCCCACGCGGGGAAGCTCCTAGTCTGGGGGAAGATTGATGACGATGAGGACTTTCCTCCAGAGCTGACAAGAGAGAAAGCCTTCCCCTGGAGCTGACACCATGAATTTTTACTTATAGCCTACTAGACTGTGAGAAAATAAATTTCTCTTTGTTAAAGCCATCCACTTGTGGTATTTCTGTTATAGCACCACTAGATGACTAAGACAGTAAGGATAGGTGTGCAAATGGTTAACACACTTGGCTACTAACTGAAAGGTTGGAGGTTTGAGTCCATCTAGAGGTACCTCAGAAGAAAGGCCTAGTGATCTCCTTCCAAAAACCAAGCCATTGAAAAACCCCTGGAACTTAATGATGAGAGAGTCCTGAAGGAGATCTAGAGCATGCTGAGGGAGACCAAGTGAGCTATGGGACTGGCATTCTTGGAGAGTGGTGGGGTTTACTAAATTAATTCTATTTGCAGAAAGGATGGATTAAAAGCATACAGAATATGTCTCTCTTATCAGAATGCAGTTATGCTAGAAATCAACAGCAAAAAGATATCTTGCAAATAAGAAATATTGTAAATATCCTGTGGATCAAAGATAAATCATAATGGAAATTAGAAAATATTTTTAACTGAATGGTAATTCAAACACTACACATCAAAATTTATAGGGCATAGCTAAAGCAATTCTTAGAGGGAAAGAGAACTTTAAATTCATATATTAGAAGAGCTGAACATTCATCTCAATAACTTAGGAAATCAACAACAATATAAACCCAAACAATGAAGAACAAAGGGCTAATAAAGAACAGAAATAAATGAAATGGAAAGCAAACCAGCAGTAGAAAGGATCAACACAGCCAAAGTTGGTATTTCAAAATAGCTAATAAAATTGATAAAACTTTGGCTAAGCTGATCAAGGAAAAAGTGAGAAAGCACAAATAATCAGTATCAGGAATAAAAAAAATGGGATATCACTACAGATGCTACAGATTTTACAGATAAGGTTTTTGTTAATTGCTGTCGAGTCAGCTCTGAATCATGGTGATGTTATGTATAACAGAATGAAATATTACCTGATCCTGTGCCATCTTCATGATGATTGGTATGTTTGAGTCTATTGTTGAAGCTATTGTGTCAATCCATCTCATTTAGGGTTTCTCTCATTTTAACTGACCCTCTACCTTACCAAACATGATGTGCATCTCTAGCAATTGATCTTTCCTGATGATGTGCTCAAAGTAAGCAAGTTGAAGTCTCACTAGCTTCACCTCTAAGTAGCATTCTGGTTGTAGTTGTTCTAAGACTAATTTATTCATTTTTTCTGGCAGTCCATGATACATTCAATATTCTTTGCTAACACCATAATTCAATGCATCAATTCTTCTTCGTCTTGTTTATTCATTGTCCAGCTTTTGCATACATGTGAAGTGATTGCAAATACCATGGCTGGGGTCAGGTACACCTTAGTCCTCAAAGTGACATCTTTGCTTTTTAAAACTTTAAAGAGGTCTTTTGTATTAGATTTGCCCAATTCAATATGTCATTTGATTTCTTGACTGCTGCTTCTGTGAGCATTGATTGTTGATCCAAATAGAATGAAATCATTGACAACTTCAATTTTTTCTCCTTTTTTCATGATGCTGTTTATCATCGTCATGTGAGGATTTTTGTTTTCTTCACATTCAGGTGTAGTCTTTGACCATCAGCAGTAAGTGCTTCAAGTTGTGTTCATTTTTGCAAGCAAATTGAATCATCTGCATATCTAAGGATGTTAAGAGTCTTCCTCCAATCCTGATACTGCATTCTTCTTCATATAGTCCAGCTCCTTGGATTATTTGCTCAACATATAGATTGAATAAATAAGATGAACGGATACAACCCTGCCACACATCTTTTCCAATTTTAAACCATGCAGTATACCCTTGTTTGGTTCAAATGACTGCCTCTCGGTCAATGTACACATTCTGCATGAGCACAATTAAGTGTTCTAGAATTCCCATTCTTTATAATGTCATTCATAATTACAGATACTTGATGACATTATAAGCAACTTTATGTGAATAAATTTGAACAGTTAGATAAAACAAATTCCTTAAAAATATAGCTTAACAAAATGGAATAGGCCTAAAGTCTATTAAATTGAAAGAGTTTTTAAAAATCTTCTCACAAAGAAACCATTGGGTTCAGATGGTTTCATCAGTGCGTTCCACTAACATTTAAGGAAGAAATAATTGCAATCTTCCCCAAATTTTTCCAGAGATTAAAGAGATGCAGTTCATTTTATGACCTTTGCATAGCCTTGATACCAAAATCTGACAAAGTGAGAAAAGAAAATTATAGGATAATCTTACTCATTAACATATACGCAAAAATTCTAAACAAAGTATTAGCAAACTGAATTTAGTCATCTATGAAAAGGATAATATGTCATGACTAAGTTCATCCACAGAATGCAAGCTTGATTTAGCATTTTAATATTAATTAATATAACTTACCACATTAGCAGATGAAAAAAAATTATGTGATTATCCAGATAGTTGCAGAAAAGGTGTTTAATATTATTCAGTATTTATATATGATTTAAAAAATACTTCTTAGAAAACTGCATATAAAAGATGATTTTCTTAATCTTATGAAGAATATGTACCAAAGCATATAGCAAACATCATACTTGTGAAATATTAAGACACCAAAACGATGCCTTTACATGTCTAATTGACATGGTATTGGGGGTCCTGGCTGGTATAGTAAGTCAAGGAAAGAAACGAAAAGTATTATGATTGAAAACTGTGGCAGATACTTGTTTACCTTTCCTCAGCTGGACATCATTTCCCATCTTGTAGTGGCCACATGACTGTGTTCTGGCCAATGAAAGGTGGGCAGAAATGAATATACTACTTCCAGGCCTGACCCATAAAAACCTCTGACAGTATATTTGAACTTTTCTCTTCCCCTGTCTGCCAGCTGCCTGTGGATGAGAAGGGAAACCGTTAAAACAACACATCAAAGATGGTTAAGCTTCCATTAGCCTAGGCCTTTGAAAGTTCATGAAACAACCCTTTCCCAGCTCCCTTTTACTAATTGGACTTTGCATGATCAAGAAACAAACTTCTATTAAGTTAAGCCACTTACATTTCAGGGTTTATTTATTTACCAGGAATTGGTTCCTTGAAGTGAGGTGCTACTAAAAAAATCGAAAATATGGTATTGGCTTAGTGGTTGAACAACTGGAAAATCCAGTATTGGGTCTTTTTCACGGGTTGTAAATATGTCAAATCTCCCCAAATTTTTTAAAAAATTTAGTGCAAATCCAAATGAAATCTCAACAGTTTTTTAATTTGTTGCTATTGTTCTTATTTTTGTGGAGCTTGACAAGCTGATTATAAAGTTTATACCAGAATTCAAAAGGTAAAGAAAAGCAAAGACATTCTTACATAAGCACAAGAAGATAGGAGGAATCATTCTTCACATATCAAGATTTATTATAAAGCTACAGTAATCAAAACAGTGTGAATTTGATGCAGGGACAGACCCAATAGGATAGAATAGAGAATCCAGAAACAGACCCACACGTATGTGGATATGCCAGATGTCACAGCTGGCATTTCAGAGTACTGGGGAAAGAATGACTTTTTAATAAATAGTGATAAGATGATTTGGTTTTCATATGAGAAAAATTTCCATTGGTTTTCTACCTCACTCCATACACAAAAATCCATTCCAGGTAGATTAAAGACCTAAATGTGAAGGACAAAACTACAAAACTTTAAATAGATAATAGTAGGTAATATATGACCTAGGATTTGGGAAGTATTTCTTAGAAAAGACATAAAAAGCACTAAGTATAAAGGAAAAATATTTGATAAATTCAACTATATTAAAATCACAAATTAGAAATGTTTATCAACAGATGAATGGATAAACAAAATGTAGTGTATACATACAATGGAATATTACTCAGCAATAAAGAGAAGTAAAGTCCTGATGCATGCTATGATAATGGATGAACCTTGAAACATTATGGTGAGTGAAGTAAGTCAGTCACAAAAGGACAAATACTATATGATCCCATTTATATAAAAGAAGTAAATGTATAGAGACTGAAGCTTATTAGTGGTTACCCGAGGCAGGAGGGAGGGGAAAAGGGGAGTCATTGCTTATGGGGGCACTGTTTTTTGTTAATGGTGGTGGAATAATTTGGAGAAGGATAGTGGTGATTGTTGTACAGCATGATGAACATAATGTCATTGAATTGTATATGTAAACAGTACTGAAATGGAAAATGGGTAAAAAAAAAATATATATACACACACACACACACCCCACAGTAAAAAAAGAAGAGTGCTACTCAAAAAAAAAAAAAAAAATCACAACTTTGACGTATTAAAAAAATCACCCTAAAGAAAATGCGAGAACAGAGAGATTATATTTGTCAAAGGACTAGTATTCAAAGTATATACAAAATAGATTTTTAAATAGACAACTGAATAAAAAATAGGCAAAGGACTTCAACAGTGGTAAAAAAACATATGAAATGATAATGTATCACTATAAATCAGGGAGATGCAAATTAAGATCAGGTGAGAGTCCATCACACACACACCAAGCATATTTACAAAAAGTATATAGTTTGACATTAACAAACTTTAATGAATTGGCCAACATTTAGAGCAAAAGGAGCTTTCATGCAGTGATGTGGGTTTTTAAATTGGTGCAACTACTCAGGAAAATGGTTCAGCATCAAATTAAGTTGAACAAATGCAAACCCTGTAAGCCAACAATTGTATTTCTAGGTATGTACTCAGGAAAAACTCATATATAACAGAATACATTTCAAGAATGTTCTTAGCAGCTCCAAGGTGGAAATAACACAAATTTCCATCAACAGTTGAATGGATAAATTGTGATGTATTCATACACGGGTATATTACAAAGCAATGAAAATGAAGAAAATTGAAGAATCTCATGAACACAATAACCCAAAACACTAAACCTGTTGCCTTCAAGTTGATTCCAACTCATAGCAATCCTATAGGACAGAGTTGAACTGTCCCATAGGGTTTCCAAGGAGTGGCTGGTGGATTTGAACTGCCAGTCTTTTGATTAGCAGCCCAGCTCTTAACCACTGTACCACCAGGGCTCCATGAACATAATTGTAAGCGAAAAATTCAAACCACAGTATACTTTCACTTATATAAATTTCAAAAACAGGCAAAACTAAACTGTGTTTTTTCCAGGTGTGCCTATGCACCAAGGAAATGATAGCCATAAAAATCAGGTGAGGTTGTAACTAGAGAAGAGGGAGGGCACTGTCGTCAGCAGTGACACATGGAGGACTTCTGGGTATACTGGTAATGCTCTGTTTCTTGACATGGGTAGTGGTTATAGGAGTGTTCACTTTATATATATATTATTTATTTTATATATTATAAACTACTAATGACTTATAATTTAATTATTTAATAATCTGTGTATGTTCTACGTACTTTTCTGTAATCAGATCTAGAAATTACAAAGGTTAATACATTGACTGCTACTTCTGCTAATAATGTGAACTATATCCATAATGAAGGACTAGCTTTGTGTGTGTGCACGTATATGATTGGTACCAATTCAAATGTAAGCACCTTGTAAATCTCATTTACATACCTGAAGCTGTGTAGTGGGGTACTTAGGCTGATTCATTTTTGCAAAATTTTAAGATTTGGATTGGACATGGTGCCATAGACATCTTAATATTTTGAAAATTTTCTCATACATTTTGAAGATAATTTGAATATTTTAAAACTCATTATTTGGTCAAACTTGTGAGTTAGGTGCTGTCAAGTTGGTTCTGACTCACAGAGACCTTATGCACCACAGAACAAAACACTGCCCGGTCCTGCGCCATGCTCACAATCGTTATGCTTGAGCCCATTGTTGCAGCCACTGTGTCAGTCCATCTCACTGACGGTCTTCCTCTTTTTCGCTGACCCTCTACTTTACGAAGCATGATGTCCTTCTCCAGGGACTGAGCCCTCCTGATAACATGTCCAAAGTATGTGAGACATAGTCTTGCCATCCTTGCTTCTAAGGAGCATTCTGGTTGAACTTCTTCCAAGACAAATTTGTTCATTCTTTTGGCAGGCCATAGTCTGTTCAGTATTCTTCACCAACACCACAATACAAAGGCGTCAATTCTTCTGTGGTCTTCCTTTTTCATTGTCCAGCTTTCACATGCATATGATGCAATTGAAAATACCATGGCTTGGGTCAGGTGCACCTTAGTCTTCAAGGTGACATCTTTGCTTTTCAACACTTTAAAGAGGTCTTTTGCAGCAGATTTGCCCAATGCAATGCGCCTTTTGATTTCCTGACTTCTGCTTCCATGGGTGTTGATTGTGGATCCAAGTAAAATGAAATCCTTGACAACTTCAATCTTTTCTCCATTTATCATGATGTTGCTTATTGGTCCAGTTGTGAGGATTTTTGTTTTCTTTATGTTGAGGTGGTCTTTGATCTTCACCAGTAAGTGCTTCAAGTCTTCACTTTCAGTAGGCAAGGTTGTGTCATCTGCATATCGCAGGTTTTTAATGAGTCTTCCTCCAATCCTGATGCCTCTTTCTTCTTCATATACTACAGCTACTCGGATTATTTGCTCTGCATATAGATTAAATAGGTATGGTGAAAGGATGCAACCCTGATGCACACCTTTTCTGACTTTAAACCACACAGTATCCCCTTGTTCTGTCCAAACAACTGCCTCCTGATCTGTGTACAGGTTCCTCATGAGCACAATTAAGTGTTCTGGAATTCCCATTCTTCAAAATGTTTTCCATAATTTGTTATGATCCACACAATCGAATGCCTTTGCATAGTCAGTAAAACACAGGTAAACATCTTTCTGGTATTCTCTGCTTTCAGCCAGGATCCATCTGACATCAGCAGTGATATCCCTGGTTCCACATCCTCTTCTGAATCCAGCCTGAATTTCTGACAGCTCCCTGTCGACATACTGCTTCAGCCGCTTTTGAATGATCTTCAGCAAAATTTTACTTGCGTGTGATATTAATGATATTGTTTGATAATTTCCACATTCAGTTGGATCACCTTTCTTGGGAATAGGCATAAATATGGATCTCTTCCAGTTGGTTGGCCAGGTAGCTCTCTTCCAAATTTCTTGGCATAGACTAGTGAGCACTTCCAGCACCGCATCCGTTTCTTGAAATATCTCAATTGATATTCCTTCTATTCCTGGAGCCTTGTTTTTTGCCAGTGCCTTCAGTGCAGCTTGGACTTCTTCCTTCAGTGCCATCGGTTCCTGATCACATGCTACCTCTTGAAATGCTTGAACATCGACCAATTCTTTTTGGTATAATGACTCTGTGTATTCCTTCCATCTTCTTTTGATGCTTCCTGCATCGTTTAACATTTTCCCCATGGAATCCTTCACTATTGCAACTCGAGGCTTGAATTTTTTCTTCAGTTCTTTCAGCTTGAGGAATGCCAAGTGTGTTCTTCCCTTTTGGTTTTCTATCTCCAGGTCTTCGCACATGTCATTATAATACTTTTCTTTGTCTTCTTGAGCCACCCTTTGAAATCTTCTGTTCAGCTCTTTTACTTCATTTCTTCCTTTTGCTTTAGATACTCAGCGTTCATGAGCAAGTTTCAGAGTTTCTTATGACATCCATTTTGGTCTTTTCTTTCTTTCCTGTCTTTTTAATGACCTCTTGCTTTCTTCACGTATGATGTCCTTGATCTCGTTCCACAGCTCGTCTGGTCTTTGGTCGTTAGTGTTCAACACGTCAAATCTATTCTTGAGATGGTCTCTAAATTAAGGTGGGATATACTCAAGGTCGTACTTTGGCTTTTGTGGACTTGTTCTAATTTTCTTCAGTTTCGACTTGAACTTGCAATATGAGCAATTGATGGTCTGTTCTGCAGTCACCCCTGGCCTTGTTCTGACTGATGATATTGAGCTTTTGCATTGTCTCTTTCCACAGATGTAGTCGATTTGATTCCTGTGTATTCCATCTGGCAAGGTCCACATGTATAGTCACTGTTTATGTTGGTAAAAAAAGGTATTTGCAATGAAGAAGTCATTGGTCTTGCAAAATTTTATCATGCCATCTCTGGCATCATTTTATCACCAAGGACATATTTTCCAACTACCAATCCTTCCTTGCTTCCAACTTTCACATTCAAATCACCAGTAACTATCAATGCATCCTGATTGCATGTTCAGTCAATTTCAGACTGAAGAAATTGGTAAAAATCTTCAGTTTCTTCATCTTTGGCTTTAGTTGTTGGTGGGTAAATTTGAATAATAGTTGTATTGACTGATCTTCCTTGTAGGTGTGTGGATATTATCCCATCACTGACAGCGTTGTACTTCAGGATAGATCTTGAAATGTTCTTTTTGATGATGAATGCAATGCCATTCCTCTTCAAGTTGTCATTCCCGGCATAGTAGGCTATATGATTGTCCGATTCAAAATGGCCTCTACCAGTCCATTTCAAGTTACTAATGCCTAGGATATTGATATTTATGCATTCCACTTCATTTTTGATGATTTCCAACTTTCCTGGATTCATACTTCGTGCAGTCCACATTCCGATTATTAATGGATGTTTGCAGCTGTTTTTTTCATTTTGAGTTGTGCCACATCAGGAAATGAAGGTCCCAAAAGCTTGACTCCATCCACATCATGGAGGTCGACTCTACTTTGAAGAGGCAGCTCTTCCCCAGTTGTCTTTTGAGTGCCTTCCAACCTGGGGGGCTCATCTTCCGGCCCTATATCAGACAATGTTCTGCTGCTATTCATAAGGTTTTCACTGGCTAATTCTTTTCAGAGGTAGACTACCGGGTCCTTCTTCCTAGTCTGTCTTAGTCTGGAAGCTCAGTTGAAACCTGTCCGCCATGGGTGACCCTGCTGGTATCTGAGTACCGGTGGCATAGCTTCCAGCATCACAGCAACACGCAAGCCCCCACAGTAGCACAAACTGACAGACACGTGGGGGAATGGATATGGAGTCCCAGAAAACATTCAAGGAGATATATAATAATTTAAAATATTTCCTTTGGCCAGCTATAAAAGAATTTACTTTTTTTGTTTCTAAATTGTATTTATTTCCTTTTTATTGTTGTTGAGAATATATGCAGCAAAACATACACTACTTCAACAGTTACTACGTGTACAATTTAGTGACACTGATTACATTGTTCGTGTTGTGCAACCATTCTCACCCTCCTTTTCTGAGTTGTTCTTCCCTCATTAACATAAACTCACTGCCCTCTAAGTTTCATATGTAATCTTCTGAGCTGCTGTTGTCAGTTTGATACCATATAGGTAGTTCTTAAGACAGCATAATGCTCAAAGTAGACCTTTTTTCACTAGCTAAGCTAAACCGTTTTTTATTTTTAAGATGTCATCACGTGATAATTTTGGTTTAAGGTTTAAAGATTGTCTCAGGGCAATAGTTTCAGGAGTTCATCTACCCTCCATGGCTCCAGAAAGTCTGGAGTCCAAGAAAATTTGAAATTCTGTTCTGCATTTACCCCTAGAATTGACCTTTTATAGAAGCAAAATCCACTTTTTTACCTTTTAGGAAGAAATCACCAATCTTTTCAAAATAATTTATTTATGATTACTTAGTAATGTATTCTCATACTGAAAATCAAAACTTTCCTTTTTGTTTTAGGTACAGAGTGAATATTTGACACCTTTTTTATATAGCAATATTCTTTTATCTCTTGAGATGCATTGCATGAAAAATTAGAATGAGTATTGTGAAAATGATAGTTTGTGACCCCTGGGTATTTCCTTTTCAAGGAGAGCCATGTAATATCTTTCATAGTTCACTACATTCCACATTTTTTTTTTAAACATAAGTTGTATAGTATTTCCATATTGGAATAATGTGGTTAAGAACATGGGTTTTGGATTTAATTAGGTTGGTATACCAGATCCAGCACTGACTTTGGACAGATACTCAAGCTCTCTCTATCAGTTTCATCTTCTGGAAAACAGGTTTGATAATCAAACACACAAAACTATTGCTGTAGAGTTGACTCCAATACATGGTGATCCCATATGTTACAGAATAGAACTGCTCTATAGGGGTTTCTTGGGTTTAATTTTTACAGAAGCAGATCATCAGGCCTTTCTTCCACAGTGCTCCTGGGTGGGTTTAAACCACCAACTGCCAACCTTTAGATTAATAGCCAGTCACAAACTGCTTGCACCACCCAGGGACTTAGTAAAAAACCAAACCCATTTTCATGCAATTGATTCTGACAAATAGCAACTCAATAGGACAGAGTAGAACTGCCCTACAGGATTTCTGAATCTGAAATCTTTATGGAAGCAGACTGCATGTCTTTCTCTCATGGAGCAGCTGGTAGGTTCAAACCTTTTGGTTAGCAGCCAAGCACTTTAACCACTGTATCACCAGAGCTCCTTGAAGGGACCTAATAGTACTCCATATATTTGGAGTATTAAATGAATAACCTAGGTAAAACACAATACTTGGCACATAGTAAGGGCTCTAGGATCATTAGCTATTTTGATGATTACCTGAATTACATTACATTTGTAGTTAAGGTATGTTTAGTTTAATAGGCATGTATGTGGTTAATTGTAACTAACTGGGACAATGGTCAGTTTGAGTAATGTTCAGACATGAGAAATGAAAACGACTGATGTATTTTTCTTAACTGATATGGCTTACTATTCTTCCTAGGCAGAGGTTAGAGTTCTATTAAATGCAGACTGGCCAGTTTCATAGTGGGGCATTCATAATAGTTCCCTTCATCTCATTTTTTTTTCCTTCTGAGAGTTATTTTCACACTTTATAGGAAGAAAGAGGTAGTTGAAGAAGAATATAACATATTTCTTTTTTTTTTTGGTGATGAAACAAGGACTGTCCATCTATCCACTCAGTGTTTTAAATTTAAAATAAGCTGTCACTTAAAATTGTCAGAATTAATTTTTCAATCAGGTCAGGAGTGATTATTCCATATTAATAAGCCTTGTCTCAAACACCTGAGTTAAAGTGCAGATTATGCACTCAGTTTCCTTGTGCCAGGGGAGGGTCTCATGAGTGATAATGAGAAGTACCTTCTGTGACTGTGAGTGATTGTGCGTGATATCTTCATGTACCTGCTGGAGGACTTCAGGGCTCTGTGATGTCCTTTCCCACGGAGGCCCTATATTCCAGCAGATGGCAGGAGTCCGTCCTCAAAGCAGCACTTGTGTAAGCTGTTCCACTAATGCTTAAATGGCAGCACGCTGCAGCTGCCGCAGTGCACAGGTGTTTCGGTCCTAGGTGGGCCTTTCTGTGCCATCTCTGTGGAGGCAAACTCGTGGGTCAATTTAAGAAGCAAAGAGTGGAGGGACTACTGTATTTATGTGCTCGGAATGTTTGAAGCCTTGTGTTGTTGGTTGTTTTGTCTCCATTGAGGTAAATTCAGAAGGGGCAAGTGAACGTGCTCATAATCTGTTAAATAGAGCTGAGCCATAGCAGCTAAGCCTCTCCTCATGTTAATCTCACAAAGAGAATCATATCATATAACATAGACACACTGTCCTGAGTGTGACCAATGCAATATGTATGTCAGTGGTCTTTCTTTGAGTGTGATGTCCCTTAAACATGTGTACACTATATGGCTGACCACAAGAAGTTACATCTCTTAACTTATAATAATAAGCTCATTTAATAATATTTGAATAAATATATCCAATAAGAGTTTATCCCAAAACCTAAACAAATTAAGTAATAGAATATAAGAGACAACATAGTACTAGAGGTGGACCAGTAAGGCAGCTTAAATGAGAGCAAAACTAGTTAAATAACTTGGAGTCTTAGATGGGCTTCCCTAGAAGAAGAGCCTGAGTCAGGGATTCAGATACATGTGATTTACTGAGGAATGCTCTCAGGACAAAATTCTGTGAGGTAGTGAGGGAAGTAGGATAGGGAAGGTGAAGGAGCTGAGCAAGGATGGTGATCTAGATAAAGTCTAGCCTTGGCCTGAATCACAGTGAGGAGGGGGGTGGTTCTGGAGATGTGACCATGTGACTATGATCTGGCTAATAAAATACAAGTGAAAGTGTGGTATAGAACTTCTTGGAAGGCTGTTTAAAGATAGAGGAAGTATCCTTCCATTGTTCCTTCTTCTTCTAGTCTGCTATTTGGATGTGATGGCTGTAGTACCAGCAGATGTCTATGTCCTTGACAGTGAAAGCTGAGGATGAACCCATTGCTGTTGAGTCAATTCCAACTCCTAGTGACCCTGTAAGACACAGTAGAACTGCCCCATAGGGTTTCCAAGGAGTGCCTGGTGGATTCGAACTGCCAACCTTTTGGTTAGCAGCCATAGCTCTTAACCACTACATCACTAGGATTTCAAGTTTAAGATAGTTTAGTAGAATAGACAGAAGAAATATGAGTCCCCAGAGCCCATGGAGCCACCCTACCTCCCCTAGACTTCCTACCTCTGTAGTCTTTCACTTATGTTAAGTGAAAGAGAAATACATTTCAATCTTGTTTAAGCCACTATTATTTTTGACTTCTGTTACTTGTAACTGAAAGCAATTCCTAATTGGTACAGTGAGGTAGGACAGGTATCATAGAGATTTCCTGAGAGAGATGGCAAAATGAAGTAGTCACCAGGGAGGACATTATGATGACAACTTTAATTCTTTTTTTTTTCGTTGCCCAAACTATTCAATAAGAATGGGGAGGGGGGGAGACTTTCTTGCTTTCTCCCTACAATTAAGAACCTTATCTGCCTCAACCTATATGCATACTGATTTCAATTTGTACTTATCAAAATTCTGTAATGACTTCTTCCCTTCTTTTCAAACTATCAATGTGTAGCTTAAAATGTAATTTTACAAAAAAAAAAATCTGTATTCTCTCATCTAAGTATTCATTCTCTTGAATTTGGCAATTAAAAAAAAAAATGAACCATACTGGTGACCACTGAAATTAATGGATACAAAAGAAAATATGAATACCAAAGACCTCTGATACTCTTTTGGAACTATTGGTCTCCACTCAACCTAAAGCTATCACTTTGTAAGTGTTGCTTCATTTAGCTGCCTTGAAAATGGAGGCTTTATAAGCCATGATATCTGAAGATGTGCTTCATTAACATAGAGTAGTGAGTCTCCACTAGGTCTGATATTGCCCTTCAGAAGAAATTTGGCAGTATCTAGAGACATTTTTAGTTGTTACAACTGGGTGGATGCTACTGGCATCAGTGAGTAGAAGTCAGGGATGGTGCTACATACCCTACAATGCATGGTACAGCCCCTCACAACAAAGAATTACTCTATCCAATATGTCAATAATCCCAAGGTTAAAAAAACCCTAACATAGAGAAAATCCTTGATTCTTATTCCTTGTGTTTTAACAGCTAGTTGCCCAACAGTGTTTTTAAAACACCTAAATTTCATTGCTAGTACATTATTTCTTAACTTTTTTCTCTATTTTTAAAATAGCCCAAGTACTCTTGTCTGCCTCCAAATGACCTATTTAGCACATTCCCATGCTGACGGTTTATCATTCCCTAGTAGCCCAACAGTGACTGAAGGTTTACATTTAACCAAAATCATATGGGGGGGGGGGAGTCCATATTTCAGTATAATTTCCTGGGATGCCTTAATTCAAAAATCAGAAATTGAACATGTTTGTATTTTTAAGTTCAGTGGATTGTTTGAAGGCAACTTTATTCATCTCACTTTAGTGAATATTGATATGGAGAACAACTGATTCGTGTATTGGCTTTTGTAAATTTTAAAAAAATAAGAAACATTTTGAAACTGTAAGTCTAGCATAAAACTTATGAAATTGAGGTATGTTTTATAGGAGGGAGTCATGGACCTTCATCATTTTTCTCCATTATTTTCACTTTCCTCAGAGAATGGAAAATCTGAAAAATTGTGTTCTTAGGCTTTGGTCATGAGAAGAGAAGAAGTGAAACATTAAACTTTCAGTTCTGGAAGCAGTGATAGGATTATATATTGAAATTACCTACTATTATAAGGAGCTACCAATTCATTTATTCAACCTAAACCAAAAAAAAACCCGCACACACCTTTTACCATCAAGTCGATTCTGACTCATAGTGACCCTATAGAACAGAGTAGAACTGCCCCATAGGGTTTCCAAGGCTATAATCTTTATGGAAGCAGACTGCCACATCTTTCTTCTGCAGAGCAGCTGGTGGGTTTGAACCACCGACTTTTAGGTTAGCAGCCAAGCGCTTAACCACTACACCGCCAAGGCTCCATTTTATTCAACCTACACAATAAAAAAACAATCAAGAAGCATTTATTAAGCAACATTAACTAGGAGTCTTCCAAAGATCCAGGTGTTCATCCTGGCTTTATCATCACACATCATGAGGTATTGAGTCTAGATCAGCATAGAGTCTATGGAAAGGGAAAGAAGAACATTAGTGGAGGATTTTTCAGAAAACAAAGGTAAAGCTAGGTGACTACCTGGTTTAAGAAATAAAAGAGACTGAAGTGACACATGGATTACTCTAAGATTTAAAGCTTGGGTGGCTAGGAGAATGATCATGTCAATTGATAGGATGAGAAAGGTGGGGAGCAATGAAAGATAATGAGGTCAGGTTGATAACTGAGGGGCAGTGGAGCCTAGATGTGTAAATATCTAACGGGATGGTGGTTGTACATGATTAAAGCCTGAAAGAGAGCTTGTGTTACAGATGTAGATTTGTAAGTTCTCAGCATAAAGAGAGGACAGATTCCATTGGAGGTCACATTGAAGGGAGGACGGAGGTCAAAGACTGAACCCAAGAAAGGAAGGTGGGTGGGGGGGAACTCAGCAAAGTAAATAGAGTGGTGAGGAAATAGTGGTAGACTTAGGTCTAAGTGTAGTGTTACAAGAGTCAAGGGGAAAAGCATTTAAGGAAGTAAGGAGCTGTTAACACTGTCAGATGCAGCAGGTGATCAAGAATGAGAACAGAAGGGTAAATTAGACAAAATTAACTTGTTTGACTAATGGTTGGGATTTTAAAATATTTACCACCAGCCAGATACCATTTGTATAAATTGTAGTTATCTAAGCTGTTTTACTGAAAGAAATCAGAAAATCCATTTTAAACATAAAGGAAAAAAACAAAAACCAACAAAAAAAAAATTCAAAATCTTACAACCTAAGGAAATTTTTGTAGCCTATGTCTCCATGATAATTATTTTAACTGTTGATGATTTTTCAAAATTAAGGCTAGAAGATACGTTAGAAAACATTTAGCCCAAAGACTTTTGCTTATGATCAAGAAGGAGTAATAGGAACTAGATTCCTGAAACAACCAAAAACTGGACAAAATATATGAAACAATAGCTCCCAAGTCATTGGACATCAGACAAAAGAAATGAGTCCTAAAATTTCCCCATCTTATTTGGAGAAAGTTTCGAGGCTGCAGTGCAGGAAAGTGGAACTAAGGCTGAGTCCAGCAGTCTTCATGAATTGAAGGGATGGAGCTGGAAGTCCAGGGGTAGTGAGGGAGGTAGAATTCACAGAACAAAAGATCAGAAAGGAGAGAGATGTTCAGGGAGCAATCTCTGGAACTGCAAGCTTTCCTTGAGTCATTGTCTGAGTACTGACCAGCATATGTGTGTGATTAAACTATCTGAGGCCAGGGAAAGAATCACCTGAAAGAAAGAGAGAACAATCCCAAAGTTCACATAGGATTGGAAATAGTACCCATTTTCTTCAGACAGAGTAGAAAATATAATTCACTGGGCATCAGGCAGAGTATTCGGAAGGGTTTGCCTCAGCAGTGAGATAATTAACCTAGATTAAAAGCTTCTCTGGTCCCCCTTAGTATTTAAAAGCAAGATCTAAACAGAGCATGTTACTTTTTCCAAGTAACTTAACTATATCTTGGGATGAAGAATGAGACTATATATAGGAATAGCAAAATATCTAGTACCCAACAAGGTCAAATTCACAATTTCTTGCATACAATAAAAAATAACCAGGCATTCAAAGAAGCAAAATACAAAAATACTTCCCATACTGAGGAAAAAAATCAATCCATTGAAAATGCCTCAGAGTTGACATAGATAATGGCATTAGTAAGAAAGGCATTAAAACTAGTATACCTATATTCAATATGTTTAAGAATCTAGAGGAAAGAATGAACATGTATATAGAAGCATGGAAGGGATTTTAAAAAGACTCTAATTGAACTTAAACAGATGAAAACTACAATGTCTGAGATGAAAAAAAGAAACTGACAAAATGTCAGAAAAAATGGAAATTTGATAAAAAAATATATATAAAATCATAGATCCAAGAAGCTAAATGAACACCAAGCACAAGAAACATGAAAAAAAAAAATTACATTCAGGCACATCATAATGAAATTGCTTAAAATCAGTGATAAAGAGAAAAATCTTAAAATCAGCCACAGAAGACAAATTTTGTAGAGGACCAAAGATACTGATGACAGCAGATTTATTGTCAGAAACAACACAAGCTAGGGGACAGTGGAGCAACATCTTTAAATACTGAAAGAAAAAACCAACTGTCATACTAGAATTTACCCAGTGAAAACATCTTTAAATAATGAAGGGAAAATACAGACTTTTTTCAGATATACAAAGACTGAATGAATTCATCACCAGCAGACCTGCACTAGGAGGAAGTGTTAAAAGAAGTGCTTTAAGCGGAGAGAAAATGATACCAGATGGAAATCTGAGTCTACACAAAGGAATAAAGAGTACTAGCAATGTTAACTATGTGAGTAAATAAAAAGACTTTAAAAAATTAAATCTCTTTAAAAGATAACTCAGTATTTAAAGAAAAATAATGACTATATTTTGAGGTTATAACATATGTAGAAGTAAAATGTATGACAAAAATAGCACAAAGTTTGGGATGAAAGTATATTGTTGTAAATTTCTTATGCTGTGCATGAAATGGGTAGTATAAAATTTTCCCCAGTCAAGGAGCTTCTCAGTGCAGGGACCCCAGGTCTAAAAGGCATGCTATTCTCCTGGCTCTGGCTTCTTGCTGATATGAGGTCTCCATGTTTCTCTGCTCACTTCTCTCTTTTATATTTCAGAATAGATTGACTTAAGATACAAACTAATCTCGTAGATGGAGTCCTGCCTCATTAACACAACTGATGCTAATACCACCTCATTAACATAATAGAGGTAGGATTTACAACACATAGGAAAATCACATCAGATGACAAAATGGTGGATAATCACACAATACTGGGAATCACAAACTAGCCAAGTTGACATGAATTTTGGGGGGATACAATTCAATCCATAACATTCCACACTTTGGCCACCAAAAATTCATGTTCTTACCACATGTAAAACACATTCACCCCATCATATCACGGCAAAAGTCTTCATTCAACTCCAAGTCCAAAATCCAAAAATTCCTCTTCATCTGTGAAATCTAGAACACAAGTTATCTGCTTCCAAAGGTACAACAGTGCAACAGGCAGGCACAAGCTACACATTTCCATTACAAATGGGAGACATTGGAGGGAAAAAAGAGATAACAGGCACCAAGCAAGTCAGCAGACCACATTACCTTAGTCCTCAAGGCTTGAAAATAATCCTCTGTTCTCTGAGACCATTTAGACAATGGTCCTGCCTCCAGGCTCTGGGTGTTGGTCACACTTTCCAGATTCTGGGTGGAGGCCCCTCAGCCCTAGGCTTCAGCTCCATCTTCCAGGCCCACTACAAAGGCAACTCTGCTCCATCAGCTTTGAGTGGTTCCATTCCCATATTCCATCTGAGTGTTACCTCTACCCTTTGAGATCACAGAGGTCGTGGCCCTACCCTTTGAGACTGAGGCAGCTCTGCTTCTTGTGTTCCTTATCTCTTCAGCTTCTGCTTCCTGGTTCCTTGGCTCTCATCCCCTCAGTCTTCTCCACCAGCATCTACCCAGCTAGGGCAAGTGTTCGAAGTTCTGTAGTTCCACCGATATGTGCCTGGAGGCACTTCACTCTGCCAGGAAGCCTCCTCAAAGGCACTCAGCTCTCTTGCTCTGTGGGTCAGCTCCAGCACTGTGTCCAGTCTCCAGTGCTGTCTCACATTGATCTCCTCATTCTGTTGCTGCCATTTCTCTGCTTCTGCTTCTCTCCATGTGCACCATCTGCAGTGTAACAGCTCCCCTCACTTCCTTCTGAGTCCTCACCAGAATTGTCTTTGACATCCATAATTCCACGAACAGTCTCTTAAAGGCAATCTAGGCTTTTACTATTAGGCCCCTTAAAACTCTTGCAGCCTCTATCCATTCACAGTTCCAAAATTTCTTCCACATTTTAGGTATCTGTTAGTGCAGAACTCAATCCAAGTAACAAATTCTATCTTGGTTATCTAGTGCTGCTATAACAGAAATACCACAAGTGGATGGCTTTAACAAAGAGAAATTTATTCTGTCACTGTCTAGGAGGCTAAAAGTCTGAATTCAGGGTGCCAGCTTTAGGGGAAGGCTTTCTACCTCTGTTGGCTCTGGGGGAAGGTCCTTGTTATCTATCTTCCCCAGTCAAGGAGCTTCTCAGCACAGGGACCCCAGGTCCAAAGGATGCACTATTCTCCTGGCTCTTGTTTCTTTGTCCTATGAGGACCCCATGTCTCTCTGCTCACTTCTCTTTTATATCTCAAAAGAGATTGACTTAAGATAAAACCTAATATTGTAGATTGAGTCCTGCCTCATTAAAGTAACAGCCACTAACCCCCCTCATTACATCATAGACGTAGGATTTATAAGACAAGAAAATCACATCAGATGACAAAATGGTGGACAATCACACAGTACTGGGAATCATGGACTAGCCAAGTTGACACGAATTTTGGGGGAACACAATTTAATTCATAACAAGGCCTGTCTAACCTTTGTCTGAAAAGTAGACTTCAAGAGTAATTTCAGTTCTGGGTTAGCAGAGTGTCTGGGGGGCCAGAGTCTTGGGTGTTACTCCAGTCTGTGTCAGGCTATTAAGTCTGGCCTTTTTTCATGAGTTTGAATTCTGTTCTACATTTTTCTCCCATTCAGTCCAGGACTCTATGTTGTGATCACTGTCAGAGTTGTGAGTGGTGGTAGCTAGGCACCATTTGTTCTTCTGGACTCAGTCTGGTGGAGCCTCTGGTTCATGTGGTCCTTTAGTCCTTTGGGCTAATATTTTCCTTGTGTCTTTGGTTTTCTTCATTCTTTGCTCCGGATAGGATGGGACCAATACATGTATCTCAGATAAACTTTTAAGATGCCAGACACTACTCATCAAAGTGGAATGTAGAACATTTTCTTTATAAGCTGTGTTGTGACGATTGACCTAGATGTCCACCAAGACTATGGTCCCCAACACCCAGCCCCAGCTTCTCGGTCCCTCAAAGTGTTTGGATGTATCTAGGAAACTTCTATGCTTTTGTTTTGGTCAAGTTGTGCTGATTCCCCTATATTGTGTGTTGTCTTTCTTCTCACTAAAGTTGACATTTATCTACGATCTAGTTAGTGATTTCCCTTCCTCCGTCCTCCCACCTCTTGTATTCTTCATGTATGATGTCCTTGATGTCATTTCACAACTCATCTGGTCTTCAGTCATTAGTGTTCAATGTGTCAAATCTATTCTTGAGATGGTCTTTAAATTCAGGTGGGATATAGTCAAGGTCGTACTTTGGTTCTTGTGGACTGGTTCTAATTTTCTTCAACTTCAACTTCAACTTGCGTATGAACAATTGATCGTCTGTTCCACAGTCGGGCCCTGGCCTTGTTCTGGCTGATAATATTGAGCTTTCCATCGTCTCTTTCCACAGATGTAGTTGATTTGATTCCTCTGTATTCCATCTGGTGAGGTCCACATGTGAAGTTGCCATTTATGTTGGCGAAAAAAGTATTTTCAATGAAAAAGTCATTGGTCTTGCAAAATTCTGTCATGCGATCTCCAACATTATTTCTATCACCAAGGCCATATTTTTCAACTACGAATCCTTCTTCTTTGTTTCCAACTTTCTCATTCCAGTCACCAGTAATTATCAATGTATCTTGATTGCATGTTTGATCAATTTCAGACTGCAGAAGTTGATAAAAATCTTCAATTTATTCATCTTTGGCCTTAGTGGTTCCTGCATAAATTTGAATAATAGTCATATTAATTGGTGTTCCTTGTAGGCATATGGATATTATCCTATCACTGACAGTGTTGTACTTCAGGATAGATCTTGAAATGTTCTTTTAGACAACGAACATGGCACCATTTCTCTTCAATTTGTCATTCCTGGCATAGTAGACCATATGATTGTCTGATTCAGAATGGCCAATACCAGTCCATTTCAGCTCACTGATGCCGAGGATATCAACGTTTCTGCATTCCATTTCATTTTTGATGACTTCCAGTTTTCCTAGATTCATACTTCATACATTACACATTCTGATTATTAATGGATGTTTACAGGTGTTTCTTCTCATTTTGAGACACGCCGTCTCAGCAAATGAAGATCCCAAAAACTTGACTCCATCTGCGTCATTAAGGTCGACTGTACTTTAAGGAGGCAGCACTTTCCTAGTCGTATTTTGAGTGCCTTCCAACCTGAGGAGCTCATCTTCCAGCACTATATCAGACAATGTTCCGCTGCTATTTGTAAGGTTTTCACTGGCTAATTTTTTTCAGAAGTGGACCACCAGGTCCTTCTTCCTAGTCTGTCTTAGTCTGGAAGCTCAGCTGAAACCTGTCTGCCGTGGGTGACCCTGCTGGTATTTGAATACCGATGGCATAGCTTCCAGCATGACAGCAACATGCAAGCCCCCACAGTACGACAAGCTAACAGATGCAACATATATGAAGAAAGCAAGATGTCATTTAAAAGAAAGGAAAGAAAAGGCCAAAATGAATGTCAGAAGAGACTCTGAAATTTCCTCTTGAATGTACAGTAGCTAAAGCAAAAGAAGAAAGATAAAGTAAAAGAGCTGAACAGAAGATTTCAAAGGACAACATGAGAACACAAAGTAAAGTATTGTAATGAAATGTGCAAAGACCTGGAGGTAAAAAAACCAAAAAGGAAGAACACACTCCAGCATTTCTCAAGCTAAAAGAACTGAAGAAAAAATTCAAGACTTGAGTTGCAATACTGAAGGAGTCTACAGGGAAAATATTAAACAATGCAGAATAAGATGGAAGGAATACACAGAGTCACTATACCAAAAAGAATTGGGTGACATTCAACCATTTCAGGAGGTAAAAAAATCAAGGATCTAGGAATGGCAGAATACTAATTGAGATAGTTCAACAAACAGATGTAGCTCTGGAAGGGCTTACTCCTCTATGCTAAGAAATTTGGAAGACAGCTACCTGGCCGACCAACTGAAGAGATCCATATTTGTGCTCATTCCAAAGGAAGGTAATCCAACAGATGTGGAAATTATCAAACAATATCATTAACCTCACAAGCAAGTAAAGTTGTGCTGAAGATCATTCAAAAGAAGTTGCAGCAATACATCAACAGGGAACTACCAGAAATTCAAACTGGATTCAGAAGAGGACATGTTGTTGTTAGGTGCCATCAAGTCAGTTCCGACTCATAGTCACTCTATGTACAACAGAACAAAACACTGCCCAGTCTTGCGCCATCCTCACAACTGTTGTGCTTGAGCCCATTGTTGCAGCCACTGTGTGAAAAGAGGGTCTTCCTCTTTTTCTCTGACTCTACTTTACCAAGCATGATGTCCTTCTCCAAGGACTGATCCCTCCTCCCGATACTATGTCCAAAGCATGTGAGACGTAGTCTCACTATCTTTGCTTCTAAAGGGCATTCTGGTTGTACTTCTTACAACACAGATTTGTTCAGTCTTTTGGCAGTCCATGGTATGTTCAGTATTCTTCTGCAGCACCACAATTCAAAGGCGTCAGTTCTTTTTTGGTCCTTCTTATTCATCGTCCAGCTTTTGCATGCATATGAGGCGATTGAAAACACCGTTGCTTCGGTCAGGCACACCTTAGTCTCCAAGGTGACATCTTTGCTTTTTAACACTTTGAACAGGCCTTTTGCAGCACATTTGCCCAATACAATGCATCTTTTGATTTTTTGACTGCTGCGTCTATGGGTGTTGATTGTGGATCCAAGTAAAATGAAATCCTTGACAACTTCAATCTTTTCTCCATTTATCATGATGTTCCTTATTGGTCCAGTTGTGAGGATTTTTATTTTCTTTATGTTGAGGTGTAATCCATACTGAAAGCTGTGGTCTTTGATCTTCATCAGTAAGTGCTTCAAGTCCTCTTCACTTTCAGCAAGCAAGATTGTGTCATCTGCATAATGCAGGTTGTTGATGAGTCTTCCTCCAATCCTGATGCCCCTTTCTTCTTTATATAGTACAGCTTCTCGGATTATTTGCTCAGTATACGAATTGAGTAGGTATGGTGAAAGGATACAACCCTGACGCACACCTTTCCTAACATTAAAACATACAATATCCCCTTGTTCTGTCTGAATGACTGCCTCTTGATCTATGTACTGGTTCTTCATGAACACATTCAAGTGTTCTGGAATTCCCATTCTTCAAAATGTTATCCGCAATTTGTTATGATCTACACAATCAAATGCCTTCCATAGTCAATAAAACACAGATAAGCATCTTTCTGGTATTCTCTGCTTTCAGCCAGCATCCATCTGACATCAGCAATGATATCCCTGGTTCCACATCCTCTTCTGAATTCGGCTTGAATTTCTGGCAGTTCCCCATCAATATACTGCTGCAGCTGCTTTTGAATGATCTTCAGCAAAATTTTACTTGTGTGTGATATTAGTGATATTGTTATATAATTTCCACATTCAGTTGGATCACGTTTCTCAGGAATAGGCAAAAGTATGGATTTCTTCCAGTCGGTTAGCCAGGTAGCTATCTTCCAAATGTCTTGACATAGACAAGTGTCATGGATTGAATTGTGTCCCCCAAAAAATGTGGGTAGCAACTTGGCTAGGTTATGATCCCCAGTATTGTATGATTGTGTTATCTGATGTGATGTCCTTATGTGTTGTAAACTCTACCACTATGATGAGATTGTATGTGATCTCCTCACGTGTTATAAATTCCATCACTGTGATGAGGTTATACTGATGAGGTTGACAAGATTAGTGTTTTAATGCAATCTCTTTTGAGATATAAAAGACAGAAGCGAGCAGAGACACATGGGAACCTCACACCACCAAGAAAGCAGTGCTGGGAGCAGAGGGCGTCCTTTGGACCTGAGGTTCCTGTGCTGAGATGCTCCCAGACCAAGGAAAGACTGAGGCATCACAAGGACCTTTCTCCAGAGCCGACAGAGAGAGAGTCTTTTCCTGGAGCTGATGCCCTGAATTTGGACTTGTAGCCTACTGGACTGTGACGACAATAAATTTCTCTCTGTTAAAACCATCCACTTGTGGTATTTCTTTTGGAGCAGCACTAGATGACTGAGACAACAAGTGAGCACTTCCAGCGCTGCATCCATTTCCTGAAATAACTTAATTGGTATTCCATCAATTCCTGGAGCCTTGTTTTTCACCAGTGCCTTCAGTGCAGCTTAGACTTCTTCCTTCAGTACCGTTGGTTCCTGATCATATGCTACCTCCTGAAATGGTTGAACGTCAACGAATTCTTTTTGGTATAATGACTCTGTGTATTCCTTCCATCTTCTTTTGATTCTTCCTGTGTCATTTAACATTTTCCCCATAAATCTTTCAATATTGCAACTCGAGGCTTGAAATTTTTCTTCAGTTCTTTCAGCTACAGAAATGCTGATCGTGTTCTTCCCTTTTGTTTTTCTAATTCCAGGTCTTTTAACATGTCCTTGTGATACTTTCCTTTGTCTTCTTGAGCCACTCTTTGAAATCTTCTATTCAACTCTTTTACTTCCTCATTTCTTCCTTTCACTTTAGCTACCTGACTTTCAAGAGCAAGTTTCAGAGACTTTTCTGACATCCATTTTGGCCTTTTTTTCTTTCCTGACTTTTTGATGACTTCTTGCTTTCTTCATGTCTGATGGTTCTGATGTCATTCCACAGCTCATCTGGTCTTCAATCATGAGTGTTCAATGTGTCAATTCTGTTCTTGAGATGGTCTCTAAATTCAGGTAGGACATCCTCAAGGTCGTATTTTGGCTCTTGTGGACTTGTTCTAATTTTCTTCAGTTTTAGCTTGAACTTGCATATGAGCAGTAGATGGTCTGTTGCTGCAGTCAGCCCCTGGCCTTGTTCTGACTGATGATGTTGAGCTTTTCCATTGTCTCACAGATGTAGTTGATTTGATTCCTGTGTATTCCATCTGGTGAGGTCCACGTGTATAGTCGCCATTTATGTTGGTGAAAAAAGGGTATTTGCAATGAAGAAGTCATTGGTCTTGTAAAATTCTATCATGCAATTTCCAGCATCATTTCTATCACCAAGGCCATATTTTCCAACTACCCATCCTTCATCTTTGTTTCCAATTTTTGCATTCCAATCACCAGTAAATATCAGTGCATCCTGATTGCATGTTCAATCAATTTCAGACTGAAGAAGTTGGTAAAAATAAAAAAAAGACACAAGCGAAAGATTAGTCCAAAGGACTAAGGGACCACAACTGCCACAGCCTCCACCAGACTGAGTGCATCACAACTAGATGGTGCCTGGCTACCACCACTGACTGTTCTGACGAGGATCACGATAGAGGATTCCGGACAAAGCTGGAGAAAAATGTAGAATAAAATTCAAACTCACATAAAAAGACCAGAGTTACTGCTCTGATAGAGACTGGACTAACACCAAGATTATGCCCCCTGTACACCCTTTTAACTCAGTGCTGAATTCACTCCTGAGGTTCACCGTTCGGCCAAAGATTAGACAGTCCCATAAAACAAAATGAGACTAAGTGGGCACACCAGCCAAGGGACAAGGACAAGAAGGCAGGAGGGGACAGGAAAGCAGGTAATGGGGAACCCAAGGTCAAGAAGGGGAGAATGTTGACACGTCATGGGATTGGCAACTGATGTCATATAACAATATATGTATCAATTGTTTAATGAGAACCTAATTTGCTCTGTAAACCTTCATCTAAAGCACAATAAAAAAAAGTAAGTGCTTGAATTGGACAAATAAAGTTCATGTCTTTGCAACATGTAAAACACATTCACCCCATCATATCATAGCAAAAGTCTTAAATCAACTCCATGTTCAAAATCCAAAAATTCCTCTTCATCTGTGAAATCTAGGAAACAAGTTATCTGATTCCAAAATACAATGGTGGACCAGGCACAATGTAAAAAATTTCCATTACAAATGGGAGAAATTGGAATGAAGGAAGGGCTAACAGGCATCAAAGCAAGCAGCAGAACACCTTACATTAGCCCTCGGGGCTTGAAAATAATCGTCTGTTCTCTTGAGACCATTTAGACAATGGCCCTGCCCTCCAGACTCTAGGTATTGACCACACTCTCTGAATTCTGAGTGGAGGCACCTTGGCCCTGGGCTTCAGCTCTGTCTTCCAGGCCCACTGGAATGGCAACTCTACATCCTTGAATTTGGGCAGCTCCATTCTCCTAGTCCATCTAAGTGGCAACTCCACCCTTCAAGACCCTAGAAATCATGGCCTTACCCTTGGAAACTAAGGAAGCTCTGCTTTCTGTGTTTCTTGTCTCTTCAGCTTCTGCTTCCTGGTTCCATGGCCTCTCAGCCCCTTGGGCCTCACTGCCCATGTCTGCCCTGCTGGGGCAAATGCTCCAAAGCTGTTTAGCTCTACCGATAAGTACCTGGATGCACCCCACTCTGCCAGTAAACTTCAGCCAAAAGGCAATCAGCTCCCTCACTCTGTGGGTTGGCAAGCCTTGCTCCACTGATAAGTGCCTGGAGGCACCCTACTCCAGCAGGAAACCTTCGGTGCAAAGGAACTCAGCTCTCTCCAGTGCTGTCTCTAGCTTGTCTCCAGGTTCTGCTGCTGTCGTTTCTCAGCTGCTGTTTCTTGACATCTGCACCGTCTCCAGTGTTACAGCTGTTCTCATTTCCTTCTGAGTCCTCATCAGAATTGTCTTTGATGTCCATAATTCCACCAACAGTCTCTTCAAGGCAATCTAGGCTTTTACTATTAGGCAGTTTAAAACTCTTCTGGCCTCTATCCATTCATAGTTTCAAAATTGCTTCCACACTTTAGATATCTGTTAGTGTTTCCACACTTAAGTTGTCCATTAGAGCAGCACCTCAGTCCTGGTACCACATTCTGTCTTACTTATCTAGTGCTGCTATAACAGAAATACCACAAGTGGATGGCTTTAAGAAAGAGAAGTTTATTTCGTCAAAGTAAGTAGGCTAGAAGTCCAAATTCAGGGTGCCAGCTCCAGGGGAAGGTTTTCTGTCTCTGTCAGCACTGGGGGAAGGTCTTTGTCATCAATCTTCCCCTGGTCTAGCATCTTCTCAGCACAGGGACCCGAGGTCCAAAGGAAGTGCTCCCCTTCTCATTCTTCACTCTTGGTGGTAGGAGGTTCCCCATCTCTCTGCTCACTTTTCTCTTTTATATTGTAGAAGAGATTGACTCAAGATACAGCCTAATCTTGTAGTTTGAGTCCTGCCTCATTAACATAACTGCCTCTAATCCTGCCTCATTAACATTGTAGAGGTAGGATTTACAACACATAGGAAAATCACATCAGATGACAAAATGGTGGACAATCACACAATACCAGGAATCATGACCTAGCCAAGTTGACACACATTTTGGGGGAACACAATTCAATCCATAACAGGTGAAGTGTTCTGTATATGTCTATGAAGTCAAGTTGGTTGATTGTGGCCTTGAGATCTTCTGTATCTTTGCTGAGTTTCTTTCTCAATGTTCTGTCCTTTACCGAGAGTGATGTGTCAAAGTCTCCTACTATTATTTTTGAACTGTGGATTTCTCTTTTCAGTGACGTTATAGTTTGTTTTCAGTATTTTGGGGCCCCGTTGTTGGGTGCACAGATGTTTATTTATGGTTATGTCATTATATTGGACTGTCCCTTTAATCATTATGTAATATCTTTCCTTGTTTTTTTTATGGTGGATTTGGCCTTAAAGTCTTTTTTATCTGAGATTAGTATTGCCACTCCTGCTCTGTTTTGCTTGCTATTTTCTTGACATATTTTTTTCCATCCTTTGATTTTTAATATACTTATGTCTTTGTGTCAAAGGTGTGTCTCTTGTAGACAGCATATTGATGGGTCCTGTTTTTTTGTCCATTCTGTCATTTAACAGGTGCATTTAAGCCATTTACATTCAGTGTGATTATCAGTAGGTGTGAGTTTATTGCTTCATTTTGTAGTGCTGACATTTCCTTTGTTTTTCTTACTCTCCTGTTCTGAGTTCCTTTTATTTGTGAAATTTCTTTCCATTTCATTCATTATTGTAGATTTTGTGTTTACTGAGACTTTATGTTTTTCTTCTTTGTTTTGACAAGTAGTTTTGTTAATTTTCTTTGTGGTTACCTTGAAATTTACCGTTATCTTCCTAAGATTGAATCAGTCTTTTATTACTTGATATTGCCTTGACTTGCTCTCCAATTGAAAGTTCTGTATCTACACCATGCATTCCCTCTTTTATTGTTCTGATATTGTCGTCGTTTACAGGCTGATATCTTGTCACAGTCATTTAGTGCTGCTCTAACAGAAATACCACAAGTGGATGGCTTTAACAAAGAGAAGTTTATTTCCTCACAGCTAAGTAGGGTAAAGTCCAAATTCAGGATGCCAGCTCCAGGGAAAAGCTTTCTATCTCTGTCGGCTCTGGAGGAAGGTCCTTGTCATCAGTCTTCCCCCAGACTAGCAGCTTCTCTGCACAGGGACCCCAGGTCCAAAGGACACACTCTGCTCCCGGCACTGCTTTCTTGGTGTATGAGGTTCCCCCCTCTGCTTGCTTCCCTTTCCTTTTTATCTCTTGAGAGATAAATGGTGGTGCAGGCCACACCCCAGGGAAACTCCTTTTACATTGGATCAAGGATGTGACTTGGGTAAGGGTGGTGTTACAATCTCACCCTAATCATCTTTAACATAAAATTAAATCACAAAATGGAGGACAACCACACAATACTGGGAATCATGGCCTAACCAAATTGACACATACTTTTTTTGGGGGACATAATTCAATCCATGACACATCTCTAGTTCCCTGCTTTGAATCTTTTAGTTTTGTTTTATCCTTGAGAGTTCACTACCTAAGTCAGTATTTGGCTGATACTGACCTGTGTCCTAGATTCAGGTTGTTATATGATGTTATTGGTTCTCTAACCAAAGGACTCCCTTTAATATTTCTTGTAAGTATAGTTTGATTTTTACAAATTCCTTTTATTTCTTGTTTATCTAGAAATGTGCAAATTTCACCATCATATTTGAGGGATAATTTTGCTGGAGATATTAGTCTTGGCAATTTTTTTCTTTCAAGGTTTATATATGTCATCTCATTACCTTCTTGCCTGCATAGTTTCTGCAGAGTAATTGGAGTTTAGTCTTATTTCTCATTTGTATGTGACTTTTTTTTTCTCTAACTGCTTTCAAGATTCTTTCCTTGTCTTTGGTTTTCGCCAATGGGATTATGATAAGTCTTGGTGATTCTTTTGAGGTCTATTCTGTATGGGGTTCGTTGAGCTTCTTGGATGGTCAGCTTTTAATCTTTCATGATATTAGTGTAGTTTTCTATCAGCATATCTTCAGTGATCCTCTGTGTGTTTTCCATTTTCTCCCCATGTTGTGGAACTCCAGTCACCCTGTTGTGGAATTCCAATCATGCACAAACTTTTTATCTTAATTACATCCCACATAGTTCTTAGGTTTTCTTCATTCTTCCTCATTCTTTACTCTGATTTTTCCTCAAACAATATCACATCCATGGATTTGTCTTCAATTTCACTGATTCTGTCTTCCATTGTTTCAAATTTGCTCCTAAAACCTTTTAAAGCATCGTCCATTTCTGAAATTTTGTTGTTTATCTTTTGGATTTCTAGTTCCTGTTTTTGTATGATTTCTAATTGTTTATTTATTTTGAAATTTTGTTATTGTTTTATTTTTCCAAATTCTTCTATTACCTTGTCTGTGTTTTCCTTGATTTTGGCTATGTTTTGGTTGGTTTTGTTGGTGTTTTCCATACTTTTGTCTACCTTTTGCTTGATCTCTTTACTAATCTCTTGGATAGCCCTGAATATTACACTTTTGAATTCCCTATCAGGTAGTTCCAGTGCCTTTTCTTCTGCTGGAAGGTAAACTGGTGCTTTATTCTAGTTGCTTACCGGAGCCATCTTGTTCTGTTTTATTTTTTATGTTTTGATATTGTTGCCATCTCTTGCAGACATTCAGGTATTTATTTATTGATTGTAGATGTGTTTATTTCATCCTGCTTTTTTGTTTGATTTGGTTATGTCTGGATGGGTGGGCTGGGTGTGCTTTGTTGCTTGCTCATTTGTGGGCATGATAGTTGTCACCACTTTGTCCTGGTGTGCAGGGCTGGTCACTCAGCTATGGTGCAGCATGGCAGGTCCAGCAGGAAGAGAAGGGACGGAGATGGTCGTTTGTCTGCAGCATGAAACAGGCCGAGTGCTGCAGTGGGGCTGCTGCGGTCTGAGAGGGGGTCCTGAGCCAATATGGAAGGGCCTGGGGTCCAGGCTGGTTCCCCTTGGGGCCACGGCAGATGGTAGAAGGGTCCGGAGCCAGCAGGAAGGGGCCTAGAGTCTGGGCCATGTCCCCTAGGTGCCGTGGTGGGTGGTGGGAGGGGTCTGGAGCCAGCAGGAAGGGGTCTGGGGTCCAGGTCGTGTCCCTTGGGTGCCACAACAGGTGGCGGGATGGGTCTGGACCCAGGAACAAGGGGCTTGGGTTCTGGGCCAGGCCCCCTGGTAGCCGAGGCAGGTGGCAGGATGGGTCCAGAGCCAGCAATTGGGACCTGAAGTCCAGTCCTGGTCCCCTGGTGGCAGCAGTGCGGCAGCAGGAGGTGTCTGGAGTGGGGAGAAAAGGGCCTGAGGTCTGAGCCGGGTCCCCTGGGTGCCACGGTGGACAGCAGAAGAGGTCTGGATCTGACAGAAAGGGGCCTGGAGTCCAGGTCAGGGCCCCTGGAGGCTGCAGTGGATGGTAGGAGGAGTCCAGAGACAGCAGTTGGGGCCTGTGGTCCGGGCCTGTTCCTCTGGGGGCAGCGGCAGGTGGCAGGAGGGGTCCAGAGCCAGTGGGAAGGAGCCTAGGATTCAAGCTGGATCCCCTGGGTGAAATGGTGCGAAGCAGGAGGGGCCTGGAGTAGGTGGGAAGTTGCCTGGGGTCCAAGCTGGTCCCCTGGGTGCTGCAGTGGGAGGTGGGAGGTATCTAGAGCTGGAAGGAAAGGGCCTGGGGTCCAGAGCAGATCCCCTCAGGCCGCAGGTTGCAGTGGAAGGGGTCCAGAGCTGATAAGAAGGGGCCTGGGGTCCGGGGCAGGTCCCCTCAGGCTGCACCTGGCAGTGGGAGGGGCCTAGAGCCAGCAGGAAGGGGCCTGGGGTCTGAGCCCAGTCCCCTCAGGGCCAAGGGTGGCAGGGCAGAGGAGACAGGTAGAAGGCGGCAAAGGCAGGAGTAGCAGGGTCTAGATAGAGGAGGGCAGTAAGGCGGGTTGGTACTCTGGTTCCCGCCAGTCAGGGTTGCCATGATGGGGTGGTTATAGCTACTGTTCACCAGAGATGTGGGTGTTGTAGGAACTCCTGTGGTTACCGGGTGAGAGAGTCTGGGCTTCTCCTTGAAGTGCAGCCAGGAAACATGGTCTTAGTCCTTGGTGCGTCTGCATTGTACCTCTTATCTCCTATTGTGAATTCCGTGGAGGTGCCTTTCACCATGTGGGGTGGTTGGCTTTATTCTAAGATGGCAATGCCGAGTCATGCTGTTTGGTCAGGAACCTCCTCTCTGTATCTATTCCTTCCCCATTTTCTGTCAGTTTCTTCTTCTCAGTGACTTCCAATCTAATACTTTATCCTTCATTTAAGGTTCAGGATTCTAGGATTGACCTCTGTATCTGTTATTTTTTGCGGGGAGGGAGAGGTCTTTATTGCACCGGGATGGTTTTGTGTGTCTGACTAGTCCACTGTCTTAGCTCCGCCTCCCTATTGGGTAGAATTTTGTTCTAGATTATTTGTGTCTATGTTTGTAAGGGTTATTAGTCTATAGTTTGCTATTTAGTGGTGTCTTTGCCTGGCTTTGGTATCAGGGTTATGCTGGCTTCATAGAATGAGTTTGAGAGTATGCCTTCCTTCTTTATGCTCTGAAATAGCTTGACTAGTATTGATGTTAGCTCTTCTCTCAAAGTTTGGTATAATTCTCCAGTGAAGCTGTCTGGGCCAGGGCTTTTTTGTTGTTGTGAGTTTTTTTTGTTTTTGTTTTTTATTACTTCGTCAATCTCTTCCTTTGTTATGCGTCTGTTTAGTTTTTCTACCTCAGTTTGTGTTCATTTATGTAGGTAGTGTGTTTCTAGAAATTTATTCATTTTTGCCAGGTTTTTTAATTTGTTGGAGTACAATTTTTCATAGATTTCTGTTATGATCCTTTTTATTTCAGTTGGGTCTGTTGTGATATCACCCATCTCATTTCTTATTCAGGTTATTTGCTTCCACTCCTTTTTTTTTATGGTCAGTTTGGCCAATGGTTTCTCAATTTTGTTAATCTTTTCAAAGAACCAACTTTTGATCTTGTTAATCCTTTCAATTGTTTTTCTGTTCTTTATTTCATTCATTTCTGCTCTAATCATCATTATTTCCTTTCTTCTGGTGCCTGAGGGCTTCTTATGCTGTTCTCTTTCTATTTGTTTGAGTTGTAGGATTAAAGTTTTCATTTTGACCCTTTCTGCTTTTTTGATGTGTGCATTTATTGCTGTAAATTGACTTCTAAGCACTGCTTTTGCTGTGTCCCAAAGGATTTGATAAGATGCGTTTTCACTCTCATCTGATTCTATGAATTTTTTTTATTCCATCCTTGATTTCTTCTATTACCCAGTCGTTTTTAAGCAAAGTGTTGTTCAGTGTCCATGTGTTTGGGATTTTTTTTTTTTTCCCTTGCTGTTTCTGTTATTGATTTCTACTTTTATGGCATTATGATCAGAGAAGATGCTTTGTATTATTTCAATGTTTTGAAATTTGTTAAGGCTTTCTTTGTGGCCTAAAATGTGGTCTACTCTGGAGAATGTTTTATTTGCATTGGAAAAGAATGTATGCTTTGCTGCTGTTGGGTGAAGTGTTCTGTATATGTCTATGAGGTCAAGTTGGTTGATTGTGGCAATTAGATCTTCTGTATCTTTATTGAGTTTCTTTCTAGACGTTCTGTCCTTCACCAAAAGTGGTGTGTTGAAGTCTCCCACTATTCTTGTGGAACTGTCTATTTCTCTTTTCAGTGCCGTTAGAGTTTGTTTTATGTATTTTGGACCCCGGTCATTTGGTGTGTATAATTTATAATGGTTATGTCCTCCTGGTGTATTGACCCTTTAATCATTATATAGTGTCCTTGCTTATCTTTTATGATAGATTTTGCTTTAAAATCTATTTTATTGGAGATTAATATTGCCAGTCCTGCTCTTTTTGGTTATCGTTTGCTTGGTATATATTTTTTTCCATCCTTTGAGTTTTAGTTTGTTTATGTCTTTGTATCTTTGCTCTTGTAGACTGCAGATAGATGGATTGTGTGTTTTTATCCATTCTGCCACTATCTGTCTCTTTTTACTGGCGCATTTAGGCCATTTGCCTTCAATATAATTATTGATAGGTGTGAGTTTACTGCTGTTGATTTGTTGTATTTTGTGTGTGTATATATTGTTGACTGTTTCTTTGCTCCACTTAATTTTCTGTGCTGAGTTATTTTTGCTTATATATTTTCTTTTTATCTCTTTCATTATTGCTGATTTTGTGTTTGCTGAGTCTTTATGTTTTTCTTCTTTTTTATTTTTCTGTGTAGGTTTAGCTTAGCTTCCTTTGAGGTTACCTTAAAATTTACCTTTATTTTCATAAGTTTAAACAAGTCCTTTATTTCTTAGTATCATCTCTTATTCCTCTCCTAATGGAAGTTCTATGACTAAATCGTTTCTTCCCTCTTTGTTTTTCTTTTTTTTTTTTTTTT
>NW_004444027.1:7559933-7560480 GCF_000243295.1 Trichechus manatus latirostris
AAAAAAAAAAAAGCAACACCAGCAGTCAACGAATGGCACTCATAGAGCCGCCCGCCCGGGCACGCAGAATCCAAGCATCCAGCAGCCCTGGGTCAAGAGACTGCGGCCTCGGGAAGCAGAGGAGCAAATGAACAAAGGCCCCGGCATCTAATCAGCGCAGCCGCCCAGACCCAGAAGCAGTCGCATGCCCAAACGTAGCCCCACAGCCCCGTAGGAAAGGGCCAAGACGGCTCTTGGAGTCAGGCAGCCGAGCTAAAGGAGGGTGGAGGCAGCGAGTGGCAAGTGAGAATCCAAAAGAAGCAGAAAATGAAAAAAGGGGGAAAAGAAAAAAAGCAACACCTACAGCCTACAAACGGCACCCAAAGAGGCGCCCGCCCGGTCGCGCGGAATCAAAGCAGCCAGCAGCCCCGGGTCCAGAGCCTGCGGCCCCGGGAAGCAGAGGAGCAAACGAACAAAGGCCCCGAATTCTCACCCACGCGGCAGCCCAAACCTGGAAGCAGCCGCACACCCGAACGTAGCCCCACAGGAAGGGGCAAAGACGGCGCTC
>NW_004444027.1:7561651-7567853 GCF_000243295.1 Trichechus manatus latirostris
GGAGGGACGGCGTGGTGTTTCTGCCTAGAGCGCCATCTTGCCGGAAGTCTATCTTCAGTCTTTTACCTTTGTTTTCTTTTTGTTAATTCCCTATCTAGGTTGGTATCTGGTTGATCTGTCCTGTGTCCTAGACTCCGGTTGTTGTCTGATATTGTTCATTCTCTAACCAGATGACTCCATATTATATTTCTTGTAATTATGGTCTGGTTTTTACATATTCCCTTAATTTCTGTTTATCTGGAAATGACCTAATTTCATCATTGTATTTGAGAAATAGTTTTTCTGGATATATAATTCTTGGCTGGCAATTTTTTTCCTTCAAGATTTCATATATGTCATCCTATTGCCTGCATGGTTTCTGCTAAGTAATCAGAGCTTAGTCTTATTGGCTTTTCTTTGTAGATGATGTTTCGTTTATCCCTAGCCACTCTCAGTATTCTCTCTGTGTCTTTGGTTTTGGCAAGTTTGATTATGATATGTCTTGGTAACTTTCTTTTGGGGTATATTCTGTATGGAGTTTGTTGAGCTTCTTGGATAGATATCTTCTTGTCTTTCATGATATTAGAGAAGTTTTCTTCCAGCAAATCTTCAACAGTTCTCTCTGTATTTTCCATTATTCTCCTCCCCCGTTCTGGTACTCCAATCACTCGTAGGTTTATTCTCTTGATAGTATCCCACATAATTCTTAAGCTTTCTTCATTCTTTTTTCTGATTTTTCCTCAAACAAATTGGGGTCAAGGAATTTATCTTCGATCTTACTAATTCTGACTTCCGTTCTCTCAATTCTGCTCCTATGACCTTCTATTGAGTTGTCTAATTCTGAAATTTTATTGTTAATCTTTTGGATTTCTAGTTGCCATTTCTGTATGGTTTCTAGCAGCCTGTTTATTCTGTTGTTTTGTTCTTGTATTGTTTTCCTGAATTCTTCTATAGCTTTGTGTGTTCCTTGGTTTGGTCTGTGATTTGCCTGATATCCTTCTCAATATCCTGGAGAGTTCTGTATACTCGTCTTTCGAATTCTTTATCAGGAAGTTCCATTGCCTTATTTTCCTCTGGAAGGTTTTCTGGTTCTTTATTTTGGTCACTTGCTGTAGCTATCTTGTCCTACTTCTTTATGTGATTTGATATTGACTGTTATCTCTGTGGTATCAATGTTATTTTATTTATTTATTGTATTTTTGTTTACTGCATTCTAAATTTTTGTTTTGTTTTGATATGTCCAAGTAGGCTGGGTGTGTGTGCTACTGTGGTCATTAATATGGCCTCATTGAAGCTCTCACCTCCTGTCTCCAGGAGATCAGAGCAGCCACTAGGTGTGTGAGGCTGGGAGTCTATTCACTGTTCTTGCAGGAGTGCTGAAGATTTCAGGCAGTGTTTTTGGTAAGGTGATGAATCTGTCCTGCTGGTCAGCTGGCCATGGGTGCAGGAGGTGTTCTCCCTGGTCATTGGGTTGGCTATTGTGTGCATGCTCTGCTGCTTACCAGTTGGTTACAGCTCAGGTGCCCAGGTTGTTGGTCCACCAAGTATGTGGTACAGAGACTCTTACCTACAGTCCTGGGTGGGCAAGGCTGTGTAGGGGTGTTGGGAGCAGGCACGGGGGGGGGGTGATGCCTTTTCTTAGAGAGGGTGGTGTCAAATGTCACAAATCTGCACCTCCCACTTGGCTGCTGCAGGTGAAAATGGGCTTCAGGTGGAAACCCTACCTGTTTTGTCCTAATGAGAGCATGCCATTCTGGGTCAGCCAGCAAGGCACTGGTGTGGGTGCTCGGCAGGGGTGAAGGACACTGCAAATCTGTGGACCCTTTACGCCAGTGGCTGGGTGAAGGGGCGGGTGACTCTGGACCGGGCCGTGAGTTCCTGCCTTAGGGTGCATGGTGGTGTTGAATGCCACTGGACTGGTGTCAGAGAAGGAGGAGGGGTGGATAAAGAGAAGGGTGCTCCTTGGCCTTGGAGCTCTGGTGGAGGAAGGGTTACGGTGCACACGCACTGGGTTGGGAACTTGCACTTCACTTTCACAGGTCTGGTGTCGCTCCTGTTTGGTTCTGGAGGTGCATGGGATTAGCTGCTTAGCTGCACCAGATGGGGTGGGTTTTGGCTTGGGATACTGCTGTTTGCCTCAACCTGTGTGCCCTGTGCAGATTCAGCTAACAGAACACCGGCAATCCAGCGAACCATAATTCCCCATTTCCACTGTTTTTGAATTGTCTCTCCTTCCACCTGTTACTCAGTCTGATTCTTCAACTTTGTCTTTGATGGTTAGGGTTCCTAGATTGTCATATATATCCAATTCACTTGTTTTTTTTTTTAGGTCTTTGTTGTAAGAGGGATGACACATAGGGTAAGACTATTCCACCATCTCAGCCCTGCCTCCTCAATTGTATTTCTGTATACTAGCAATGAACAATGAGTGGTTCCAATTATATATTTATATATAATTTAAAATAACATAAAAATGTGGAATACTCAGAGATAATCTGAAAAAAGTTGTGCGACAGCTGTACATAGAAATCTAAAAAATATTGCTGAGAAAAATTAAAGAAGAACTAAATAAATGGAGAAAACAATATGTTCATGATTCAGAAGACTCAATACAGCTAAAATGTCAATTCCTCCAAATTAATCTATAAATTCATCACAATCACAATCGGAATCCTAAGTAGGCTGAGACTGAGGTCAAGCTCTTGGTTTGTATTTTTGCTGAATCTCCAGGAAGATTCCTGGACTGTGGTATGTGCTTAGTAAATCTGTTGCTGACTGAGTTTTTTAATTCTCAGAGTAGTATGCTGAAAAACTCTCTTTCTTGCATTTCTGTGTTAGAAGTCACAAGGGGATGGGGGAGATATATTTACTAAGCAAGTTTGTAAGATACCTAACAACCCTGTGAGGTATATATTATCATCCCAATTTTATCAAACAAAGAAATGGAAGCTCAGGTAGGTTTAGTAATTAGAATCTAGAATTTTCTCCTGACAAAACCCATGCCTATTCTTCTGCTCCATACAGCAGACTATGGATCCATTTTTTTCTAGCAACAGTCTACAAAAGTTCATCCTGGTGGGACTCACCATGTGTTTGCAACCAGCATGGTTAGTCCTGCTAATTCAGTTGTTATTATGAAGCTCCCCAGTGTAGAAATAGTAATTTCAGACTCTTAAGGATATGTCCTTACTTACTTGATGTTCACTATCAGCTAGTGATTCCTGTGATCTGTTAAAAGTGATCACCTAGCAAAAACCCACAGCATGAATTTCTCTTTAAAATTCCCATATGCAAACATGTTTCTAATGTCTCTTCATTCAGAATGTATAAAACAGAGATATTAACCAAAGTCGAGCTAAAGTTTGAAGGTCCACTGAGCAGATGATAAGTCATAGATCTTTTTGCTTCCTTATAGACTAAGCATTTCTGTGTTTTCTCTGGTTATGCTGTGAGAGAGAGAAACTTTAGAGCAGTTTCAGGATGGTTTGTCACTTTAAAATCATATTTGGAGAAGGTTGATGAGAAATCTTAAACAGTTGGTAGATGCTAAGAGATCAGTCCTCTTCAAAAATGTCCCAGTCCTCATTAATCAGTTCCTAGAGTATTATGGAAGAATTTTAAGCACAAGATGTTGTTTCTGAACCAGTTATTCTCTTTTCACCCACCACAGCAAGCCCATTGCTTTCTTTCTTGGGAAATGAGGGCAGCCAAATAGTATCATTAATTTATCCTCTTAGTTTTTCCAAAGCTAAGTGGAGGGCAGAGTGAACTTTGCAATACGTGTTTAATATGTGTGAAAGTGAGTTCTGGGTTTTTGATGATTATACTCACCCACCCAGTGTTCCACATAGCTGTATAGTGCCCTTGAGACTAATCTTTCCGTAAATCTTTAATTTCTGGTATGACCTGGCCTCACACTCAACTGACCAGCTTCACTTCCTACCAGGCCCCTTGTTAGAACGAAGTCTTGTCTCTTGTCTCAGAATATACCAAGTTTGTTCTAATTTCTGGACTTTAGGTTGTAATGCTCTTTTCTCCACCAGAATTCTGTTCTTTTTATATACCATTTTTTTTTATTCTTTGAGGCTCAATTCTTGTTCTTCCCTTCTCGCGAAAACTTCCTCCACTTCGTTGAAGAGTAGAAATTTCTCTTTTCTCTGAACTTTCATTGCCATATATGGCAAAAATATATGTTTGCAGAAGAAGGAAAGACAAATAGGTATTTTGTCCCAGAAGGGGGAGGAAGAATCGATGCATTTGAATTATGGTGTTGGTGAAGAATATTGAATGTACCATGGATTGCCAGAAGAACGAACAAATCTGTCTTGGAGGAAGTACAGGCAGAATCTCCTTAGAAGTGAGGATGGCAAGACTTCCTCTTGTTTACTTTGAACATGTTATCAAGAAGGACCAATCCCTGGAGAAGGGCATCATGCTTAGTAGAGGGTCAGCAAAAAAAGCGGAAGACCCTCAGTAAGATGGATTGACACAGTGGCTGCAACAGTGGGCACAAACAGCAATGATTGTGAGGATAATGCAGGACCAGGCAGTGTTTTTTCTGTTGTACATAGGGTCACTGTGAGTCGTAACTGACTCGACAGCACCTAACAACAACAACAAGGACATTTTTTTCTGTGCTTTCTAAAAATATAATTCTGGTTTTAAGAAGACTTTGGGGGATATTTTTGATTTAGGGTTTAAAGATTATTTTAGGGCAATAGTTTCAGGGGTTCATCCAGCCTCCATGACTCCAGAAAATCTGGAGTCCATGAGAATTTGAACTAGTGTTCTGCATTTTCTCCCTTTTGATCAGGATTCTACTATTGAATTTTTTTTTATTTTTATGCTTTAAGTGAGAGTTTACAATTCAAGTTAGTCTCTCACACAAAAATTTACACATACATTGGTATGTGGCCCAAATTGCTCCCTATACTGTGACAGCACACCCCTGTTTTCCACCCCTGATTTCCCATGTCCATTCAACCAGCTCCTGACCGTCTCTGGCTTCTCATCTCACCTCTGGACAGGAGCTGCCCATTTACTCTCATGTATCTATGTAAGCTAAGAAGCACACTCTTAACAAGTATCATTTTATGTACCATATTCCAATCTAATCTTTGTCTGAAGAGTTGGCCTCGGGAATGGTTTTAATTCTGGGTTGACAGAGAGTCTGGGGGCCATGCTCTCTGGGGTTACTCCAGTCTCAGTCAGACCATTCAGTCTTGTCTTTTTACTAGAATTTCAGTTCTGCACCCCACTTTTCTCCTGCTCCATCAGGGATTCTCTGTTGTGTTCCCTGTCAGGGCGGTCATTGGTGGTAGCTGGGCACCATCTAGTTTTTCTGGTCTCAGGCTGATGAAGTCTCTGGTTTATGTGGCCCTTTCTGTCTCTTGGGCTAATACTTTCCTTGCGACTTTGGTATTCTTCATTCTCCTTTACTCCAGGTAGGTTGGGACCAATTGATGCATTTTTAATGGCCGTTGCTAGCTTTTAAGACCCCAGACGCGACTCACCAAACTATGATGCAGAATATTATTTTAATAAACTTTGTTATGCCAGTTGACCTAGATGTCCCCTGAAAGCATGGTCCCCAGACCCCTACCCCTGCTACTCTCTCCTTCAAAGTGTTTGATTGTATTCAGGAAACTTCTTAGCTTTGGTTTAGTCCAGTTGTGCTGACTTCCCCTATAGTGAGTGCTGTCCTTTCCTTCACCTAAGATAATTCTTATCTACTATCTAGTTGGTAAATAACATTCCCCCTGCCACCCCACCCTCCTAACCATCAAAGAATGTTTTCTTCCGTGTTTAAACCTTTTCCTGAGTTCTTATAATAGTGGTCTTATACAATATTTGTCCTTCTGTGATTGACTAAATTCACTCAGCATAATGACCTCCAGGGTCCTCCATGTTATAAGATGTTTCACAGCTTCATCGTTGTTCTTTATTGTTGCGTACTATTCCGTTGTGTGGATATACTGTAATTTGTTTATCCATTCATCCGTTGATGGGCACCTAGGTTGTTTCCATCTTTTTGCTATCATGAACACTGCTGCAGTGAACATGGGTGTGCATATCTCTATTTGTGTAATGGCTCTTATTTCTCTGGGATATATTCCAAGGAGAGGGACTGCTGGAACATATGGTACTTCTATTTCTCGCTTTTTAAGGAAGCACCAAATCGATTTCCAAAGTTGTTGTACCATTTTACATTCCCACCAACAGT